>NC_091691.1:43995151-44298181 GCF_041296265.1 Equus caballus
GAGACTGTGGATGGTATTTACCAGAACATTGAGAAAAGTTTTCATGTAAAGTGAAACCTCTGAATTGGGGCTTTTTGCCAATTCAGTAAACAAACTATAGAACTAAGGGAAGAGAGTTAGTCACTATTTTTTGTTGCTTTTACTTTTTTTTTTAAACCATGTTATGACTTCTGCAACTCTGACCCTAATCAACCGATGGTTTCCATGTTTTTCTGCCAAGGCCTGAGAGGAGCAGGGTGGGAGTGTGGGCCTGCCCAGTGCAGAAACTCCCTGACTGCAGACGCGCCCGCCCACCCGCACCCCTGCAAGTTCCCAGGCATCTGCACTGGGCACAGGGCGAGGAGCTGTCAGCAGTCACAGCCTTGAGTGCTGGGGGACTGGGGCGGGGGACAGCCATACTGCTCCCTGGTTCCCTCTAGATGGAAATCCTGCCAACTTCAGAGGGAAGCGAAAAGAGAGCAACTTAGATGTTTACCAGGTACAGCTTTGAAATGTCCTGACTGGAGACACTGCCCCAGTCCTCCTCTGGTTCTGGGATTTTGGAGATTTCTCAGACTGAGTCGCCCCTCACATTTACTCCCAAAGAGACTGCACAGCAACTCATCTGGATCAGGAAGTAGCCATTTGGGAATAAAAAGCCTTGGTCAGTTTTTAGACGATTCAAAATATGAGAAGTATGGTTTGATGTCTATACATTTATTTTCAGCCTAGTTGCCTTAGGGAGCTGAGTTACAAAGGATATGGAAAGGAGAAAATACAGAATCAAGAACACAAAGAAAAATCTGCTCTGCTGATCAAACTGTCAAAATCAGAAGAGAGAATCTTTTTTGAAGAAATTTGGAGGTTAATGGGTCTCATTTCTGAAAACTTCAGTTATCTTAATAACTCGTCATTCAAGGGAAGAAAAAGTGCCCTTCTAAAATGTGCCCTTCCCTGAGCTCTCGCTGCCTTCAACGCGGCGCAGCTGGGTCAGAGGAGAAGTCCACTCCCACACACGCTCCAGGTCACTGACCCTGCATTTCCCAATGTTGACCAGACTGTAGGCTTCTTGAAGGTAGGAGCCAAACATTACACCTTTCTAGACACTCCCAAGTGTCTGGCACAGCACTCTGCACATAAGAGACCCCGTTAAATGGGTACTGAAAGGACGTAAGAATGAAAATCACATAAATGAGAAAAGGTGGTCCTTGTGGACTGGTCTCAGTATACGTTGGCAAGAAAACTTCGCATCAAGCCAACAAGAGTCTTCAGACTTGTTATTTTATTAGGCCAGTTTGCCAAACTCTGTACCAAGGGACCTAGAAATGGCAACGAATGGGGCAAAACAATCAGGTTATTGAGTCCATCCCCTCCACGGAGGCTTATTCCCTGTGGAGCATTCTTCCAGCAATTAGCTCTCACGTCTCCTGTAAGGAACTATCCTGCAATTCCTTTAGGAAAACAATGAATTTGACTCTGAGAAAAAGTGTGCCCTGCTACACTCCATTCTCTTATGCCTCATCTAATTTTGCCTTTGTCTTCTTTTTCTTTCACTTCTCTTTTCAAGAACTCTAGTTTAGTTCCACAGGTACTGAGCCTCAGGTGTGAATACTGCACAGAGGAGGAGTTAGCGCCTCCAGCTTCACACTGAGGGAGATTCAGAACCTCAGGAGTGTGGGGAGCATCACCACAACAGAGGCAGGTGTAGATTAGTGACTGGCAACCTGCTTTCCGGTGCTCATCGCCTGCAGCAAGCTTTTCTCACATCTGCTTTTTTATTGGCTTGAGATGCCCAACTCAGTTGGCCGGGAGTCTTTCTGTCCTGGCTGGCTCATCAGGAGAGATGTTTTGTGCCGTTATCTTCTTGTTTTTCCCACAGGGAACACGTACCAGGTTACTGTGACTAACTTCCTCGTGACCTGCAGTGTTTATTCTAACCCCGAGCTTCCCTCCCATGTTGTGTGAGCCAGGCCGGGAGGCTGTCAGCCAGCACAGCCTTTTGTTTGCTGTTTGCCCTCACAAGCAACACGGGAGTGACTCATCTGCAAAGAGGGTCTCCAGGAACAGGCATATATTATCCTCAACTTCTCTCCCCAGCAAAAGCCTAGCACATTTTCAAACACCAACATTTAATCAATTTTTCTTCATTGCTATAATGGTATATTTTCATTTATCTATGAAACTGGCAAGAAGACAATGCAATTTCCCTTTTTAGATTATATATACCTACCTCCTTCCTTCTGCTCAGGTCTCAGATCAGATATTAACTTCTCAGACCCTCTCTGGTCATTCAAGCTACAACAGACACTGTCCCAAATGGACACAAGCTAAAATGGGCCACCAGGTGCTCCTTACCACACCACCCTGCTGTACACACCTCCCTGCTTGTAATTACCTTATTTGATGCATTTCTTTTTTTTTATTGCCTGTCTCTCTCTCTCTCTCTCTCAAATGTAAGGTTCACAAAGAACAAGGCTCCCATTTGTCCTGCTTAGTTACCACTATATTACCAATGCACAGAAACGTGCTTAGCAGATAGTTAGCACACAAGAAATATTGGTGAATGAATGAACAAACGAATGAAATGTAACAGGCGAACTAATAAGTCATATGTTAATTTACACCTGTTAACACAGCCATGTGGATTACAATCTTGGGCTACACGATGTAAAATCTTTAACTTTCACCAGGGCAAAAGGTTGAGGGAAGCAGGGCATTAGTGTAAGGCACGGAAGGGAATACACTGCACTCGTCTCCTCAGAGTTAAGTTCACTGAGCTCAGAAATTCACCTACTGTTAGCCTATTAGCTTTGCCTTCACACTCCTACAGCTGCTATGACACAGAGCGGCCAAACTCAAAAATCCCACCTTCCCAGCACCTTCAGGTTCATTCCTCCCTCCCTCTCTCCCTTCCTCCCTCCTTTACTCTCTTCCTCCCTCCCTTCCTCTCGTCCTCCCTTCCTTCCTCCCTTCCTTTTCCCCATGCTCTCTCACTCTCTCTCTCACACACACATATCTTGAGATGCTTCTCTTTCAGTTTTATCTATTATTGATGCTTGAGTGTATTCTTAGTATGAATAGCCTTCTGTAATGGTCTAAAAATGATCTTAAAGTATCTTCCTTTTTTATTACATTACCTATGGGTCCTTTTTCATTTTTTAACCAGGACTTATATCATTTAGAAGACAAAAATATGCGCAGAGATTTAAAAAGTGTCCTCAGAAACAAAATGGCAAACTGATTCCCAGACTTAGTCATAACAGACTTATTATTAGAGAAAATTAATACATCTACTTCCATAGGGAACACTTTTTCTTCATATAATAAAGCTTTAAGTCACTTGTCTAGGCTGAATAAAATTAAACACATAGATATTAAGTATAAAATTCAATGAGTTTTGGCAAATGTTTGCATCTGTGAAAGCACCATGACAAGATCTGGAACAGCTACCTCACCCAGAATGTTCTCCATGCTCCTTTCCAGTCAATTCTCACTCCTTCTAGAGATTTAAGAGACTCAACAAACCCCAAGCATAACAAGCTCGAAGAGAAATCACTTTGTGATCCATCACAGTCAAACTAAGTCTAAGATAAAAAGAAAACATTTTAAGGAGCCAGAGAAAAATAACACATTAAGTAAAGGTCAACAGTGACAAGACTGATGACTAACACCATCAAAACGACAGAAGCCAGAAGATACTGGAAGGACATATTCAGAGTACTGAAACAGAGACACAAATTTTCCAACCAAAAATTCTATATCAAAAAAGAGGGCAAACATAAAGACATTTTTGGGCAAAAACCAAGAGGATTCACAACCAAGAGGCCTGCGCGATAAGAAATGCTCAGAGAAGCTCTTCAGGTAAGGAAAATCACACTAAATGGCAACTCAGACCTGCAGGAAGGAATGAAGAATACAGAAACGGTAAATATATGAGGAGATAGACGAGTCCACTGCCCTGCCCCGCTGGCTCTAACTGCTTCACTTGACAGGGGCCATTCGGACGTGACAGGGAACAGTGCAAGAACTGGGGAAACAAATTCCTGCTGTTTAAGCCCCCTACTCTGTGGGACTCTGTTAGGGCAGCCCTAGCAAATGGACACAGGTGGGCCCTGCGTGAGCAGAAAAGAAAGATTATGAAGGAACTTCAAGATTTTCTTGATCAGTAGATCTCTAACCAAAGGACACATTTCAAAGTGCTGTGTAGCTTTATTTCAATAAATAGGTACAGAATACTTCCCAGGTGTCAGCGCTGTGTCAGTGCTATGGATAACACCTGCTTTGAGCAACATATAAACCAGAGGGAAATAAAGGCCCTTAAAGAGATCCTTCCTCTATGCTTTGGTTTACAAAGTAGTAAAATCGAGCCATTCAAAATGCTGCCTGTCTGCTTGCCAGGGTCCTTGCAATTGCGCTTAATTCAATTAATTGATTTAATTAATTTAATTGTAATTTAATGCTCATAAAATGCTCTGAACAGGATAACCCACTGTACAAAAACCAGGAATGTCAGACACCTTATCATGCAATCCTCTGGAAGCCAGAACCCGGCTCCACACACTTCCCACACATCCCCAAAACCTCTGGGAACAGAAGCACACCAACGAACCGCACCTTCACTCAAAGGGCACCTGAATCAAGTCAAGAGTCAAAGGGTCTCTACTCACTAACCCTCATTTATTTTCTAACTCTGTTTTCTCTGAAGAACTCACCAACTTGGAATGGGTGGCTCTGAAAAAACGGGGAAAAACAAAACTGTAAATGGACGTCTGTGGGTCATTAAACAATATAAGAATCTGAGTATACTGACCATTATTTTGCCTTCATGGTAACTTCCGTGAGGGTGGGGCTCATGTCTGGTTTTCTGTGTATCTACATACTTGGTCTAAAGAAGTACTTGGCCCAAAGGGGAAACCTAGTCAATATTTTTTTAAAGAATAAGTATTTATGAACGTCTTTCTAATTGAATCAACAATGAGCTGAAACGTTAGATTCGTTTTTAAATGCACTGAATTTCTTTGTTCACGCAACATGTATTCGTTGTACATTTATAAAAGACAAGACACTATGCCACGTAGTGTGAACAAACAGAGAAGGCACGGCCCCTGCCCACAAGCTGTCACATTCAGTCCTTCAGTCATAACTTGCAAGGAGCTTCCTGCGTACTGCAAGGACGCAGGACATGGAACTTTCAAAACACATTTTTGTCTCTCTTTGACATTTAATTTTCAAATTAAATCTTTTATTTCTTTATTCATTCATCTATTTGACAAGGATTTGTTTACATTTGATCCTTTTTCCTAAAACCATACTTTAAAAGAATCTTAATTCAATTATGTTACCAACAACTGAAAAATGTAACGGGGTTAAGGTTGTAAATACCAGTATCACACCAGTCTCTCCTGGCGGTTGGAATCTACAACACCAGAGTTCGACTTTCTTTTCTCATGTAAGTTGGAGCATGAATGCATGCTAATCCTTTTCCTTTTGTAGTATATTTAAACCTAAATACATTTAAGTATTTCCTTCCCATACCTAAGAAAGACCGTATTACTGCATATATTAGGACAATGTTTATATTTTAAGATATGCTAGGTAATTTTACTTTAATACTCATATAATAGAATTCTATTTTAAATAAAATATAAAACTTTGCAATGGGCATTCATATTTCTTGTCTATCACACATTTTCTATCACTCAACTGCTATAACTTCCTAAGAAAGATTCACAGCCCAGACAGCCCATGCCATTGCCTTAGGAGAAACAACCACCAAAAAAGCAGGTAGCTGCTCTCTGACTTAATTTCCAAGGGAAATTAAATCCACAATCCTTGATACATGTAGGTTTACTAAAATAATTAAATATAAACATGCATATAATTGAATACAGGTACATCATCAATGGGGTTTATTGCTCTTGTCTCTTTGCAAAAGGAAAAAAAGAAGCTTTAGGGAAGAATTTAGTAGGTTGTACTCTATTCTTGAATGTAAAATATTTTCAAGGGTGCATAAACTGAATGGTTGTTACTTATAGCTTTGGAAGACCATTTCAGCATCCTCTTTAACTTCTTTAAGAGCTCCATTAAACCATCTAAATGTCAGCTGAAGCACTTCCCCACACTGTTTAATGAGCAAGCTGTTCTCAAGTGCAGCACGTCTATAAACTAAAGGTCCAGGAATCGTCTGTATTCCTAGCACCCAGGACACTGACGGCCGTTCAGTCCTTGTTGATCACATATCTAATCTCCAGAGACACTGTGAAAAGCCTATTATACTGCTCTAGATTCTTATAACTTTTACCTAAGCTTAATTTCTATTTAATAATTAAATAGATGTAGACACTTGTGTGGGCAATTTAAATGTAAATTTCTGATGTTCGCTGTGCACTCTAGGATGCCCACTTAGGTGGTGATTTAGGTTGATGTTTTCCATTCCTCATTATACAACACTATGCAAATAAAAACATCTTTAATCCAGAATATAGGCAACCATCCTTTTCTATCCATTAGCCTACAAACCAGTGTATTATTTGATTTTACCCTACACTGGAACTGATTATCAATACATTCTTTCAAAACATTGTTACTCATATATTATAAAATTTTCTGATTAAATATTTTATTTTTTCATTATCCATTTGTAAGGTTATTTACCAAAATAATGGCTCCCAAAGATGTCCACGCCCTAATCCCCAGAATCTGAGAATACGTTTCCTTACGTGGCAAAAAGAACTTTGCAGATGTGATTTAATTAAGGATCTTGAGACAGGGAGCCGATCTTGGATTATGCGAGTGGGCCCAATGTCATCACAAGGGTCCGTACAAGGGGCAGATGGGAGCAGGAAAGAAATGGCATTGTGAGAAGACTGGAGTAGCCATTGCTGGCTTTGAAGATGGAAGGGGCCATGAGGCAAGGAATGTCCCGGAAGCCTCTAGAAGCTAGAAATGACAAGAAAATGGATTCTCCCCCAAGCCTCCAGTAAGGACTACAGCCCTTGATTTTAGCCCATTTCAGACTTCTGACATTCAGAGCCATAAGATAATACATCTGTGTTGTTTTAAGACAAATTTGTGGTAATTTGTTATAGCAGCAATAGGAAATTAATATGTAAAGATTCATCAACAGTTGATACTGATTTTACCATTCTATTGCACTTTAGTCACTAATTCAAGGTCATCCACATACCAAAAAATCTGCATTTTTAAGCAATTTTGGAGGTTGTGAATAGAGCAGATGGACTAGTGGCTGCCCCTACCTATTTTCCAGAGCTAATCACCTAAGAGTAAACAGAGGGATGCAACATTCTGATTCATCAAGAATGTTACAGTCCATGTGGGTGGTCTGATGTGGGACCAAATCAGAAACTAAATGATCCTTTTAAAGTGGTGGTATGGGAAACCCAATACTAAGATAGAACATGTCAAAGAGGCTTCGAACAGCTGAATGGTGCCCAAGACTACGATACCAGTCAACACAAGGTTGACATAAGGGAAGCCATATTGTAGAAAAAAAAACCATATTGTAACTTTGAATGACTTCTGATTAACTAACCCAGACATGCTCTGTAGATTTTATGGATGATCCCAGCTGCTATAAATTGATAATTTTGTTCTTCTGAGTTCCTTAGGAATGTGATGACCTCCAGGCAGAGAGTCTGTGCTGATGGCCATCATCAATGACAACTGAAAGATCAAGGTATAGGGCATTGCTCTGGTCTCTGCATATCCAGTAAAACAAAAAGACTGTCAGGAACTGAGACCAGATGTCTGCCCCCACCTGGAGATCAGATGGAGGACCCACTGGGATGAGTTCTATTTTTCAGGGACTGTTAAAATTTGGGTTGTCCATACTTCTTATCCTTCTGGTTGGACATTTGATTATAAAATGTGCTTTAAATGTTCCAAAAATATTGATCAAGATACAAAATCCTAATAATACAAAAATGTCAACATGAAGCCGGGAACAAGAGAATATTTCCAAATGAGAGCTAAACAGTTTCATTCCTTTAACCCAGATCTACGCCCCAACTCAGCAGGAAGTAGCTAGATCGGTCATCACCGTGAAACCCTCAAGAATGAAGACTACCAAAGAATAGGAAGGATTGAAAGCAGCAGAGAGTCAGTCATTGGTGATTAAGTAGATAGGAACTAAAGGTTTTTTTCCTTTTTGCAATTATTGATTATAGCTTTTAGCTGTTTAACCCACCCATCGTGAACTGTGCTGTTCAGGCAACATGCTATCTGACTCCCACTAGGCTTCTATAGACAACATCTCCCTGGAGCCTGGGTCACCATGGTAATGGGTGTGTGAGCTGTTCTTTGGGAATTAGAACCCCTTGTCTACTCCAGGCTGGTTGAGACCACCAACTCATCAACTGGGCCCATACAGATGTCAGATAGGTGACCTTTTTCTTTTGAGGAAGATTAGCCCTGAGCTAACATCTGCTGCCAATCCTCTTCTTTTTTGCTGAGGAAGACTGGTCCTGAGCTAACATCCGTGCTCATCTTCCTCTACTTTATATGTGGGACGCCTACCACAGCATGGCTTGCCAAGTGATGTGTACGTCCGCACCCAGGATCTGAACCGGTGAATCCCAGGCTGCTGAAGCAGAACATGTGAACTTAACTGTTGTGCCATGGGGCCAGCCTCAATAGGCAACCTTTTGACCTCAAGAGGCTAAAAACTCCACCCTCAGATCATGCTAACACAGCCATTTTGTGAACACACGTCCTATGAAGAGGCATGATTACGCTTGCACAGATCATCAATTACATCAATTACTATCAATTACAATTAGAAGTGATACAAGAGAGCTAATGTGACTTTAAGAATGTTGTAAGTGGGCTGAGAAACCCAGAGGCACAAAAAGGCAGACGACGGTTTACTGAGTTATGAATACAGAGACCATCTACTTACAGTTCCTAATGAAATCACAGCATCTGCTGGCATTAGCAGCCCAGAGGCACCATCACCTGCTCTAGGTGCTGCTGTAAATCCAAGTGACAGAAATCTGGGCCCCTCCTCATACCTCAGAGGCCAAGCATCACCACACCTTCCTGATTTCACTGAGAAATCCAAAAAGAATATTCTCCAGCAATAAAGATGTCCCAGCTTCCTCCCTTATTCACTTGGTTGTGTGACCCCGAGGGGAAGTGGGCACAATTCCTATGTGCCCTGAGCTACAGAAGAGAAAAAGCTTACAGCCCTGGGAAGTATACTTCATTTCTGTCTATGTGCATGGCCCTCTACGGCAGACTCGAATTTCTTACAGAAAATTAAAACCCAGACACACACCCACACACAAACCCTTGAAGACAAACAGTTTAAATCACAACTGATCACAGGAGCATGCATGTTAAACTTCATGTTTTACATATTATTTTGAAAACGGAAACCTTTCCAACTATCTTGTGATACAACTTCAGTAACTGAAAGCCGACTCCGCACGAGTGAGACACAGCCATGCGTGGGGCGATCCTGGCGAGTCCCCCTCTTCTCCTTGCCCTGCTCTTCCTTTCCACCCTGCCTCCTTCAGTACCTTTCCCTCTTTCCCCATCACTCTTGCATACCAAAAGCAACGAGGACAACAGAAACTTTCTATTAGCTTATGTTTATGCATCAGTGTGGCAAATATAACGAGTGCCATGGCAAGAGGAAGGGAATGAGCCGTGGATGACTCTTCAGGGAGCTGTACTCACATGGGAAAGAAACAGAGGGAGAGTGGCCGAGAGGCTGGACAGAATGGCAGTGGATAGCATCATAGTAACAGGATAGATGTGAATGGTGAAGCTGTAGGAAGTAAGAACAAAGAAATAGGCACAGACAGATAAAGGACGAGATCCAGATGCACAAAGTAGACTGGGGGTATTAAATGAACAAACCAACCAAAGCCCAGATGATTCAAGGCCAGGAGAGAAAATGAATGCTGGGGCCTCTGCAAGAACTTGGGGGCCAGAGCGCTTTGCACAGAGGAGAGCCAGAGGAATGCAGTCAGTCCTCAAACAGAGGGCACAAGGCATCTATGCTGACACGTGATCTGGTGAAGAGGAAAGGGACACAGAAGCACAGAAAACAGATGCATGGGACTGAAGAACTCACTTTTACTTCTCAAAACAACATCAAAGAATGTCCTGTGTTTTCACTGGAACATATTCCTGTCCAGGTTTAGTCCACATGCATGCAGATTTTATATCTTCATTTCGCTTTTTCTTCTTAATGTATAGTTGGGAGATGTTCATCTTTTCATGCCCAAAGCCTTTTGTCATTTCCTTCTCCCCTCGTTATTGATTGTTAACGTGGACACTCTGACCAGCTGATGTTTAAATATGGAGCTGGGAGAGACAGGGGCAAGGAGAAGGGAGGGCCAGGGGACACCACCGAGTTGGTAGGAGCTACAAACAATCTCAGATGGAAGTCCAGAGAAATGGCTCACCAGAAAGCGGCCGACAGCACCCACGCATCTGAACACCTTTCAAGGCGATGACGCATGGAATTTGAGATTTCTCAGGGAATGTCACTCAGGGAAGTTGCTCAAGTCACTGAGAAACGGTTTTCTGCTGTGTAGGGTCAAAATTTCTAAATGTCAAGTGGATGGGCTGCCCTGGAAGTCAGTGAGTTCCTTATCTTACTGGACGTGTCTACGCAGGAACTGCATGATGTGTTCTTGGTCATGTCGGAAACTTAAGCATTAAGAGAGGTCTTCTAGAGATAACCTCTGACGTCCCTTACAATTCTGAAAATGTACGGTATTTTTAATACTCTGAACAAGCGCAGATGACTCTCACCATAACACATTTCATTACATGCGAGCACAATCATTAGTAAAGTATGAATGCTTTTTTCTTTTTTTTTCAAAGATTGGCAGATAACAACTGTTGCCAATCTTTTTTTTCTTTCTGCTTTTTCTCCCCAAATCCCCCCAATATACAGTTGTATATATTTTAGTTGTGGGTCCTTCTAGTTGTAGTACGTGGGACATTGCCTCAACGTGGCCTGATGAGTGATGCCATGTCCGCGCCCAGGATCCGAACCGGCGAAACCCTGGGCTGCCGGAGCGGAGCACGCAGACTTAACCACTTGGCCACAGGGTGGGCCCCATGAATGCTTTTCACTTACATTCACTGGGTATGTATAACATAATGTAATATAATATAATCATATAATATCTATTTTGATCATTCCAGGGATGGAAAGCATGCTATAAGATTTCATACCTATTTGTTTTCTCAGTGTTTATGCAAGTTGCATTGCAGAATGACTCAAGTATAAATGAGATAGCATCATGCTACAAACAGGAGTCTCTTCCCTCTGCCTGGAACACTCTCCCCTCGGGTCTCTGCACTGATGGATTCTTTTCATCCTCAGACTTAGACTTCCTTCTCTGAGTGCAGAGAGACTCATGTCAAACCCCCTCTCTAGGCGTTGTATTCGTTTCTTGTGGTGCCATAACAAAGCATTACAAACCGGCTGGCTTAAAACAACAGAAACGTCTTGCCTCACAGTTCTGGACGCTGGAAGTCCAGAACCAGGCTGTCAGCAGGCGGTGCTCCCCCTGGAGGCTCGAGGGTGGAATCATTCCTGGCCTCTTCCAGCTCCTGGGGCTGGCCGGTGTTCCCGGGCTTACACCTGCATCACTGCGGTCTCTGCCTCAACCATTCACCCTGCTCTCCCTATGTGTACGTGTCTGTGTCTCCATGTCTCTTCTCTCTTCTTGTGAGGACACCAGTCATATTGGGTTAGGGCCACCCTACTCCAGTATGACCTCATCTGAACTAATCACATATGCAATGACTTGACTTCCAAATAGGGTCACATTCTGAGGTACCCAGGGCTAGAATTTCAACATATCTCTTTCAGAGACACAGTTCAACCTGTAACAGGAATCTTAAGCATAACATATCTAAAATGAGCCTCTTAATTCTATCCCAAAACACTTACCCATTTTTCTCCATTTCAGTAAATGTCGCCACAGTCCATTCAGTTGATCAAGGCAAAAACTCAGGAGAAATCTGTGATTGTTCTTGGCCCTCCACAGTCCACATCTAATCCATCAGCAAAACCTGCTGACTGCCCTCCACGCCGCACGGGAATCCATGTCCTCCCCACGTCCACCGACAGCCAGCCGAGCCCGCACCGCTCGGCCGGCCCGCCGAACGCAGCCTTCTGAGCCTCTCCCTGTTGCCCCTTCTGCTCCCTCACCAGGCATTTCCCCTAGAGATCTTTTAAAGACCCAGATCTTCTCATATACTCTCCTAATTAGAACCCTTCAAGGCTTCGCACAGCACTAAGAATGAAATTAAAACTCCTTACCAAGGCCCCAAGGCCCTGAGGCCCCCAGTGCTGACCTTCCCGACTTGCTGTCATACCCGCCACGGGCTGCCTTTCACACTGCTGGAACAGGTACGCCTTTTTACCCCCGAGAGCTGTCGCACTTCCTGGGTGGTAAATTCATCCCGATTCTCAGCATGACTGGCTGTTTTTCCTCCCTCAAGTGTCAGTTTAAATGTCTCCTCCTCAGAGAGGCCTTCCAAGATCACATCATTTAAAACCTTTTTCTAGTTTCTCTCATGGTCTTGAACTGTCCCATTCTTGGCTCCCTCGTGGCAGTGTTTGATATCAATATCCTTGCTGTGCCTCACGATGGGAGGTGCACTGATGTCCCCACCCCCAGGCACATGAGTGAGCAAGAAATGCTGATTTCTGTATGTCACTGAGGTATTATGATTGGTTGTTATGCAGCAAAAGGTGACTGATACACTTTCTATCTCACCTCCCTGTTTACTTTTTCACAGCACTAATTGCAATTTGTAATGGAATTATTTACTTGATTCTCTCCTCATGTGGTAGCTCTCACTAGAGAGTAATTCCATGAAGACAGGAGCATCTCAGCACCATATCTCAGGACCTAACCCCGAGCCTGGAGTGAGCACGAGAGGGGCTTGTGTGATAGAGGCAGGAACTCCTGTGGGGGCTGATCTAAGCTAGTCTTCATCTGACCCAATATGCACTCTTTTTAAAGAATGCTGTCTATGAAGCATATTAGAAACTTCAACTTCAGTTTCCTAGTTTCAGATTTAGGGACTGGTTTAAGATAAAAAAGAAACAATTCTGCAACAACACAGAAGAGATCACTTTTAAAAAGATCAGCTGTGACTCTTAATTGTGTTTTATGCAACGCCATAGTTTGTAACACTTGACCCCAGTCCTTCTCATCTGGCGGGCTCCATTCACATCTTGGAATCGCCATCAGAGCGCAAAGGCTCCAGGGCTCCTAATGATTCAACAGTCTTCACCAAACAGCTTCCTGCAATAACATTTCTGCTTGACTTGAACTGAACTGGCACTTGGGGTACAATTATTTCCCATCATTAGTTCAAGTCAAAATGCAAAATTGGGTCTTTCTGATTTGCACATTTGCAGACCAGTTGTTTTCCTGTCTATGCCTGGCACTGAGGAATTACTGTATTTTTCTAGAAAAATAAACTCTCACAACTCTTGGGATTGTGGACAAGCTCGTGGCAGACAACCGTTGTCCACACTGCCCCATAATTGCAGAGTGGTGTTTTGAAAATATTAGAATCACAGCTCTCCAGCAGTTTGCCAACCACTAAGTAGAAGTTAGGAAGAAGGGACAAACGATACCTTATATTTTACGAAGTGAGCTCGCTCTTCTTAAACAATTAACTGGTCTCACTAATAGAATCCTTTCTTGAAGACTGAGGCCTGGCAGGAAGCTTTAAGAATACATGAAATTTGGGGCCGGCCCAGCGGCGCAGCGGTTAAGTGCGCTCGTTCCGCTTTGGCAGCCCGGGGTTCGCCAGTTAGGATCCTGGGTGTGGATGTGGCACCTCTTGGCAAGCCATGCTATGGTAGGCGTCCCACACATAAAGTAGAGGAAGATGGGCACGGATGTTAGCTCAGGGCCAGGCTTCCTCAGCAAGAAAAAAGGAAGATTGGCAGCACATGTTAGCTCGGGGCTAATCTTCCTCAGGAAAAAAAAAAAGAATACATGAAATTCATTGTTTTATAATAAAGTTACTATCCTGCTGCTGTATTCTATCTTACACTTCAAGTGATTTCTTGTTATCTTTCAAACTGAAAAACAAAAGAAACAAACATAAATGCTAAAAAAATCAAAGAAGTACAGGAGGTGAAAAGGTAAGAAAGCAGATGGGGGTTAAAAACTATTTCATTACCTGGAGTGGAAATACTTGCTTAGCAGAGAAGCACCGACACGTGTGGCTACACCTTAGGAAACAGCGTGTCTGGGGTAGGTGACAAATCCAAACCCCTCCAGTGGTCTATGACTACCTTCCAGTTCATAATAAAGGAAACTCTAATCATCTCCACCAGCTCAAAAGTCCCAGCCTAACTGAAAGGTGCTGGTCGCAGGTGTCAAGGCGATGGCTAACCGCCCCCCTCAAAGAGTTCAAACTGGCTTTTCACAGAGCAATGGCAGTGTGAGGCTCTCAGGCCTCATTTCCTCGTCTCCTCTACTCTGGAGAAAATATTTTCTTTTCCCTTCAACAAAGGTATCAGACAGCTGGCGATCCATGTGGTCTAGGTGTTTCTGAGAGAACGACCTGATCTCCCAACAGCTCCATCTTTCAGGACTCCTTGTCTTGCATCCATGAGCAAATGGCAAAAGCGAACCAAGGGCCAGGCGCTGACACGTACACATTTTGTTCTCAGCTCACTGGCCTGCGCTCGATGTGGGCTGACCTCTGTACACCAAACTACTGCTCGGCCTCGCAGGCTGTTCCTCTGCCTGGAACAACCTTGTGCTGCCCCTTACCTGCTCAACCCTGCTCATCGTGTCCCCAAATTCCCAAAGGCTCAATGCCCAACTGCTGTTTCCCCAACACCATCTCCAAAATTCTATTGCTTTACTTATGCATTAAATTATCTGTTAGTGTGTCTGTCTCCCCAACTAGCTCCTAAGTGGCTTAGAACATGGACCACATCACATTCAGCTCCGTATTTTCCGCTCTCAGACAGGATGAGGGGAAAAGAGGCATTTGGTGAATGCATGTGGAACTGAATCATGCACGAGGATAGAACAGAGAAAGGAAAGACCTCTGCCCTGGAAACGACCAGCCGTAAGTGTCTACGGCAGCGCTTGAGCTGAGGCGAGCCCCTCCAAGCTCTGCACAGGATTCACGGTTATGAAACTTGACTCTGCCAGAGACTATTTCACAAACCGTTTGGTGACACAAGACCAACAACATGAAACTTCGCAGAGCAGCCAACTGCTCAGCTGTGTGAGAAGGAGTGTGAGCTCCAGCGCACTTTAATCATAGAGAGAGATTCAGACAAACTGAAGAGGGTGCCAGAATTCACGGGCGGTGGGGATGGAATCTGAACAGGCTTCAAAGTGTAGGTAAAACTTGGAGAGATGGAAGCAAACAACATTTGAGACTGAGGAACAGAAGGAGCAAACTGAACCCTGAGCTCTGCTGAGTGTGGTAGGAACACAGGAAAGACCTGTGCCAACAGGCAACCAGTCAGACGGCGCAGCGACCACGGGGCCAGGGCAAACGCCCACACTGGGAGCTCTGGTAAGAAGGCTCAAGAGGTAGAAAAAAAGGGGGCATCAAGTTGACAGTGAAACAGGAAATCTCATTTAAAATTTAATTTTCAAGATAATACAGGCTTTGCACGAGAGCTATACCTACAAGTCATCTAAAATAATCTTCAACTTCACATTTTATTTGTATGGTTTTTTTCAGAAACCATTGTTGTTGTCTTTTTTTGTTTGTTTTTTTTTACTAGAGAAAATTTAATTTAAACATCTGTCTCAGGTAACTGGTTGATGGACAGATGGGAGTTCAGTGGGGTTCAAGTTCCCTCTGGGGTATTCTTTCACAATTATGCTGTACAAATAAATGTAAAAATCATTAACATTAACTGAAAATAGCCATTCACTGTAACTCCAGGACTGACCATGATCTTGATATATCATTTAGAGTTTCAGTTCAATACTGAAATTTCAATTTGTGACTTAGTAAGTGGTTTTTCCATTTGAAAGATTTTCTTTTATTACGAGGAGAATAGACAAATATAACTGTTAAGTAGACTAAAAGAGTTTTACTAAAGTAAGGGTTTTTTTTCTTTAGGAAGATTAGCCCTGAGCTAACATCTACTGCCAATCCTCCTCTTTTTGCTGAAGAAGATTGGCCCTGAGCTAACATCCGCCACCAATCTTCCCTTTTTGCTGAGGAAGACTGGCCCTGGGCTAACATCTGTGCCCATCTTTCTCTATTTTATACGTGGGATGCCTGCCACAGTGTGCCTTAATGAAGGGTTCATAGGTCTGTACCCAGGATCCGAACCAGCAAACCCCGGGCCACTGAAGCAGAGCATGTGAACTTAACCACTAGGCCACGAGGCCAGCCCCTAAAGTAAGGTCTTTTTTGATAAATTCTTCAGAAACTGTACCTGAGAAGGCCACCACAGAACAGGGAGACCTGATAGTCATGATTAGTTCAGGGTGACCCGCTGGGTCCCTGTGGTTACACATGCGCTGTCACAGAAGGACGAGCAGGAGTGAGTTACGTTCACAGACCCCATGCTCATGTTCATATTTACGTGCAGGGGTGCCATGAGCTGTAAGTCTGAGAAACTCTAGTCGGTATTCTGCTTCCAGAACCAAATGCCAGTAAAGAAATTAGGCTTTGCTGCATTTGGGCATGTCATGGACGGAAGGAGCATCAGGCACGTCTGATCGCACAGTCACTGACACTGCCCTTGAGGGTTGCCTCCACGTTTCCTGTGAGTGTGTGACAAAGTGCAGTGCACACACTGACAGTCTGCAGTTTTAGGGATACGCGTTTCCTTGGGTGGGTCCTCACAGAGTCTGGAGGGAGAAGAACCGACAGTCTAATCAGTTCTGACTAACACGTGGCCACTTGGAGCTGGCCGCAGGGCTGAGAAGACGATCAGTGCTGGTCTCTCATGGGCTTGGCACATTGTCAGCACATCCATCACTTCATTTCTTCAGCAAATATTCATCGAGCACCTCCGTGCCAAAGGCCATGTTCAGAGTCATAGGGAAAAACTTTACAAAACTTGTAGCTATGCCGGAGTAGAACATTTTACCTCGCATCTAAAGCACCACCAATTGCCAGCTGCACCACCAATGACTTAACAATAAGTGGGGGAACATCATGTGAGCTGTAACAGTTTGCTAACTTACAACAGTGTAAGATTACCAAGATGTTACATTAAACTTTCACAATCACGGTTAAAATTTAATCTAGGCCTTCTTCATATTCAATTTGAAAATATATCTGAATTTGGCTCACGTGACAGCTCTGTTTGGCGGACTGCTTGCCAACTCAAACACATCCCGTCCTAAAGGGAACTCCGGTTTTTCCTCCATCAGCTCTGCTCTACCCTCCATTTCAGTAAATGTGCACCACCACCCAGCCAGTTACTGAAAACCAAGTTTTTAAAAACCAGGTTGAAACCAAGGACTTTTCTTGAATTCCTCCCCGCTCCCTCCCTCCCACCTTCCACATCAAATCCATCTGCAAGTCTTGCTGATTTTTCCTCCAAAACAGATTTGAACGCATGCTCTTCCTCTCCACCAGCCCCAGCCCCTATCTCATTTCAGCAGGCTCCCAGCTCCCCTCCCCTCCCACTCTGGCCTCAGACGGAGCTTTTAAACAACAGATAAGAGCATGCCATTCTCCCACTTAAAACCGCTTATGGTTCTCCACCGCACTTAGAATAAAAGGGAAACCCCTTGCCAGGACTACAAGACACTGCTTTCCCCTCAGACCTCAACTCTCAGGATCTCACTCGTTCTGTCCGCTCCAGCCATTCTGCCCTCCTTCAGCTCCTCAACAGGCCAGCAGGGCGTTGACAACTCTCTCACCTTGAGGATTCCCTTTCTCTCACTCTGCCCCATTCTTCATAGGCTAGCTTTTCTTCCTTCTTCAGGGAGCCCTAAGCCGACGCCCCAGGAAAGGCAGGTGCCTCCGTCACCCGTCTCCTCTCTTCCAGCACCTTTATTTTCTTCACAGCACTTAGCCCAGTTTGTAATTATATCCTTGCCACTCTCCTTGTTTATCATCTGTCTCCCTCATTAAGTGGCAAGCTCTGTGAATTGATCTGAACAACCTCAACCAGCGTGAAAATATTTTTATCTCTTCTGAAAAATTGGCAATTTTTACTCCCTGTAAGTAGCATGAGAAGGAAGTGTTCTGCATACACAGTTTTTAATTTCAATGCTTCTCATACTATGATATTTCTGAGGAATTTTAAATGACAAATTACCATTGAAGCTTCAGTCAAGAAACCAACCGCTGGTAGTGCTACTAACGTAAACAAATTCCGCCAAGGAGCCGAGCGTCTGAAGAGACGCTGAGTGCCCAGGGCCAAGTACACATGTGTGATGGACACGAGAACCACATGGCAATTTAATTCTCAATTATCAGATGTTCTGTAATTTCAAAAGTTCCAAAATGAGGGAAAAAGTATCCAGGAATCAAGAAAATACAGTACTTGTTTTATTATTCTCTATAAAACCTCCTTAAGCTTTGGGGCTGCATTTCAAATATGAGAAAACAGAGGCCCAAATAAGTGGCTTGCCCGAGGTCAGACAACCTTTCAACGGTTATTGGGAGGACCTGATACCAGTTAGGAAGCTCTAGCATTTATTCACCCAGCATCTCTGTTAAGTTTCACTTCCGTCCTGGTTTCTAAAAGCCAAACACAATGTCAGCTTGGCTCCCACCCATTGAAGAGTTAGAAACCCTGGTCTCCTCTGGGTCCAGGGCGAGGACCCAGGCTGCCCAGGCAGGGGGGCACCGTCCACTCGAGGATTACTGGCAACACCTAGTCCAGGGCTGGGCACATTCAAGATGACTCATTGATCCAGATGATAAAGTAGGCCCATAAAGATGCACATCTAGAAAAAAGGTATTTCACCAAATAATCACATTTTTTATTAAGTTGGGTTTAGCTCTAGTCACGCTGCAAAATGCATTTATTCGTTTAGCAGGATCTGAGAAGAAATCTCAAACAGACCACTTCACTCTGATGAAATCTCACTCCTGTAATTTTTTTTACTTGGCCCATAGGATCCTGAGTAAGCTTCCTTTCTGTCTCCAGTAAAACACCTTTCAAGCCAGCTCTGATGGCCTAGTGGTTAAAGTTCCCTGCACCGCGCTTCGGCAGCCCGGGTTCGGTTCCCAGGTGCGGAACCAAACCACTCATGTGTCAGTGGCCATGCTGTGGCTCACACAGAAGAACTAAAGGGACCTACAGCTAGAATATAAAACTATGTACTGGGACTGAGCGGGGGAGGGGGCAGGAGGAGGGAGAAAAAAGGAGGAAGATTGCAACAGATGTTAAGATGTTAGCTTAGGACAAAACTTCCCCGGCAAAAAAAAACAAAACAATAGATTTCATACACGGTGACTTTTAAAATTATATTCCACTCTTTTTAATTTATTTTTGGAGGAAGATTAGCCCTGAGCTAACTACTGCCAATCCTCCTCTTTTTGCTGAGGAAGACTGGCCCTGAGCTAACATCCATGCCCATCCTCCTCTACTTTATACGTGGGACCCCTACCGCAGCATGGCTTTTGCCAAGCGGTGCCATGTCCGCACCCAAGAAGCAGAATGTGCGAACTTAACCGCTGCTCCACCGGGCTGGCCCCTATATTCCACTCTTAATTCTTAGATTTTACATGAGGAAAAAAAAATTAGTGAACATCAATTCTAAATACCAATTCAAAAATACTAGAATTTTTTAATTGTCCCAGTCATTTCTTTCAAAAACAACTGAAATTTACAACTCTAGGATTTCTACTATTTTGACATTTTAATAGTCTTCACAGAGGTGATATTCAAACTGTACTATTTATTTTTATAATCTTTCCAGGAATAATATTCAAACTATTGAATCATCAGTCTGACTTTCAGGTACCAACTGCTCAGAACTAATGCTAGCTGACCACTGGGGTAGGTCCTGGAGGCCTCCACATAAGTCAGGTGTAACCCTCTAGTTGCTGTATCGTAAGGTGATCCTGTAGTCCTCAGGGAAGAGACGGGGGCTGGGACATTAAGGCAGAGAGGAATGGGGGCCGGCAAGCTCAGGGAAGTGTCTCTTGATTGACCTATTGGGCATATTTGAGTATTCTATCGTCCATTTGGCTGCACAGGTGTATGCCAGCTAATATCAACCCAACCCTTTATTTTCACCATCATACATCCAAGACATAAGACAAAACTCTCTCTCTGTGTCTCTCCCATGTAGATATTTATAGCTGATTCTAAAGATGATGACAATAACACTACCAATAATAAAGAGAACTAACATTTCTGAGGACCTGTCATGTGCGAGGCATACTTGACATTAATCATGTTATTTAACTTGAGCAACAAACCTATGAAGTGAAAAGCTTTTGTGAATGGCAGGAATTTAAAACCCAAATGAATGCAGCAGCAGAGACTTCTGTCCCAACATTGATTTTCAAGTCTCGAGCATGGTGTAAAGGACAGAAGACTGCCTTTGAAACAAATGAAGCTCAGGGGTGTCTTAACTAGGCCACACAGATTTCTGCAAAGGAATAAACGATATTTACACTGCCACTTGTCATTCATTTCCGTGTCTGCAGACAGAAGTTAACAGCATCTGCCCATTATATCCTTACCTCACCTGGGAATAAAGACTTGCTGAATTCCAGCCCATATCTCTTAGTATAGAGAGCTATTCTTGGACTTCCCTAGAACAAGCATAAATCCTTTAGCTACTCTGCGAATTCCAGCTACCCTGGTCTTAAGAACACCAGGGGCAAACACCAATGCTGCTGAAATGATTTTAAAATATACAGGATGGATTTATGTTCATTCAAAAAGGCAGTATGATCTAAGCAACAAGGCAAATGCTTTTTTTAAAATGCTCCTGTACACAGAAGCACAGTGTATACCCTTGTGTGTGTGAGTGTGTATGCACACCCACAGACCTAGAGTTATCTAGAGAAAGAATGTTCTTCCAAACCACTCACCCTAAATGCTTCTGAAGTCAGATATCTAAGAACTCTTTCAGACCCTGCCTCTTTAAGGAACCCACCCTAAGCACATAACAGGCCTTGGGAATGGATTATTCAGGGGGTTCACTAGAGAGAGGGGAGAATGCCTGAGACCCTTCCAGGCCAAGATAGTGCTCAACTCAGTCAAGGAGCATAAGGAATAATGGGACAAGTGGCCAGTGGCACCTGGCTGCTCCTCTTCCAGCTGTCAGACACGCACAGGTGGGGAATGATAACAGCCAACACCTAGTGAGCATCCACTGTGAGCCTGACATTCTGTCACTGAATGCTCTCTACCACCCTGAGTGGGCACTGTTCTTACCTTCATTTCACAAATGGGCAAACTAAGGTTTAGGGGCGGCACAAAGTGGTTTACCAAAAGCCCTAAGGCCAGTCAGTGCAGGAGGCAGGGTTTGATTCTAAGTCCATGTAACTCCTGAGTCTAGACCAAGACTGCCAGCAATTTTAGGGCTTACTCTGGCTCCCACTGGAGGCCCTCTGCGCATTCCTGCCCATCCATCGCAGACAGGGCACACTGGCTCTGTGCACGCGTTCCATCTGTCGCGTCATTGTATTTACAGTGATTAATGTCAAAGTTAGCATGATGTTCACTCAGAGAAAGGCATATTTCGCCATGGCTTTTGCCAGCACTACCTACAAGATGTTGGAGGAGCACATTCCATCACAAATGTTTGACTCCTGGAAACTGTCTCTGATGGCTAATGTCAAAATAACTGAATTTCACTGAAAAAGTCAGCCTCAAAATATAAACAACATAACAAGAGTCAGACGTGTATAGTGCATGCCAGAAACGAAACGCTTTCTGTCATGTGAACCAGCCATACCAAGAGAATAAGCATTGCTCACACAAGCTCTCAGAGGCACTCAAAATTTGATTTAAAATTGGCACACAACTGACCAGGCTTGGGATGCTCAACATAATTAGGCACATAATCACTGACTGCTAAGATGTGCAAAGCCAACAAAGTAACATTTTTTCCCAACATCCTACCAAAAATATTATCTGCAGATTTTACTGGGTTGAGTTAGAACTCAATGCTTGAAAGACAACCTAACATTGTGTTGTATTGATATTGAAGGGAGAAAAAAAAACTCACACATTTAATTTTGATGCTTTTTTATAAGTCTCAACACTTTGACCAGGCTTCCTCAGCGGCCTCTCCTCACCCAGGGCGTACGTGCAAATTTCCGAGGGCATTGGAGCTGATGCCCACTTTTTAGTTCTGCATAAGTTGTTATTGTCCTGCAACTCACTCCTGAAATATCTGACTCAAAGTTTTACTTTATTGTCTTCTGACTCAAACAGGAGCAATATTATTTTCTCTATTACAAAAGGAGTGAGGAGGAGTAAAGTCTATTCATTAAACTAAATATGCCATCTTTTTAGGATTGCCCCAACTCGGTTGTACCGATCGTCTTACCACCACCTGTTAGTGAAACTGAAACAAACATACAGGCGTTTGTGAGCTTAAAAACCTCTGCCAGTATCAAGTATCTGGCAGGCACAATCATTATGAAATCGTGTATAGTGTGTTCACCAAATTGCAACGTCCTGACTTGCCAGGTAGATCCCTTTTTCACCAACACTAGAAAAGAGAGCTGAGGAGTCAGGAGGTAATTCAAGACCTTCTTTACCCTGTGGAGCAAAAGCAGAAGTGACCCTTGTTCTCAAGTGCATAGCAAGCCAGTCCATTTGAGAGAACAAATCATCTACTAGAGAGCGCATGGATGGGGATGAGGCCCAGGCTGCTGACGAGCCGTCCCGCTAGAAGTGGTCACAGAGGCCATACACCGCAGGTGCACAGAGCGGGCAGGTACGGGGTCATTATCAGGGAGCAGAAAAAAATACCCAAGACTTCCAATATGAGTAGGAAGTCATTTTTACCCCTGAAAAATGTCCACGGAGGGTTAGAAAGTAAGGCAATAATGAGGAAATCAATAGTTCACAAAACCACTCACCTGTGGGAGGATGTACTGAACACACGCAGCACATACTTATAAATAAGCTAACTTCTAAAGAACATGAGCCCCTGACTCTGAAAGCCCATTGGGTTCTCTCCTACGAGCAGCAATACTATCTGTACTCCAGATACGTGTCAGAGGGCAGAAACTCACCTTCTCTGTGGCTTCCTCCCAGTGCCCCTTAGAGCCCATGTCTGGGGGTCGGCCTGCAGGCAAAGGCACAGCCCAGCTGAGCTCTGGACCTGGGAGACCCAGCTCCCCCATCCAGACACTGGGTCTAACTGGAGGCCCAGGTACTTGCTCCCTCATCCAGATGCTGGGTCTAACCTGAGGCCCAGGCACAGGCTCCCCAATCCAGACTCTGGGTCTAACCTGAGGCCCAGGCACAGGCTCCCCAATCCAGACACTGGGTCTAACCTGAGGCCCAGGCACAGGCTCCCCAATCCAGACACTGGGTCTAACTGGAGGCCCAGGCACAGGCTCCCCCATCCAGACACTGGGTCTAACCTGAGGCCCAGGCACAGGCTCCCTCACCCAGACGCTGGGTCTGATGCGAGGCCCAGGCACAGGCTCCCCAGGTGGGTCTAAGGTGACTGCAGCATGGAGAATCTCAGCCTGAGCAAATGCAATCCTCTGTTCCCTTGGAGATTACTAGTTTTATTTTATGCATAAGATAAGCAAGGAGACAACTGTGGTTATTTTATTTACGGAAGAGATTGTAAGCATGGGGTTCAGAGCATCTCAGGGTGTCCCCTTCCTAAGGAGGAAGAAGCAGCATTGACTCCAAGCCGGAGCAATAAGAATTGCTATACTTCTGAGAAACCAAGAGTTTTCATTAGAGACCCTGAATTCTTCACATAACTATTTCCCTCTGTGACTTGCCTGCTAAAATGCTTGGAGTTTCCTATGAGCCCACCTCTGCTAAAGTCTGTAGAACTTTGGGTATTAATTTTATCCCTGGATTAATCTTTTTCCCATACTACGTATGATGCTATATATATTTTTGTAAGCCATGTTACATCCTATTTGGAATAAACTGAGATATAAAGAAACAATCAATTATTTACATTTGATAAGAAATATATAAGCGATTTATACAAAACTCTTGACAGCCTTGAAGGCACTGAATTACTGAAGGTTGGTTCCACCAGTATAACCAGTATGGTCCAATTAAGTTTGTCCTATGGGATAAATTGGGAGAAAGTATCATTAAAATCATGACAAAATTAGTTACGTTGATATCTTCTTGATGCTGAATTATTCTAACAGTGGGTATCTGCATACCAGACCAGGTTACTCACTAATCACTGTTCCATCCTACCATGAGAATGATGACTCGAAATACTGCATTAGCCTGCAGCAGATAGAGACTTTACTCAACTCCAGGCACTTCATGTTTGCAGATGGAACATTTAAAAACATCCTTGGCCTATATCTAACTTATACAACAGCAAAGTCTAATACAGAATCTTTTTGTAACACTCAGCAGAGATAAGTTACATATTTACCACAACAATTCATCATTTCAGCTTGAAAGAATGTATCCTAGAAAACCTATGACAAGGGAGATTAGGAAGCAGAAATGAAAACTTGTAATGATAACTTATCAGTTTGCAAACAAGCTAAACGGAAAAAATCACCGAGCTCTCACTCCGTCCTATGGAAGAGGTTAGAATCAAGGGAAAACATAGTCTAGCTGGAGACACAATTTACATTCATCAAAATATTCCGAACAGTTAGAGACAGATTAGGAGTCCTCAATTGTGAGGGTCGGACTTTATGTCCCTTAGGGGTTCGGAAGAGAGAGTTGATTGTGTATCGGGGACAGGGAATTTCACACACACATAGAAGGTAACATCTTTTCTTCTGTTTCTGAAAAGACCCTCTGTGTTTCCAGCCCTTCCCTCCAGACCTCATGGCTCACAAATGCAGGCAGACAACAGGCCAGTTCCTCCGGCACTCTGTTCCACCTGGTGTCCTACCTGAAGAAAGATGAAGAAGTGAGTAAAGCCTCATCACCTGTTTTGGGTTACTTCCGGGTTTATAATTCTGTGCTGAAGCACCAGAGGCTTTGGGAACACCCGGGTAATCAGCACCTTCTCGAAGGCCATATAACGTGCAAAGTTTTCTGACTCTTCTATCCAAATAGGCTTGTAAAACATTTAAATAATTTTTGCAAACTAATTTCCTTTCCAAGTTTGACTTTGTCCAAATAAAAACACTTCTGATCCAAATAAGACTCTTAATAAGAATCTGAATGTCCCTTTAGCACACACACGCATACATTCACATACACCTGGACTTCTAAATTAAATAAAATTGGGTGAGACATAAAACAAGATGAACAATATCACACTTGTTTTTCACTGGCTCAAACACTGTACGATGCTCAGCACGCCTCAACAGTGCTTTTGCAATGTTAGAATCTGTATAACTTTTCTCTTCTTCTCCACATCCCAGGCACCAGAATCACTATACACTAACACAGCCAGAAAAATCATACCACCTATTCACGTAGAATTCATCATACTATATTTGGATAATGTAAATCACTTGCAAGGAAAAGCCGCAAGCCTTCAAACTACTTAGCTGAGCAATATTCTGTTCTATTTTGTTTCTCTAATTTTTAATCCATACTTTCTCAATGTCAGGAAATTAAAAAGTAACCATTCCATGCCAAGTGTAAGTTTAAGCTCTTATTTAAGAGTCTCTATCCATTCCAAAAGTTTTAGGTCCAATTCAGTTTCCTCCTCGCCCGCTGTTTTTCAACGTGCGTGGAGACGTGAGATAGAGTGCTCCTTATGCAAACCTCCTGCGTGAACACTGGATGCCCTGTGGGGTAGAGGTACCACATCGCAGTTACAAAGCAGCACGGTAGTCAGGAAAGAGCACTGTATTAGAATTCAAAAATGTGGGCTCCTATATTGGTTCTACCACTTGCTTACTTTGTGGCTTTAGATAAATTATGTAACTTCTCTACATTTCCATCTCTTTGTTGGTAAAATGCAAACGAAAAGGAAAGAAATGAAATGAAATTAGCTCCATGCAACCCATAAGTATAGTTGTGAAGGACAAATTAGATACCATATGAAACTTTTAAAAACTATAAAAGGCTGTGCTTAGCTTTTCCATTTCTTCAAGATAACAGAGAAGACAGGAAGGATCATGACTTTGAAACCACTGCAGCCTTGACTGGAAGTAGGTGGACGGGTGCTGGATGCGTCCTTACACAAATAAGCGACCGAGGGACATTGTTTATAAGAAGCATGTCTAACTTACAGAATTAGTCTTAACAAAACTCATGCTGTCAGTGAGATTCCATGCTGAGAATGAAAAGAAAGGAGGAGAGGAGGGAGAGGAAAGGAAGCGGAGGAAGCAAGGAGAGTCTAGAGCTTAGAGTAATGAAGGGAAATCCATCGGCATGGTCTGCACGCCGAGAGCCCAGGAGCAGCGCTATCCTCCACCGATGATTAGGCGACAGTAGCACGCTCTGTGCAGAAAGTAACACCCACGCACCGACTACACTTTTTTCAGACAAATGGAACGTTCTATAGGCAGGAAGGAAAAAAAAGCTGTGCCAAGTTCTAGAATATGTTAGAGACATTATTTTAACAGATTTCTTCTAAAACCAGTCTGCTTTGGGGGACATTGGCTATGCTCCACTTTCTGGCTTTTACTACAGAACAGTACTTCTCTCCTTCCAAATATTCAGGCAGTTGTTCTGAATTCTCTTAGCTTTCTCATTCTCCCCTTTCTTCTCATTCCCTTGACCTAAATAAGCATCTTCTAAAGTTGGATCTATATATATACTCCCACACATACACACTCACACACACACTTTCTTCCTCTCTCCAGCACCACCTTCAGGATTAAAAATTAGCAAAAACAACCTAAAACACTTGATATATTAAGATCCCCCAAGGATTTCTCTTCCTGAGGCTTTATTAGGAACAGGAAATACAACTGCATTAACCTCCCCAATCCTCCCTCCCCTTGAGAGACGCCCAAACAGACTCGCACTTTTTACCTGAGAGCTAGACAAGCTGGAACAGTCTTTGGGTAAACTGCAGCTGGAAAGTCATATGTACGTCTCCACACAGACGGTGTGGACCTGCTTCCATTTCTCAGGAGAAGCCTCAAAAACACATAGAGTTGTTGTCGGCAAAACGCTACCTGGAAGAGGGCTCAGCACTAACAAGGGCAGACTAACACAAGAGCCTCTGTAGATGCTCCCACCGTCCAGAACCAGGCCACCCTCTTTAGTTACATGACGGCAAACTTTAGTTATCGTGCTATTATTCCTATTACCGACATGACGTTGCACTTAGTTATTTACCATTATTTCCAAGTATAAGCTCAGAATTAGATTGTGAATTCCTTGAGTTTAAAGACATTGGTTTATTTATATTTCTTTGTCTCCTAAGTCTTAACTTAGAAAATCTCCAATAAAGACTCCAGAAGTAATGGGTATGTTGATGAGCACATAACTGTCATTGCCACTATTGATAAAATAATCATGTCACATGTCTGTGATATAATAAAATTAGTTACATAAGTGAGTGTTTTGCTGCTGCTCTTGAATGACAGCATAAAGGATTTGGTCTGGAATGCTCTCTAATGTTCAGGATTATATCTTTCATATTGAAAATACATGATCTAATCTTATCTATGTACCAACATACAAGGGTTACTTTTAACTCTATACTTATAGGAGTGTACTTCCCTTTCTGAAATCTTTTCTTCCATCCTTTGATCCTCATCCCCATAATTAACCTCAATGTGGGAAGAAAAAAACATATATTTTGGTTTATCATTAAGTCAGTTTTTGTATTAACGCTATTTTACTTTCCAGTAAGTTTCATTTTCACGAAATTGGAGTCCATTAGTCCTCTTTCCAAAAATATTCTTGTGTTTTCACAATTTAAATTCAAATAATACTCACAGTAACGCATTATTTAAAATTATGTTTATTTTTCTAGAAAGAAGTATGAACGAGGCTAATTAAATGGGGTTAGTGGGAATTGTCTGAAAGGCCTTCAAGTACAATTGGTGAACTATTTTGGACGGAGTGGCTCCCTCTGGTGGAAACAGAACCGTTGCTCTGGAAGGGACTTGTTCCACAACCTAGAACATTGGGATGTCTTCTGAAGATCTCAGAGCAAGTAGGAAGAGTGTGCTGTTGGCATTTTGAGACTCCGTGGCAGGTGAGAAAACAAAAAATTCTAAAACCTGAATCATTAAATGGTCTGCCTTCAATTAAACTGCTCTAATCACTGCCACCCCCCTCTGGAGTAACTGGCCAGGGACACCCTGAACAGTGATGCGCAGGCAAAAATAGACACACACGGGGTTCAGAGAAGCTGTTCCCAGCCACTAAGCAGATGGTATGACGTGACTCACAAGTTCCCCAAACTTAATCACAGAGCTCTAGGAGTGAAGACAAAGAACAAGTAAATACCAAGCTCAGCAGCCGTGAAAGGTCTGTGCAGATCGGAGGAGGAAGGGGCTGGGCAGCCTGGCCCTAGGGCATGAATGGACAAAGACAGATTTCAGAGCAAAAACAGCATTATAGAATCCATCTTGTGTTCCAGACAGCTACTCTCATTGTTTCTAAAGGTCAGGGGGTTTTAAACTAAATAGTTGGAACTGGAGGAAATCATGATATTAGTCATTGTTTATTTTACCATATTATCTTCCCACATCTGTGGTCTTTTTGTGTTTAGACTAAATTTGTTCATCATTTTTCTGCTATGTCAAATGTATGGGTCTTCTGGATGTGAGAAAACATTGCAAATTGTTGTTGCTTTAATACAACTTATAAAAACGTAAACACTATATAATTTGGAAAATTGAGTAAAAAATGCTGTAAGAAACTAATCTACTTTTTACTTCTAATTTTCCAACAGAGTAACGTCAGTTCTCTCAATATCTTTATTACCACTTAGTGCAAAATCCAGCTACATCAAAAACTATGCGAGGAACCAAGCAGGAGTGCGTGTTCACCCATTACCTGTCTCTGTCTGGATGGCCATTTCATCTGTGCTCCTGGTTGGCTAGCATCTTCTATCCATTACATCTATTTCACACTACTTGTTAAAAGCCAAATGTTCTCAGAAAGATACTGTCCTTCGGCAGTGTTTTGAGGGAAGGCAATACGGAGCGTTCTGTAACCATCTCCCTTGAGAGTTATAACATGTGTTTTCATTCAGGTCAATCTGGAAAAAACCCGTTCCTGTGAAAGCAAGATGCTAAGAAATGTGTACTGTAGAGACCATTTCCAAGAGGACAGACCCTGGGTGTCAGCCCCAGCTGTCCATCATCCCCTCCAATCTCAGGAGGATTCGCAGCCTTCACAGCTCAGTCACACAGGGGCAGCATCCCACTCACGCACCACGCATGGATCCTGGCTGGGGGACTGACTTTGTGCACTTTGTACACACAGCCCCCGCTGACCTTTGTGTGGCCAAGTGTCAGATAGCCAGTGTGGGAAAAGGAAGTTCTGCTGCTTCACCAATAAAAGCATTCCAAGACTCGCCTGAGAGTGAATAAACACCACCAACGGTTAGTCAGAGGCTTGCCGGCAAAACAATGATGCCCTGGAGGTAAAGCTGCCTGAGATTTACTAAGAGAAAAGTCTGGAGGGTAGGGGCAGGAATGACCTGTGTCCAGCAGATGTGGACCTTCTGAGAACCGAGAGGAGGCTATCTATCAGGAAGCCAGTTGTCACCATCAGCAGGACAGGTGTGTGTGATGCAGGCTTCACTCAGATGTCACACACCTGCAGGAGGCAGGAAAAGGAATGCCAGAAATAAAACCCACCGCATTGGTGTACATTGTAAAAAGTCAGTAGGTACCTCAACAGGGACCCTAACCAACCTTCTAAGTTGAATCAAATTTAGAATCAAATGAGATACAGAAAATACTTCTTTCGAGCATCCTTCTGCTGATAACTTTTAGTTTTATCAGTAAACTGGCTCTAACCAAAAAATTGTTTTTGGCAGATAAAGGGGGGTGGTATTCCAGATACAAGTTTAATCAGGTAACTATAACCTCAGCCTGATCAAATTTCCAATGTGTTTTGCTGTTAACATATTAAATCCGTATAAATGAGGAGCTGACAGAATAGATCCACCTTTCACATTACATTGAAAAGCAGAGATTATGAAGCCCACACTGAGCCAAGCAAATGGTGATGTGAAAAAGGAGGGGATATCTCCTCCCTTCACACACACACATGCATGTACAAGTATCATTAGGGTTTCCAGAATAAATTTAGCAAATCAAAATCCAGCTCAATTTGAATTTCAAATAAAAAATGAACAATTTAATTTTTTAGTACGTTTCCATGCAATTTTGGACAAAATTATACTAAAAAATTATTAGTTGCTTATCTCAAATTCAAATTTAACTGGGTATATTCTATTTTATTTAGTAATCATGATTATTATATATGCATATGTATGTACAGACTATATATAATTTGCGTGTTATTTTTGGAGATTCTGTGTCTGTGTAGGAGGAAGAGAGGGTGGGAGACAGAAGAAATCTATAGGTTAAAGAACAACTGAGAATAAGAAAAATTCACAAAATGCATGGAAAAAAGTATCCATTTTCTCCCTAACCGTATATACTTCCTGAAATAAACAGAGAGCTTACTGACACTTTTTAAAATAATACTAATGGAAGAGAAAATTGTCTCATCAATACAGCAGTCCCCCTTATCTGGGGGATCCAGTCCAAGACCCCCAGAGGATGCCTGAAACCATGACAGTATCGAATCCTGTATATACTATGTTTTTTCCTATACATACATACCTGTGATAAAGATTAATTTATAAATTAGGCACGGTAAGAGATTAACAACAATAACTAATAATACAATAGAACAGTTATAACAATATATTGTAATCAAAGTTACCACGAATCTTAGCAACCTCAGCATATGATGTTTTTCTTTCCTTCTTAAGTTGAGAACTTTACCTTTTCACTTAAAGGAAGCACTTTATGGGTTTCCTTTGGCATAGCCGAATTGCCAGCATCACTACTCCTACACTTTGAGGCCATTATTAAGTAAAATGAGCGTGACTTGAACACAAGCACTGCGATACCTTGACAGTCAGTCTGGTAACCAAGGCAACTACTAAGCGACTAACGGCGAGTGGCATCTACGCGGATCCACTGAAGTGAGGGATGAGTCACGTCCCAGGCAGGACAGAGTGGAATACTGAGAGATTTCATCCCGGGTACTCAGAATGGCGCATGCAATTTAAAACTTATGAATTGTTTATTTCTGGAATTTTCCATGTAATATTTTTGGACTACATTAGACCCCGGGTACCTGAAACCATAGAAAGCAAAACCTCGGATAAGGGGGGACTACCATATGTTAGTACTGACAGTATCCAAGATTTCTGCTAAAATTCCTTTCACACACTTCATAATTACGATACATTAGATCCATAACTGGGATACCAAAATTTAGAAGAAAATTATACATATTATATTATGTTAATATATTATATTTATATTAAATATATAATTATATCTACATATATATACAAACAAAATCTGACAAACATCTGGCAAGTTAAACTGAGCCTATTCCTGATTTGTAAGGTGGGAAAATAATGCCTATCTCTTAGGATATTGTGGCGAGTACTGTTAGAAATAATGAAAGTAAAAAGTCTTTGTGAAATGTGAAAATATCATCATTATTAAATTAATGGGTAATTTAAACATGGAACACTTTAAAAGTGCAAGCTTCTTTCACATCCCTGTACACCACACCCGTAAGGATGACACACATCTAACATCGCGTGGCACTCCCAGAGGTAGATCTCTGTCTCAAGCTTAAAATTCCAGGCCTGTAAGAAAACAATTCAGAAAAGACACTGCTAATTGCAAAGCAAACACGGAGAAGGCATCACCAAAGAGAAAGTTGTAACAACTTCATAGAGGCTCTCCTCCACTGTCACAACACAACTCCCCTCAAAGAAAATGCTCAGTGCAATGTCGAAGGAGTCCCTTCCACACAAGACGACAGTCACGCTCTCCCGCTTCAAGCTCCATGCCACTGTGATCCCAACCCTCACAGGCTAGTGCGAAATGTAGGCAGTTAGTTCTCGTTCCTCGAGGCAGTTACGTTCTGTAACATTGCTGTGAACACAGATGAGTGAACACGGAGCCGCTGCTCCTGCGGATGCTCCTACAGGAACACAGGGTTAGGTTCCTGGGAGCCTCTGGTTACAATATTTTCTTCAACAGATCAATACTCAAGCTTGTTTTATGTGCACGTCTGTTAGACACCTTATTCAACAGGTGTTGTTGATTCATTAACAAAGACGTCAGGGCCACAGCACCGTGACCACACACAGACGACACTTCTCTGATACGTGTGTCTTCTCCGAAGGGCGCACTACACTGGGGGCCATTTTAAACAGCAAAATCACCAAAAAAGAGAACAAAAATGTGGAGAAGGTGGCACTAAAGAGACTGTGGAAAGGACACTTGTTTACAGCCTGAGAGCTGAAACAGGAAGGCAGGGTGTCATCTTGTTCTTCCTCAACTGGGAACTCCAACGTTTGCCACTCGGCACGTGTTTGCAAACGACCCCGAAAGCACCGTGAGCATTAGTTTGGAGTTACAAATAAATCTCAGCAGGTAGGTGAATTCACAAACGCAGAATCTGCAAATAATGAGGACCTACTTTAATTAGACTTGACTTTAGAAAGTATTCTAAAGAATTAAACTTACACTTTCGTATTACCAACCAGTTAGTAAATTTCTGGATTGTAGGGCTATGTTTAATTTTGCTTACTGTTGTATTATCAGTTCTTAACATATTATTTGCAAGAGTAAATACCTCATACATATTTCTCAGATGAATGAATGAATGAATGAATCAACACTTCAGGCAGTCCTGTCACTCAAAGTAGTTACATCTTCTTATGATATGTTGTCCCATGAATAAATGTAGGAGACTTGTTCATTCAGGTTCTGTTAGGGAGTTAGACCCAGATTGACAAAATCTGCAAAACTCTGGACCACAAATGTTTTTAAATTTCCCAAGTAACAATTCCCCAGTCTTCTCCTTCCTTTCAGCTAGCTTGTGTCCCATCTCCAAACAAAAAAGCCAGCCAAACACAGCTTTCAGAAGCTGGGTCTCCCTCTTCCCTGCAGCATGTGCACAAGCCCACAAAAAGCCTTCGTAAAAGCTCTCAGTGCTGCATATTTGATGAGCAACATGTGGCTGAACGATAGAACCAGTTACTGCTATTCAAAGACAGATGCAGCCCAGTCAGCACCTTGTCACAGCTGTCAACTCACTCAGATAGACAAGTGTTTGATAAACATTCGTTTTTATGAAAAAGTAGCCAGCAGGGTCCATGATCAGGCCTTTATAACCTGCGTGTTGAATGATCCTGGAAGTAAACAGGTAATTAAGCCTCATCTATGGCAGGGTCCCCTAGCAAGTAATTGTGGAACAAAGAAAGAGGGGACGGTCGTAACACATCATATGACCTGGAAGGCCTCCTCTGCAGCTTTGTGGCCATTTCTCAGCTCCTCAAGGACCTTGCTGTACCATTAGCCACTCCTCTGCTCGCTGTCATGCTCTTAACAACCTGACTGCTTTTTAACGCTCAACACGTGAGAAGCAGGGAGGGGTCATTTCAACCATTTAGCTGTGCGTGGCAAGATCGCTCTAAGGAGCCTCAGGCAGGAATCTTACAGACTGACTGATGGCTGCGCAACGTTCTGCCCTATAATGAACGCATGGCATTTCTCACGAATGTTGAGGAAGTTAGGAGGGGAATTCACAGGGTCATTTTGAGTAAGATAGGACTACTCGTCTTCAGGAAAATTGTATATTGCTCCAAAATGTGTCCTTGGCGTGCTCTCCGCTATTTTTTCCTGCAGGGCCACTGCTAGACCACCCAGGGGACTCCTTCCCTCCTTCCTCTGGAAGCATGTGATTCTGTGCTGGAGTGATATTTTGGGTTTTTTTTTTTTTTTTTTTTTGGTGAAAAAGATTGGCCCTGAGCTAACATCTGTGCCAATCTTCCTCTATTTTGTATGTGGGATGCCACCACAGCATGGCTTGATGAGCGGGCATGTAGGGCCATGCCTGGGATCCGAACTGGTGAACCCCAGGCTGCCGAAGTGGAGAGCATGAACTTAACTGCTATGCCACCAGGCTGGCCCCCCGGAATATTGTTTTCTGGGTCAGCAAAACAGAGGCCAGAATTTAGCCTTCACGTACCCTCTCAGCCAGGGCCCCGTGAGGAATGTGGCCTGTCGGAGCTCTCTGAGCTGCCCCATTTCCCAGCACGTGTCCCCTCAGCAGGCCTATCTGGGGGTTCCGCCATGCTCTGTGGGGCCTCTCATGATTACCATCCTTGGCCTCCGAGGGTGGGCGACACAAACGGGTCAGAGGTTACTGGAGGAGACTCCACCCGGGAGTGCCTTCAAGAGCGGGGTGTGAGGGAGTGCAGGCGGCAGGGTGGATAGAGGGCCCGTCGGGGTGCCATGCAGTTACAGCACAGGTTCCAGGCTCCCCATGGGAAGCTTTGGAGCTGAGACAGCACTGCAGAGTTGCCAAGAGCAAGATAAGGGGGCAGGGCCTTTACACCCCAACAATGACCACTCACAGAAATCAGGGCCACACCCACCACCAGGAGGGGGCAAACCTTGGATCAGATCCTTTCAGCTTAAGACAGTTCTCAGAGATGGACAGACATGGCTGTGAGCCCTTGGCCACCACCACACCAGTCAATAGTGGGAATCAATGCCTTGGTCCCACAGAGGTATGTATGCTTGGGGGTGCAGAATCTGCACAGAGCACTACAGATCCACTACAAGGAGAGTTAAGGCATTTCCCACTGACTACTGGAGGACTACCTTGCCAGGCCTCCTTGCATTTTAAAAGAGAAATTTTCATTTTGCAGATTCCATTAAATCCAAAGGAACGTGCTATAATCATGAAGGGCTAATACTGAGGGTGACATTCCTTTGTACCCAAATGCAAAGGGATCCTCTAACGCAGATCATGGCTAGCCAGGTTGCAGGGGAAGAAGAAAGAAGCTATCCTGATGACTTGAAACCACTCAGAACATACATATGCAATCCTTGACACATACATGTCCACAGACTCCAGGCCTTCCTCCTGCCAGGCTGGGGCTCTGGACGGGGCACCAGGCCAGCCCACCCTGTGCCAACTGCAGAGGCCACATCACCAGCATCATGTGCCACCTCTCACAGCTCAGTGCCTCTGGCCCCAGCTGCCTGAAGAGGCTGTTAATGACTTTCCCCAAATAGTCCTTAAGTGGACATCGTATTGAGAAGTTGAAACGCAGAATTAATTAAGAAAAATAAACAGAATGAGTATAGAAAGGAAGAAGGAAGGAGAGAGGGAGGGAGGAGGGAAGGAGGACTAAATGGTGGGCTCCAAGACTGAGAGGACAAGTCATGGTTACTTGTAGCACCAAGTGGATTGCCTGGTGTACCTCAGCCACTCAGCAACGCTTATTCAGTGAACAGGAGAAAATGAATGCAAATTTCGTGTCAATATCCTCAGTGTACTCACTATTTCTCTTTCCTCTTCAAGCTGAAGAAATATACTAAAAAGTGGTTGAAAGTACAATGATTGTCTACTTCTATGATCATAAGGCACTTGGACAACATGCATAATTTCTACACTTATTTTCACTCTATATTAATTTTATAATAAAACACAGTCAAATGAGGGAAATGTTTATGTAAATAACTGAATCAGTTGTATTAGAAGCTTTTACTCGTTGAATCAATTCTAAAAATTATTTGTTTCAGGAATTATTCATTAACCTCTGTGTGTTTCTCAGTTCCCTCATCTATGAAACATAAATAATAGTAATAGCTATCTCAAAGGGGTGGTGTAAGGATTAAATGAGTTACCGTGCAGAAGGCTTGAGAGATTGGGCTGGCATATATATCACAAGCAAGGTATGTGTTACCTACTTACCTTTCTTATAATCAATAATTAACACTGTTTGAAAGTTGAATGTAAGTTTTCATTCAAAGGCTGTTTTGTAGGAATCTGTACAAATACATATGGATCTATTTAAGAGAAACAGTCACACATGAAATAAAGCCCAGACTCTAACAAATGAATTGATTAGAAATTAGTCTTGTCCAGCCTTTGAAGTAAGCCAGTTTCAAAACTGAAATAAATTGACTCAAAATACACACATAGGCACAAGTCAGTCGAATACTTTCAAAGGGAAAATGAATACAGAAAGGAAGAGAGGAGCTGTGATCTCCTCTGGAGCCCTTTCTCCATCTGTTCAGCATGTATCACACGACGAGGTACCCGTGATGGACGCCCACACGCAGATTTCTTAATGCTCTGCCCAGGACCAGGGCCAAGGACTGACACATGAGGAAACCAGGACTCTGAGCATCTGAGGAACTTGCCCAAGACCGTGCAGCCAATCAACAGCAGAGCTGGGCTCCCATCCTGAGGACAGAGAGCCTGTCCCATTCACCTCAGGATGTCCGACAGGGCAGGCACCGTAAATGTTTGTCAAATGAATAAACAAAAGAATAGTAATTTGAAGAGCAGATCAACAAACTAATATCAGTTTAGGTGCACTACCTCACTCTAATGACAAGGCAGCATTTAAATAACAGGTGAGGTCACACTGAAGATTTGGTTTATCACAGCCAAATAAAGCAAACAGTTAAGGACTTCTGAAAACCTTTCCTTCGTCATACAATATGACTCAATATTTCCTCAGCTGAGAATTATATATGTTGCCTGAAACCCCCTCTGTCTGACTGAATACTGTTTACCAAATTTCAAACAATAGAACATTACATCTGTACCACCCCAAAAAAGGGACAGATAAAATAACCTAAAAGACCTATAATTAATTTATTCAAAAGTTCAGGAAACAAGCATGTAATTATTATCGCTAGCATTTCTTTTGGTGGTAAGCTGATATTGATAATAAAACACTTACCTAATAATTTACTCAATTAAATATTTTCTTGCTTTTTGCTTTATTATGACATAATAAAACACAGTAATAATAAGCTTAATGGTATAAAAGCTAACAGTGTTTTTAACAAAAACCAGATGTAAGCAGTTTTAAACGTCTGCTACTATTTCCTCCCTGATGTCTAAACACACCTTTACAAGTTACAGACCTCCTTGCCTCTTGATGGAGCAAATTGAACACGTTTTTGCTTTTCTCAGGGTGCCTTCAGTGATTCTGGTACAGGGTAGCCCGGGTCACAACCTCCGGACAAGGCCCTTTTGGTGATTATTTCGCACACACACACCACACGCTACGATTACTTATGGTTACATAAGTACAACTTCTTCTTAAACTAGGACCCTTGTTCAGAGCTGGAGAGAGTAAAGCATCTTTTTTATCCCTATCATTTACAATAATTTTGACAACAATTCACAAAGTTAACTTGGCCTGCCAAAAATTTCACTTGCTCACTATTGACACCGAAGCACAATTAAGCCTCTCGTTTACTACCCCTTTCTAATTCTAAACCCCTTCAAATGTTGCAAGAATCCCAATAGCCAGAAAAAATAAATTCTTAGTAACTTTAAAATGTAAACACAAGCAAACATATTGGAGGAATTTCTACCTTGCTCAAAATATCAAAGTGAAGTTGATTAGGAAAAAAATGAAGATATTCCCGAGACCCACTCCTTTCATAACAGGAAGGAGAAAATTTTCTCCACAAAACCACGTGTTGAAAAATATTTTGAGGGCAAAGGCTGAAAGGAGTGGCAGTGTGCGGTTCTGCTGATACTCCTTTGGCGATCTGACTGGCCTGCCGTCTGCGTTTCCCCTACTCTAGGAGGAGCTGCTGTCATAACCGCAAAGAGAAGACTTCAGAAAGACTCACACAGGCACCCAAAGCCCTTCCTTCCCCTCTCCCACTGGGAGCTTGTTCTCATCCCCTACAGTGTCGTCCAATCTTAGAGAACATTTGGAATGAAGGCTCTCAGAATGAGTATGGCTCCTTGGACAAGAAGACAATTTTGTCATTGGAAATAATCACACATTTTGACAATTCTCTCTGTATCCCTGAGCATGTGCGTGTAACATAAACACTTCACAGGTGAACTGATTGGATGATGATGATTCTAAGATATTCTTGCATAGTTCAACGGCCAATGTTGCCAGGAAGTGTTGTAGTCTTGTAATTTGGAGAATTCCTTTTCAAGAAGCCCCCAATAAGTAAACGACTCTACCCACAAAAGAACGGATAACACCCTCTGATGCACCCTAGCCTGTAAGAGAACACATTAACAAAGATATTTGCTGGCGGGACCAAGCAAGCTGACGGAAGCAATTTTCAGCAAATAGCAAATTTCACACTGTAGCTAAATGTGTGTCTCTCTCATCCCAAACCACGGGCACTTTACTGATAATATTAGAACTATCATTTATCAGGAGTACATGGAACGATGTAAAACTTTCTGTTGAAACCGACTGAAAAAGACTGGATTCTGAACAATTACAGAATCAAAAGCTAAGAATTTACGATCAGGTACATGATAGGAGGCAGTCTATCCCAGCTTTATGGGGAAGGAGCTCCATGGACGCATGGAAAGGCCTGGTGAAGTGGGATGACAAAAGGAGAACGGGAGTCCAGACTGGCCAAAATGCAACTAAGTCTCACTAACATAGATTTCTCACCAATTCCTTAAGAGGAGGAGAGAGCATGAAAATCAGTACCTCTCTATGGAGTATTCCTAGTTTATTAAATGGATTTATAACCCAGTTAACTTTATAATAAATGTGGTTTTTTTCATTCCAGAACGGAGGTTCTGTCTTTTCAATAAATCCTTTTTCTGTCCTCTAATTAAATGAGTTAGTGCAGAGGGAGCGCTTCCAACAGGAAATGGGACATCAAAGCTGGCAACTTTTATTATCATCAACATCCTCAGCTCAAGCCCCTTCAGATATTACATCTGGATCTCTGGTGGGTCAAGTAGGCACTGCCTGACTATTATAGTCAAGACTCCAGGGTAAATCTAGTTAATCAATACTTCCTTCAGGATGCTGCCCTCTCATCTGGGTATTTCATTTCATAACATCCTAGATCACTTATACCCATATGGGTGTATATATCTCCACCATGGAAAGATGTTCCATGTGTATTTGTCATTCATGTGTGCCAACTATGGTGTTCTCACTCAAACAAACTTTAAACCTCATCATTTATAGTGAGGAGTGACCTTCAGACACTTTGTCTTATACTAAATACTCTAGGTTTTGTCTTTTTTCTTTTCTAAAATTGATACGAGTAATTTCATCGCCAGGTTGTTTTTTTTCCTCATTGAGTTTGACTCCAGATTCTACACAAATCAGACCCACCTTAGAAGGATAATGATTTGCCACCACTGGGCCTCTTCAAGGCAAGCTCTTAAGGTGACCGTAAAGGAGGAATCTGAGGTCAGTTCAGAGAAATGACGGCATCGCTGGAATAAGCATGTGGCTCCCAAAAGGCAACCTCTTGGAGAGAGCTTACCACTCAAGGGGATACGTAAGATTGACGTATTTGAGAGGCCCTTCTGTGAAGAACTATGTTTTCTCCTTTTTATTCTCCGCAAATCCAAACACAGTGCTTTGCGAAGGGTAGTCTTTCAATTAATATTTGTTGAAAGAAATAACCAGTCACACTTAACAGGATGTGTTTTCCACGTAGCATACACATGTCGTCAATCTGCACCAATGCAAATTAAAATATCTCTTTTCTTTATACTCAAATTCTCTCTCCAGACCCTTGTGACCGGGGGCCTGGTAATCGATCAGCCAACAAGTGCCTAGGTTTCTCTCCTCCCTAGCAAATCCCCAGAGAACTTTGTTCTGTCCTCGTCATGAGTCAGAACAACACAGTAGCTAAGCATGTGGCCCACGCACACAGCACCACCACATGTGCATCCTAGGGTGTGTTCTTAATCCAGCTGGAACTCAGTCTCCAACTGGAAAATGAGGATTTTGATAATAGTTTTTAATAATGATGGGAGCTCCCTCAAAAGGTCATTGTAAGAATTAATATATGTTGATGCATGTAAATAATAATATGTACTTAGTAGGCAGTGCCACTGGCTCTCTATTAATAGGTTACTTAACCTAAATATTACTTAACAAGAAACCCTGGAAACCACATAATTCTGAGCTGATATTTAGAGAGCTCTAGGAAAAGTCCTGAGGGGAAGGCTGGCTATGGTCATACACAGGAGACGGAGATTTCTAAATCTAGCTCACTCCGGTTTTCAAACTAATAACGCTGTACTTCCAAATAATAATAATATTATTATCAACCAATATATCCTGAGCGCTTGGTGCAGCTTTCCTCCACATCACATCCATTTTGTTACTTATATTCCATCCAAACAAAATACAAAGTCTTCCACCATATTGAGCAGTGTGCTGTACTCCGTACACCATCAGGTATAGGGACCCGAGGATGTGGCCCTCTTCTCTCATCACTTGGGAACATTTGGGCCACCTAAAGTTAATTATATATTAGTTAATGAATTTAACGGAGTGCGGTCTCGGCCAGACTGCAAAGCACACTGTTAAGCGAACAGCAAGAAAAGATTTATTTTCTTCCTGTAGAATTATATGCTGAAATAAAATGCCTATCATTGTAAGTAAAAGAACAAGACATTTTGATTTCTTCAATTAATCATGATCCTCTGTTGCCAATTAAATCAAAAATAGCAAAAGCCCATGGCCTATTATACCCCAAGCTTCTGTCTCCAGAAGCCGGGCATACGCAATAAACTATCGTATGCTGTTCGCTGCTATGGAGACCGCAGTAAGCACAGGACTGAAGCCGTGTTCATAAATGCTTCTAGAACTGCAGGCTCTGGAAATACATTAATTCATTCATTCCATAAATATTTACTGAATGCCTGCTATACACCAGACATTGTTCTGGGTCTTGGAAACACAGCAGTAAACAAAACAGCAAAATCCTTGCCATCCTGAAGTTTACATATCAGAAGAGAAAGAGACTCAATAAATAAATGGATTAAAATGGGGCCCTGGGGCCCAGCCCTGTGGCTGAATGGTTAAAGTTCCTCACACTCCACTTTGGTGGCCCAGGTTTGTGGGTTCAGATCCCAGCTGTGGACCTACTCCACTCACCAGCCATGCTGTGGAGGTGTCCCACGTACAAAAAAACAGAGGAAGATTGGCACAGATGGTAGGTAAGGGCTAATCTTCCTTAAACAGAAAAAGAGGAGGATTGGCAACAGATGTTAGCTCAAGGCTAATCTTCCTCAGCAAAAAAAGGGGGCTCTGGGTCAGTTTGAGGTGAGACTCTAAGAGACTGAGGGACCAAACCTTAGTGCCAAACACTCCTTCACTCTCCAGTGAGCACTGTGGCAAAGGATGTTTGTTTTCAACCCATGGTTTCTTGCCCTATGGAGGATATGAAAGAGAACGTTGGAGAAGCTGAGAGAGTTGGATATTGTAGAGAGAATCCAAGCCTAGTGAGAGAGGCTTCAATGAGACCACGCTGTGAGCTTGGGGGACATACCAGACTGAAATATGACTCTGGCCTGGGAAACTGAAGGAGGAACAGGAGAGGTTGGCCGAAGCGGCTCTAACAGCTGAGGTGAGGGTCCCACTGAAGAAGTCATTGCAGACTGAGAAATGGGAGGTAAAAGGTGCCTATGGTCCATGCCCTGAGTGCACACGCCAGTGTGTGTGTGTGAGAGAGAGAGAAACAGAGACAGAGACAGAGAGGCAGACAGACACAGGAAAGAGAGAGACACAGAGAATTGACCCTCTTGGAGCCAACTCAAAGTCACTTTGTCCCCAAAGGACAATGGGAAAGGAAAAAGTGGTCAAGACCCAGGAGACCCAAGGGAGTCCGAACCTGTGGGGAGAGCGCCCCACCTGTCTGGGACCTTCTGGTGAGCACACGCCAGGGAGATTCAGCCCAGCTCGGGGGGGGGGGGGGGGCAGCCACGGTGGGGAGGGCCAGAGGCCCAAGCTGCGGTCCAGAGAGGAGCCTCCAGGACCCCTGTTCCCTCTCCAGGCTTCTGCAGGCAGTGGGCACACACTGGCAGAGTTTTCAATAACATTTTATATAATGTTTTATGGCTTTAATTTTACACTGGCCTGGGGACATAATTACTGAACAAAGACTGCCTGGGGCACGTGAGTGACAGAAGACAATTTACCACCTAAGAGTTAGCAGATGAGCTCTGTGGCCTGCTCAGAATCTCACCCAGGGGCGGGGAGGATCCGCCCCCCAAAGCAGATTGCAGGAATGTCACACGGAAGAAACAGGAGAGCTGCACGGCTGGGACCTCAGAGTCTTGCTACACATTAGCTACACACATAATTTCGGGTAGCTATCAATATGGAGAAAAACAAAACTGGTTCATAGTATGAAAAATAAGGTGGGAATGGGGTAGGACAGCTTTAGTTGGGGAGGTCGCCTCTACAGAGGTGCCATTTGAGAGAAATCTGAATTCTGAGGAAAGGCCACGCATTCGAAATCTGGGGAGAGCACTCCAGGCAGAGGGAACCGTGGAGGGACACACATGCCAATTCAAACTATGTTAATTCTACAACCAATAACAGCTACTGCTTGTGCAATAATCTTATGTCGTGTTTAAAACTCATAGCTGCTCCTGTGACTTCCACTCGGTCTAGGAACTGTGCAGAAGATGAGTCCCCATTTGTAAAAGAGGAAACCTGGCCAAAAGAAGTGACATCCGGGTCAAGTTAGTTGCAGGCTAGGACTCGCAGCCACACTGGCCTTGGCAGTGGCCCTGGGCAGGGTATTCATACCCTCACACAGGAGTGTGAACTCTGTTTCTGGATGGCAGTCTCATCTCCCGTGCTCAACTCCTCCGCCTCCTGAGCTCCTAGCCTTCCACAAACACATGTTCTCCCAACTGATCAGACGTCTGAGGCAGTGGTCCCAGCTGTTTTTCAGGGACCATTCCAGGTCTGGTTCCCTAGAAGCAGATGCTGAGGTGGATACGCCCAGCAGGAGGTTCTGTGGGTAGTGCTCTGAGCAGCAACGCCTGTCAGGGAGTGAGGGCAGCAGAACTCCTCGGAGGGAGAGAGAAAATTGTGACGTGCTCACAATGGGAGCCTCAGCCGATGGGTGCTCTGGAGTTTGCATGGCCCTGCAGAGACTTTCCAGACTGGAGGCCTCTGCACCCCATGCTGAATAATCACTGGGTACCAGCTTCCTCCAGAGAGAGAGAGAGTGTGTGTGTGTGTGTGTGTGTGTTTGTGTGTGGGAGCTCCTGTCGGGGGGGGATACAGCTGTAAGCTGTCACAGACAAAGCCCCCTGACAGCTGGGGAATGGAGCCTCAGTCGTGGAAGCAGATTCCAAATTTACACCTCAGCATCCTGCATACAGCATTGTAGAAGACGTTCTGACAGACTGAAGTGCCTCCAGAGGAAGTCTGTCTGGATGCAACCGTTGAAAAATCACACCATTGAGTAAGTAGGGATGTTCTATCTGGTGAAAAACAGCGTGAAGGGAAAGATGACCACCTCCTCCCCACTGACATTTGAAAAGCAATGGGTAGTTTATGGACAATGAACGTGAAACTGTGTCACTGGTGGACATAACTAGCAGTTAAGAGTGCCAGTCAATGCCTGTCTGCACAGATCCATTCCCTGACTTCCTCCCGTGGTTCCAGAAACTCACAGATGGCCCTTGTTTCTGAGTTTTGCTCATGACACCTCCCGCTCCTCCCCAGCCTTCTTCCTTTGGTGGTATTGAGGTCACCTCAACATAACTCTTCCATCACCTCTAGTAACCAATCCCCTCTACTGTATCTCCTCCTTTTAAAACACCTGGAGTGGCTCTTGATTTCTGGTTGGATCCTGATTGATACAATCCTACTACATTTGAAGTTCTTTAATAGAAAAAATGAGAATTCTAAAATCCTAGACTTATAAAAGACTTACAAAGTCATTTAGTCAAGTCCCCTATCTTTGATGAATCCCTCCACGATATTATTGTAAAGCAATCCTCTCGTCTCTGTTCATCTTCCGTCAGCGCTCTGGGTTGGAAACAATGGTTTGGGTTTGCAGGGAGGTGGACTTCAAGTCTATTTGGGAAAGAACTGCCTAGGACTTCCTGGAGAGATGGGGAGCTCCCCGGCACCATTAGTACTTAAGAAGAGACCACATGGACGTTGTAGAAGGGACTCCACCACTGGTTGCTGGAATATGCTAGATAACTCCCAGAGCTCCTCCAACTCCTGCCATCAGATGACCCCACACCTAAGTGAAGTGCATTGAGCCCCCAAGCAATTGCCCTCCCTCTAATTCTCTTTCTTTTTAACTTGATGACGTTTCAGCATATCACTAACTGCTGCCCATCTTCCTTCCTCTACAACACAGTCGTTCCTGGCCTCACAGCACAGTTTTGTTTATCACAGGCAGGGGGAAAGCCTCAATGACACCCAGATGTTCTGTGTCCTGCTGATGGCACTGTGACCAAAATAAGTGGCTATCCTTGTCCTACAAGTACGGTGGAGACAGTGGGATTTTACACTGAGCGCTATCCCAGAACCACACCACAGAACCATCCTGTAAGTGACGACACGAAATTCTCCACGTACCGGGCCCCTCTACAGGTACACTCCTAGGAAACAGAATCAACCGAGAAAAGAAAATCCAACAGACCAAATGGAGGGCAGAGGGTCGTGGAGCAGCTCTCAGATGTGTGCACCACACTCCCGGTTCAGGGGGAGTCCACACCATAACCTGGTCTCGGCAGCACACACAGAGGCCTCACTGGTGCCGAGGCCATTCGGATTCACGTGCTGTTTCGGGAGACTGCCTGTGAGCAGGAGGTGCAGAGGGCGCTGAGTTTCCTTCAGTTTGCCAGTGTACTTTCTCATTGACTTCTGAGAAACGTGTGTGAAGACAAATTTGAAAGTCTAAGTGTGTCTGAGCCTGAGTGTCCCTGAACGGCCCCGTGCAGTCACTCCTCCAGACCCGTGTGCATCTACCCAACATGGGGGGCACGTCTCGGGACCACACACCGCCAGAAATGCGTAACACAGGATATCTCAAAATGCAGACTTTAGAAACACCTAGACTGTGAATCCTACACGTTCAGAAAAAATACGTGGGTCGTTGTTTCCTAGAGTCCCTCTGCATTTCCATAAACAAATAAATGAGTTATGCTGAATGTCAGTCCCGCTTGTTGGCACTGAAACGCAGGAAAGAGGAAGACACATAATCACAAGGCTGCTTCCAGAGAGTAACCGGAAAGACGTCCGTGGGCCCCTTCCGTCCTCTCCCGTCAGCAGCAGCACCAGCAGGCATCTGTGCGCTTCCCACATTCTCACCTTGCACATTTTGTTAATTCAGGATATTCCTTTACATGGAGAGGAGACGTTCTTTGCTTTTGATTTTATGCTTCCCCAGTGAGCTTCCTGACGGTGTCGGTCCCTGGTGCACCTGGGCCGAAATGATGGGCCCATTAGCATGCCCTTCTGACAGAGCTGCACGTGCCACCCATACAGGACTGAGGCAACCTGAGAGAGAGCCGGGCTGGTTAGTCTCGGAAGAAGGCAAAGCCAGCCATTGTCACATGAGTATGAAAAAGGAAATCCCAGTTACCTAATTTCCAGATAAAGCAATAAGAGGATACTTTGATATAAAAGCAATAGATAAGTTAATTGAATATACACAAGTACTCACTTTCAAAGCACTTTATTCTGAATGTGCATGAAATGGTCTTTCTGTGAAACATGAGCTCCGAGCTATGAAATACGGGCTGCCTGTATGTTATGATCTTGGTTCTGAGGCCAGAAGCTATTCTGTTTAAATGGTTTTGTTCATGTTGAACTCTAGGAATGAGGATAGGGTGGGTGGGGTCCCATAAAAGGCCTATTGTTGGTTTGATGAGGATTTGCATAAATTCACATTTCTCTAACCCTTCTTAACGTTACGTTAAAGATCTAAGAGACTTAGAAGAGCTATATGTGGATTCTTCCTGAGGGAGGAAAACCAACATGGCATCTGCAGTCACAACCCTTAGGATGAATGATCATAACCGCACTACGAATTTAGTAGTCGAGGCCGAGAACGGGAAAGGTAGAGTCATTATTTGCTGCTCTGTATACACTGGATCTTTACTTCTTTTCCTGAAGAGTCACCACCGTGAGTCGGCAGCATGCACCAACGGCCTTTCCCGTATCTCTCCTTGGGTTGCGTCAAACACAGCTCCCTGCCCCCTTCGTGTAAACATACAGCCATCACGCTCACCTGACACATTTGGCACGGTGCTTATTTCTTGTAATGGTACTGTTTTGAAAAAGAATTTATTAAATTATCTCAGTGTGGTTTAATTTTTATACTTGTAGGAGAACGTCAAGTAGATAAATTAACAAACCAGACCATGCTTCCTAATTAGAGCCTCAGAAAATGGAGTCACCATTCCTCTCTAGGCCCCCAGCTTCTTGTAGAGCAACGGGAAAAAGATCTCAAGTTCTGCAGTAATGCCCTGCAGCAACCACCCTCACTCAGACTCCTCTCTTTCAGGACCTGATTAAGGCATATGTAAGGTTTCTCAACTGATGTTTGAACAAGCCGTGACTGGGACCCGGCTTCCGACTTAGTTCTCCTGCTATGTGGCTAATAAATGTAAGACACTGCTCTGTATTGTTACCACTTGTCACCAAGTTCTCCCCAGAAATCCAACATGCAGATCAGCTGTCAATGTTGTCAACCGTCTGCCTTATTTCATTGGCAATCACACTGATTCATCTTAACTAGCCAAAACATTCCAGAGACATGGCAAGCCCACTGAGAATGACCCACCGGGAACTTGTATGAAGAGAACAGCTGTGTAACTGACAAGAACACGAGTCACCAACAGGTTGCACACTGCTCTGCCTGATGCAGCTGTTCCAATGTTTGACACTCGCTCCCCACCAACCAGCATACTGCACAGACAGCATCTCTCCTATCAGATAAAGACAAATCCAGGGAGCCCAACGAAACGCATTCAGACTTGGTACAGAAGTGTAAACGTCTCTTACCTTGCATCGTCGCTTTTGTTGGTTCTGAGAACAGAGGGATGAGCAAGAGGTAGATGAGGTAGACAAAGGAGAGCCCATTGTATCGGAATGCACACGCTGTGGTTGGGAAGAGAGAAGAGAGGGACAATCATTAATAATGGCAGGCTGACTGGGAGGGTGCACACGGCTGCGTGGGTGACAGCATCAGGGATTGCTGGATCAAATGGTATCACTGCCTAAGTAGACATGGCAATTTACAAAGTAAAAACTGAACACTTATTCTGTGTTCATCACTATATTGAGCATGATGAGAAACAGAGAGTTAAAACACATGGTTCCTCCTCTTAAAATCCAACCAGGAAGGCAACACCAATATATCTGAATGAAGGCAGGCCATAATTTAGCCCTAAATTAAGCTGAGCAGATGAAAATTACTACAGAAATACAAAGGGCAATGGGACTGGAGAGGTTTGAGATAGTCAGGTAAGGCAGTCAGTGGGAGAAATGAGACTGAAGAGAAAGTCAAGAGAAGAAAAATATTTGCTAAATGCTCTATGACAGGGCTTTCCACTAATCATCTCGTTTAATCTTTATTTTATAAGTAAGGACACTCAGGCTCAGAGAGACTCAATCACTTCCTGAATTCCCCCAGCTAGGATCTGACCCAGTCAGAGTGGAACTCATTCTGCCAGCTCCCAAGGCCACGTTCCTTCCTCTGTATCAGGCATCTTATGGGTAGCACAGAACCCAGAGATGCCTTACCTCTCCAGGTTCCCATCTCCTCCTCTGAAATGGGTATAATAATTGGCTCTACCTCATAGACTTAACTTGAGGAATAACTGTAATAATATGCTTAAAACACTTGGCTCAGAGTCCTTATACACAGGAAGCCCTCAAAAACATAGCAATTATCATAAGCATCCTCATTCTTAGACAGGGAGGCGAAAGTGTGCAGTACTCCACGTAGAAAGAAAATGAGCACATACAGCTATTAAAAATAAATTCACTGGATGAATAAAGAAAGACCAAAGATGAGAGGGAGTAAGTATGAGTTTGCTGGGTGAGGAGATCAATTTGATGGATGTCACAGGATGGAGAAAGGCTAGAATAAAAGTTAGTTAGTAGGAGAGAAAATGGAGGGCAGGGAATATGGAGTCAACATGTTAAAAAATAACTAGTCACTGACAATTCTGATCAGGAGAAAACACCTCAGAAAGATGAACCTGGTGCTCGTGCATGAGCTGGACCGGCGGGAAGTGAAGCTTAAATGTCCGAGTAGTTGGGGTATAAATGAGGACTGGAGATGGCGCGTTAATGACGGTAACTTTAAACAGAAGTAGATGGAATAAAGACACTTAAGAAGAAAGTGGTAAGTTTAGACACATTCATGGAACCAAATCATGGGCCTCAGGTCTGAGAAAACAGTGAGTAGAGAGTGAGGACAGTGCCTGTGCTCCGTGACTCTAGAGGGAATGGAGACGAGTCCTGAGCAGAGGAGTTAGCTGAGAGGACAACAAGGGATGAACTCTCCAAAGGCAGGAGCAATAAAGAGAAGCAGAAAGATGGAAGCATCTGCCTTGGCTGTTGCCCACATATGAGGCGGGGGGGTAGGGTGGGGAGGAAAAGCTGGCAGGCACGAAAGAAAAAGGCAGCTGAAAATTTAGGTACTCACATGAGAAAAAGCAGGGAAGCGCAGTTTCACAAGAGGAAAAGTTTTCATGAGAGAAGTTCACTATAACAGAGAGCGGCACTTGTCTGTCATTGTCAGTAAGGATGTCCTCAAGGGCCTCAAGGCAAGGGTTCAGCCCAGAGGAAGGATGGAAGTCAAGGGATGGAAACAGAAGGGAGGCGCTATCATAACCAGGAGCAGGAAGCAAGAGTCCAGGGGGTTCCGAGGGGTCCAGAGCCCACGGAGAGGGCTGAGCAGGGAAGACGTGGCATGGGCAAAGCCTGGCTGCTCCTGGTCGCACAGTGTGGAGGGTCTGGGACCTGGGCATGGTCCAGTGTGGGACGCAATCAGGAATAAGAGACAGGGTACCCAGACAGGGAGACCAGATCAAGAAGCGCTAATCCCTAGATAGAATTTGAACAACAGGCATATGGCACATGCAAGCGCAGGGTGCCCAGCTTCGGTGGCTTACTCCAGAAACCAGCAGTGAAAGAGGTAAGATGGGGCAAGTAAGGATGGTGTGGTAGGGAGGAAGGAATTGACAAAAAGTCTTTCTTTATCCCAAAGGGTTGTACACATAATTGTAGCTTTTTACAACACCACCAACATTCCCAATCTCCTTTATGAAAGATCCAAAGCAGGAAGAAACTTTCACACTATCAATTGGATCAGCAGGAAAACATATGAACGAGGCAATATCAAAGAACAAGAACAGAGGCTTAAATTGTCTTTGTAGTACATTTTTCCTTCTGCTTCTTATTTCTCATCCAGAACTGAAGTTCCTTAAAAACAATCCAAAGGCATTTGTTTATTCATCCATTCGATAAATATTTATTGAGCATGTACTATGTGCTGGGACTGACAAAGAGCCCTTCTTGACTCTGGGAGCATACATTTTGGTGGGGAGGTGTACGAGGAACAACAAACTGTAGTAGAAGCTCAAATACAAGGTATGTTGGAAGGTAAGTGCTGTATAAACAAGAAGTCAGCAGGAAAGGGGCCCCTGCGACAGGGAAGGCCAGCTGCAGCATTCATGCAGAGCACTGAAGGTAGACCTCAAAGAGAAGGGGAGATGTGAGCCAGGAGGTGAGCGAGCTGACCCAGGCATCCCGTGGAAGAGCGTCCCAGCGGGTCAGTGGCTCATGCTGAGGCGCGAAAGCAGAAGCAGAAGCAGAAGCAGGCCGGGCCTGTCTGACCTGCCCCAGGCCACCCCACGGGGAGCCCAGCACACCAGCAGAGTCCAGGAGGGGGCCGGATCATGGGGGCCTTGCAAGAGATCAGAGGACTTGGATTTCACTGTGAGAGGTCTGTCACCGACAGCTGGATCAAGGTTGCAGGCCTGGCTCCTGCCTTTGCTTGCAGCTCCATTTCCCAATATGCACCCTGCCTTCTGTGCCACTGCCGCCCAACTAAACAGCCAGCACCTTCCACATGCTCTCTGCTTCCTGCCTCTAGCCTCACAAGCACCATTCCCCCGGCTAGAACACCCTCCTGTACTTTCTACATCAGACATATTCCCACACAGTTTACACGTTTCCTCCTCTGGGAAGCTGTCCATGACCACGACCTCCCACAGATGGAGGTGCACTCACTCCTGGTGCCTCCTCCAGAGCACTTCTCATTCATGTCACATGCATCTGTTTACGCGTCTGTGACCATCTCTGTTGTCTCCAGTGGCCAGTGCACAGGAGGTGTTCATGCTCACAAAAGGAATGAACCGTGAGTGAACAAATGAAATGGAACAAACAAGACGTGAGGGCATCTGAAAAGGAAATCAGGGTCTCAGAGGTGTACAGCATTTCTGGTAGCACAGAAACATCACAATTGACACTGTCCAAGATAAACATTTAGTAACCTGGAATGTTTCTTTGTTTTCAGCCTTAGGTTTTTTTTTTTTTTTTTTTTTAACGTTAATGTGTATTGTGCAGTAAAATTATCTAATTCTGTATATTTCTGGGTAAAGAGAAAAACAGAGCTCATTTGTATGACTGTATCACTTTACTGAGCCTCCACAGTGTACTTATCCACTGTTAATTTACATCAGTAATAGCTTACACTGGTATGCTTACTATGTGTCAGGCCCTGACTATGCACATCACACATATTAACTCATACTATTACTAGCCCCTTCTACAGATACTGTCATTATTTTCTTTCTACCCATGAAAAAGCAGGCACGAGCAGGAAGCACAGCTAAGTAGCTCTGCTGCGGTTTGAGCTGGGACTCCAGTTCCTGAGTCTGTGCCGCTGCCAGGAAGCTCCGAGGCCTGAGCGCTGCTCCACATCCTAACCTGTCTGCCTGCCCCCCAGTTAACTGCCAAGGGCTAGCGGACCAGAGCCTTCCTTCCACAGGGTGGCGAAACACTCTGCACATGTTCGGCTGCTTCATTTTTATCACCTTGTTCTGTAAGGTTTTGTACAATGCACAGCGGAAATGCATACACTGAGGAAATTCCCGAAGATGAACTCTGGAGGAGGGAGAGAGGGGCCTGGTCTCGGTTTCCCACATCACAACCTTGAGTTACCATTATTTATAGTAAAGTCCAAAGAGCTTAAGAGGAGGATAAGGACAATCCGGGTTGGTAGGCAGCCTCTAAATGGTCCCTAGTAAAGGCTGCCTCCTGGTTGTCACGCTCGTGTGTAATCCACTGCTCTTGAGTGTGGCCTGGACGTGGTGACTCTCTTCCAGTGAACAGAGAGAGTAAAAGTATCAGGATACCACCGGATGGCTTCCATCATGGGGGCCCCTCTGCCTCCTGTCTCGCTCTCACTCTGAAGGAAGCCAGCTGCCAGGCTGTGAATTGTCCCATGGAGAGACCCACGTGGCAAGGAACTGAGGTCTGCAGCCAGCAGCCAGCCCTCACCAGCCAACAGCCACACGAGTTAGCTCAGAAGCAGGTCCTCCTAAGACTGCATCCCCTGAATGACTCCTCAACTGCAGCCTTGTGAGCGGGCCTGAGCCAGAGGCACCCGCTGAGCCACCTGGATTCCTGACTCCCAGAAACTCTGAGATAGTGTTTGTTGCTTTAAGCTGCTAAATGTTTGGGTAATTTGTATGCAGCAACACATGAGTAATACCCAAACTTTAAACAACATCAAGCAACCTCTAAAAATCCAACTTCATTTATTTTTGTCTGAAATTATCCCACTTGACTGATGACAGTAGCCAGATTGCTGAATTCTCTGCTTTTCCTTTACATGTGTGAAGCTGCTACCCAGGAATCACCCACCTTATGGGGACTTTGAAAGCCATATCTAAGTGATTTATCCCCATCTAGGGCAGAATCTGCCTTTGAACTTATCAATAAGGCACATTCAAGCTAGAAAAGCCCAGAAGGCACACTGCAAATGCTCCTTTGTCAAGAGTGGCATTGCCTGTGCTCAGGACCTGGAGACACTCAGAGCACACTCACTACTCTCCATTATGAGTTGCCACACTCTGGCTGCACCATGTTCCCCTGACACCCCACATCTCTCACGGACCATCAGTAACCTGGACTGCTGTCTGTCCTCTGCCTCAAGAACTTTGCTGTTGACAGAGCAGTTTCCAAAATACAGATCAAGGTATTCAAAGGAAAAAGATTCTTTCCTTCAGCTAAGAATGCACGGTAGTTTCCACTATTCCTACCTGGTTTTAGTCATCTAAAATTATATGGTAATTTCCCCAAAAGGATGACAACAGTTGACAGGAATTTCCCAAACAAAAGATCCTGCCAGGCCCAGAGAGCTCACAATTACAAACTCTGAGATAACAAGTCATCAAGAGAAGAGGTCTGTACACATTAATACTGCCATTTGAATTGTAACAATTGGACTCTTTTCATTAACGCATTTCATTTTCTAAAGATGAAAGTTGGCACGAAGTTTTGGAAAAACTCTCCAAGCAGGAAAAATGATAAGATTTGACCTTGACAGCTTAGAGTTTATCAATACAGAAAGGGAGAAAGTCTTTTGCAAGTATGAAATTGTTAGGATGGCCACATAACATTTATAAGAATACTTAAGTTGCAATACATGTATAAAAATTTCCCTATTACTACAAGGCGATCATGGAGAGGTTTATGCACACTTTAATTTACCCTTCCATGTTAGTTGAAGGTAATAATTTTAGATTATATTATTAAAGGTAAGTGCTTTTAGAGCTGAATTTTTAGCAAGATGTGGCCTCCTACTTCCTTCCTACCCTTTAGCAAGGCCAAGCAACATCTCGCTGTTAATCGCCGGGGAGACAGTGCCCGAGATGTTTAGAAATTTCAACTAAGTACATTCTAAATGCTCTTTATAGCCTCAAGGAGCTTTGTTTATTTTAACAGTTGCCAGAGCAGTAGATACACATTATTCAAAGTAAGCCACTTCAATACCAAGTGACAAAATGATTGTGTCTATTCAGTGATTCTGGAAATTTTGGGTTGGTTTCTACTTTTAATATTTTCCTTATGTACTCTGAAGCAATCAACTGCTTTTGAAAGGATGCCCTCTCAAAATTCTGATTATTTTATATTAAAAAAAATAACAAAATAAAAAGCTGCAAAGTACAATGGAGCAGAAAAAAATTAAACAATCGCAGATTTTTCCTAAGGAAGTAAAACCATCAAAGAAGAGAGAGACAGGAAAAAGGCTGCTATGTCACTGATTCACTGTCTATTTGTGTAGAATTCTTTCCCTCATTATATACTCCTGTGTTTTACATCCGGTTAAAGCTATAAATGTCTCAAGTGGTGGTGCTTCAGAACAGCTGACAGTCAAGACAAAGGTGCTCTCTTCCCTTTTCCTTTACCTTTGACCTCCACATGCCCCTGAGGTCTTGCGCCATGTGCTTCCTTCAGAAAGTTACAGTAATTATTTCTGCAAGAAAGATGATACCAGAAAGTCTCTCCCACTACAGTTCAGAAAGGCAAGACACAAGCTTGCACACTTACTCTTATCATGTAGCACCTGCACTGTATTCTTCATGCATCCCACATGGATTCCACACATTTGTGACACGAAAGAAAATATGCTACACATTTAGGGACAGTCCCTATATTTTAACATTACATTTTTATCCAGAGATGTATGAAAGCCGACTTGGTTCCAGGAAGTTTGTCAACACAAACTGAATCCATCAGTCATGTATTTCTCACACTTCAAGACATAGAAAGATCTCACCATAGAAAAGAAATGGTAATTATGTGACGTGATGGAGTGTTAATGACAATGGGCTCATTTTGCAACATGTAATTGTATCAAATCAACATGTGTACCCATTAAACTTACCCAATGGTATGTCAACTACATCTCAATAAAGCTGGGAAAAAAAGAAAGAGAAATATTATATAATATGTTAATTTTATTAAGTTGGTTAAAAGAATGTACTTTTAGAGTAAAGCCTCAAGGAAAACAAGACTTTTACAGGGTAAGAGCTTAAAAAGACTTAGAATCAAATTATATTAGCAGAAAATCATAACTACCACTCAGTTTACTAAAACTTTTAAGCCAATCTAAGGAAAAATTGGGTGAAAGCATCTCTTTATCATAAAGGACAAAAGCCTTTGGTCTGAGTTTCCCACTTTTCCCAAACAACCTGGGGGTTGTCTGTACAATACGAGTTGACCCAGGTGATCACTAAAATCTTAGTTCGATTTTTCGGCCTGTGATTCTAAAAATTCATTGCCTTTTTAATTATTATAAAAAGGTATGATTCTGCCTTTAATTTTAATTTATTTAATATCTATCAAATTGAATACTACTAACAGTATTAAAAGTTTAACTGAGTCCTCTAAACTTATCCTGACTGATTGTACAGTTTGCATAAAATAAACTTTAAAGAAAGAATACAGCGCTAACTTTTTCCTCCTTTAAAAATATCTTTTAAGGGCCGGCCTGGTGGCACAGCAGTTAAGTATGCACATTCGGCTTCAGCGGCCTTGGGTTCGCTGGTTCAGATCCCGGGTGCGGACATGGCACCGCTTGGCATGCCATGCTGTGGCAGGAGTCCCACATATAAAGTAGAGAAAGATGGGCAGGGATGTTAGTTTAGGGCCAGCTTTCCTCAGCAAAAAGAGGATTGGTGGCAGATGTTAGCTTAGGGCTAATCTTCCTCAAAAAAAGAATCTTTTAATATGTATTCACCATTTTACAAGTTTGCCTATACAAAGCTGTCATATTAAAACTGCAAATCCTTCTGCTCCAGCTTGACCACACTCATGCTACATGATCTGAGAGAATAACAGCACGGATTCTCTCTCCTGATTGCAAATGAGGAAATGAAGCTTTTATACTAACAGATAATTCCTTAAGCTATCCGAAAAATTCTATTAGAAATGAGATCTATTTCATTACGAATAGGAACAGCCCTGCATTGAAATCCACAGTTCCTAAGCCTGCCCAACATGAAACTTGCTCTCTCACCACTGAGATCAAGAAGCAATGAGGGAGGGTGAGCGAATGCTGAGAAAAGTCAAGCAGGAAAATCGTCTATGCACCCACCAAAGTAGGAGCTGTTGTATCCACTGAAGAGGGAAGTCAGTATTTGTAGACTGGGAGACTGAAAGTTAAGACCTCGCTGGCTCCTTGGGCTTGTGTCACGGTGTTGACTGACTGAGAAATTGCGCGTCATCCTTCATACACACATTTATGCTCATGTGACGAAGGCACCTTTAACTCAGTCTTCACTCACTTGTACATAATTCAACAACTTACAAAACTCGCTAGTAGTCTATTATTAGCAGAATGCAGGTCATCTGTTAGGTCTTTAATTATTCATTACAATTAAGCCTTAATCTGTAAAGAGCTATTAATCTTTAAGAATTTAAAACATTTTCCTCAGTAAAAACATTATTTTTAAAGTAGCAGAGCTGATTATCACTCACATTTAATTTTCTACTAACTTTTTAATTCCAGTTTTTTATTTTTAACTTTCTTTATTAACTCTATCTTATTTTTAATTAATGTTACTTTTCTGTAATTTTCCCAGAGGTTGTCTTCTTAATATATATGAATTCTACTATATTACACATTCACTGTGGTTTGATTTTTACATCACTGGTCTTCTGAGAAACCTAAGAGAAGTGCTTCAGACCCCAGTAATACAGCAGATTTGCTTCCTGGACTTCTGCTTCCTTAAATGTGTTAAGGCCACAGTATGTAGAGACTCAACAAGATTTCAAATTTGGAAAGTTACCCTCCATCATGTTGATATCAGTATCTCTAAAGTATTAGGTTGGACCATTGAAATTGACAGCTTCATATGCCAAACTGGTTAAATATGAGCAAGTCCATATGATTCAACCTGAAATAAATTGGGACTGGCTTACAGGACTGTTACAAGTGGAGAATAAACGTCACTTCCATTTCAGAAATGAGAGAAATCAGCTGCAATGCTGTTCTATCCCCTGATGTTCAAGTGCCTCCCCCATCCTCATCCCTAAGCAGCTGAGGCAGTTATGGGGAGGCGGGGCGGCAGGGCTGGAATATATATGTGCATGCAGGTAGGTCTGTGGGCTTTGTGTAGAGGCAGTGGCTTTTTAACAACAGGATTAATTTACCGCCTGCCACAGTTTCCTTCTTTCAAGAACTTAGTAAGATGAGACTTTTTTTGTAGGCTTTAGAATATTCTACATTATTCTTGGCAGCACATCCTCCCTGGACTGATGCGCACATTAGCATGAAAAGAAATCAGTTCAGCTAACTATGATGAGGGCATATACCTTCTGTCTTCAGCACACGATGCTGCCCAACACTGCATCTTGTTTAACAACTAACACGGCTGAAGGTTGATTAAAAATGATGTTTTTGGTCCTGATTAATTTACATCCTGCCTGCTTCTTCCTGGGAACACCCTCCTCCCCAGCATCTATGGAGCTATCCTATTGCTTTCAAATATTTCAGTTGCTAGAGAAGTAGACACACCTTTTATGGCATGAATTCAGCCCTCGACTGTGTCTGGGGTTTATGCTTATGATACCACACTAATGAGGAACAGCCTCCAACCACAGTGTGAAATCCTTGCTCCCAGAACAGCATCCAAAATAGCAATGAATTGGACTAATGCCCCCAAATTAGCTCTTCCGCAGATCTCTCTGCTTGGTCTCTAACTACTCAGTCTTCGACCTTGTGTTCACTCTTTTTCTCCCCACTGCGAATGCTACTCACACACAGAGTCTGTGTTACTAGCATGGAGCAGGCACAAAAGAATCCTCGCAGTGAGCAAACTAAAGAGGCTTTCAGGCTTGCGCACCCACCTCATGCCCTCCCCAGGCTGCCTCAGCCTTCTGTGCCCTCTCACTGCGCTTCTTTTCAATACCACATCCTCCTGCCTTATAAAATTAAGGAAGTTTCAAAATTGCTGGTGGGATGCTCTGTTCGGAGCATTAGAGTAACAACTCCAGGAACACGTTTGAGCTTACTATAGGTTTTTTCATCAGTTCACGGCCTCGACTGAGAGGGCATCTGACTTTTGGTGAACAGATAAAGAAGTCTTGGATTTCCAGGCATAGCTGATGTTTCACTTTTCCCGACCTGTTGCTCTACCCTGTATTTACCACATGATGCCTAATGTGTCAGAACTTTCCCCAAACTCCCCAAAAGTGAGACTGTTTTGGCATCCTAGTCTATCTCCAAAAAGTAGATATGATTTATGAAGCTTATGAGGCTAAGCTGGATGGTTCATATCAAAATTCTGTAGCAGCTGGGTTACCTCCACAAATGTCCTTGCTAGGTCACATTGTAAATTTTCGTTGGGGACAGGGAGGTTGCAGAAGCCTGCCACTCTTGGCCCATCCCCTGAAAAGGTTCAAGCAACAATGCACTTCCTTAAATACACTCCATTCCAACCAAACTCTCCTCTTAGCCAGTTCATCAAACATGAGTATCACCAGGCCGAGGCCACTCTGGAACAGGGGCTTCTTCCTGTTCCTCACTCTATTTCTAGTTTCTATTTCTAAACATAGTAAGCATTCAGTAAATATTTACTAAAAGAGTAAATAAATTCCTGCCTCTTTCTTTGCCAACCTGTAATGCCCTCTGCCCAACAGTGTATTCCAGATTCCTAAGCATCCTTCAACCTGGCTCAAATGTTCGTCTCCTCCCAGAGAATGCCCTCACCATTCCATAAAAAGTATCTTTTCTGAATAAAGAAGCATATATGTCTAGCAATAAGGGAATAATTCAATAAAGATTGCCACACCGTGGAACTCTATGCAAGAGCCACAAAGAATGACTGGTGCACATGTGAATGAACACTGACAGATATGCACAATACAAAAGGTTAAAAAAAAAAACTAGTTTAAAAAACTGTATAGTATATGACAGGTCTATGAGATAGTATTCTACATTTTCAGGAAACTAAGGTTCAGAAAGGATAAACCTGGAGGGCCGGGCCAGTGGCGCAGTAGTTAAGTTTGCATGTTCTGCTTTGGTGGCCTGGGGTTAGTCAGTTTGGATCCAGGGTGTTGACCTACACACCACTTGTCAAACCATGCTGTGCCAGGCATCCCTCATATAAAGTAGAGGAAGAGGGGCATGGATGTTAGCTCAGGGCCAGTCTTCCTCAGCAAAAAGAAGAGGATGGGCGGCAGATGTTAGCTCAGGGCTAATCTTCCTCAAAAAAAAAAAGAAAGGATAAACCTGTCCCAGGTGAAGGTGAAACTGGAATTTGATCCCAGTCAGGCTGTCTCCAGAGTCTTACTCTTAACCACTCCCCTCTGCTACCTTCTTCTGCACACAGGAAACATCTTTAAGAATGTATCAGACTATTAACAGCAGTCACCTTTGGGAAGAGGTATTGAAGGAGGGAGAAAGTGGCTTTTTATCTTACAATGTTAAAGTTTCTCATAATGTATATGTGTATAGTTTGCATTTTAAAATAAAATTAAATCTAAGGAAAAGTAGTCTCTTCCATTTCTGAATACCCATAACATTTTGGCTTTATCATTCTTATGACTTGACAACGTATGGCTGTGTAGCATTTCACCATGCAAACATGTTCCTGTCTTGATTAGACTATAAGCCCCTTAAGAGTAGGGCTTTGCCATCGCTGTGTCTTCAGGAACCCGGTATAATACCTCACACATCAGAAGCATGTGATGACTGTGCAGAATGAATAAAGGAATGAAAGTTGAACTCCCACTGCCCTTAAAAACAGAAGAGTCATAGGAAAGCTTTCATATCTGACTAGTGGTGTAAATGTTCAATAACTTTCACCAAATAGATTATTCTGCAATACTCCGTCTGGCTAACACAATGACACGGCTACAGCAACATTAAAAAGGAATGAGATGAAAGAGTCTGTTGGAAAAGTAATATTTGGGTAATAATTTCCACTTAGGCATCCAGGAAGAGACAAGAAACAAGACAGCCTCTTGAATCATGAACCTTTTCTGTCACAAAGAAGTTAAGCTCCAGGGAGCTCCTCTTGGAAGAAAAAGGTGTATAAAGTGAAACTCCAAATCTTAACCACTTTTTTCTTATAAATGGAGTCAAGGCAAAATTTTACTTTATCACAAGAGATTCTATAAGGCTTTGGTCAGCTTTCAGGAGTGATGCGACATTTATTAAGCTTACATGCTACACAAAGAAAGCGGGGAAATATGTCTTCCACTGTCCATCTTGAGCACACTGAATGCCACAGTATGACTCCTAATTTGTGGCAATTAGAAGAGGAAACCAAAACATTCAGCCCAGGAGAGCTGTGAGAAGCAAAGCCATGAAAACTCCAAGTCTCCACTTCCCTTTGCAAAATGGAATTATGCCAGGAGTAATTTTTTAATGCCACTGGAGGCTAGTTCAATCGGAAGTGCTTAAATTACACATGAGATGAGTTGCAAGGACTTTACAGACCTCCCTGAGCCGTCCTCGGACCACTTCTCTGCTGGCGGGACTAAGTTCCCAGCTGGGACAGTGCCAGCCGGGGTGATCCAGGAGCGAGGCTCAGAGCCCAACTTAAGGGTTGGAGTTGAACTGCTCTTGAGGAGAGGAAGGCCGGAGTGGGAGTGCCGGGAGCCAGAGGTGACCCCTTCAGGTGAAAATGGAGAGGAGCCTCTCCAAACCAAACTTAAACGATGGGGGCAAATCACACAATGGCCAACAATCCACTGGTAACATCCAACCCCTTCACCAGTAAGAACTAATGAAGTAAATCCAGTTAAAACTTCACAGGAATAACTGAATTCCTGAGGGCGAGGGAGGGAAAGAGAGATCACAAATCATCTTCTATTTGGATGGACACCACTTGAGGTAGTTTTCTATGCCCTTCCTTGGCACAAATGAATCCTGAAGAGCAAACAATTCATTGCCTTTTTTTTTTCTAAGAAAAAGAACTAAAGTTGTTTTTTCTCAGCGATCATCTGGAACCTGTTAATTTTTGTAGCAGATTGCCTAGAAAGACAGCCCGGAGGGTAAAGGAAAGCAAACTCCAGGCTTCTTCTTCTTCTTCTTCCTCCTTTTCTTTAGAAATACATTTGGGGCCCAAAGCTCCTCCCTCAGGCCTCTTTGAGGCTGCAATAACGGAGGGCACATCAAAGGAAAGAAGACCACAATGTGGTCCTAGAAAATTCTATGAAACACATGTACTAGGATGGAGGAATGTCAAACACGCTGGACTGAATCGAGCTGTAGCTCCCTATGAAGCAGAGGTGACCCTGTCTGTCATAGAAGTTACCTTCAGTGGCCATTACCTCCTTTATTCTGTAGATTCACTCAGGGTTGGCCCGGTCGCCCACTCCTCCTGCCAGCCCACAAGATTCACCGTCTGACATCGAGCCCACATCATCTTTTTCCTTCCTTCTCATTCTGAACCAGCAGCTGGTATAAGGTCAGTCTTTTCACTTAGGTAAGTGTGAATACGTTCACTCCACAGATGAAGACTCTAAGGCAGAATGACTTACACGTTTAACTTTATTCCATGTCCAGCTACTCTAGAAAGCTGATTTGTTGTGTTTTATTACAAGATGGAAATATTTTGATTCATTTAGTAGCGAGGAACAGAATTTCTCTTAGTAAGAGAACTATATTTGTTTGGACATTTTCCATGATCAATTCTTGGGGTAGAATGAGAGATCCGAGGAGTCCAGCTAAGGGCAATGCTCTGCCAGACAGGGTAATGCTGTCTGGGCTTCAAAGCGGAGAGGAAACAGAGAAGACTGAGCATGGAGGCGAAGCCACTCAGACGTGCAGGTCCCGTAGGACATGCCGAGGCCTCTTCCTGGGACACACAGGACTCATGGGAGGTTTGGTGCAAGTGCCTGAAAGGGCTGCACTTTGCGTCCAAGGTGATGTGAGGCAGAACCGAAGCTGGACACAGATGTAGGAAGCTCCAAGGCAGGAAGACTTGGGGAATTTACAGAAATTATCCTTAGAGGGCTCTGGGCTCTCACAGGCCGTGCAACTGGGACTGAGGGGAGGGGAAGAGGAAAGCTCGGTAGGACAGCCATTGTATATGTGTTTGACACCGAAACAAGCAGTCTATGTAGTCCATTTTGATTAAAAAGTCAATTTAATGAGAAGAAAGGAGAGGTTGGAAAGGGAACCCTTATTTGATATCTGATAGAGTTACTTTTCTCTTCATAATCCTTTGTTGAATCAATCAAATCTTACAGAGCACATGCCAGGTGCTAGGAAAAATAACTTGCTAGCACTGTTCAGGCTACAGAGCCTTTATCTCACTGATATGCTACAGTCCTGTGAAGTAGGAGTTGTCATCACTCCCCTTTCACAGGGCCCAGGATCATACAAAGATTAGGATGGAAAGCCAGAACTCAAACCTTGGATTCCAGAAGCTTTCCTTCTCTCACACTGGTTGCCCATTGCCATGGAGACCCAACCACAGCGACCTGGTCCTGCTGGCTTCCTCCTTTCTCATCCCTTGCTCTTAAGTGCACATAGTTGGCTTGAGTTTTGGTCTTCGAGTGATTTAATTTTACTTCCCCTTAGCAAATCTGACTCTACTTTTGTTGGCTATTTTCTCTACCAAGAATTCCATTCTAATAATCTGAGATGGTGGAAACTCCACTAGACATCACGCCACTGGCAAATTTAAGCTTCTCGATTCTGAGTTTCAAGAACTCAGGTTTGAGGTGGAATGGAATTAGATGCTCCCAGAATCATCTTTCTAGAATACAAATGTGATCACGTCTCTCCTTTGCCTTCAACTAGTTATGGGACAGTAACAGTAATCAAAATTATTAGCATACACAGTGCATCATCTATTAGTTGCCCTTATGTTAGAGACTTCACATTTTCTGGCTCTTTAGTTTATCTGCTTTATCTCCTTCCTCTAGATGAGGCTGCCACATAGCAGTTGTTAAGTAAAAGAGTGGAAGACAGAATGAACTAACACATGAAAATATTTTTTCATCTTCACGAGGTATTGTCATTTGTATTTTGAAGATGAACATAATGAGACTCTGAAAGGATAAATATTTTGCCCTAAGTCATGTCAGTAGCTGGAAGACAAGAGGACAAGAATCAAACTAGATCAAGCTCTCAATTTCAGACTCCTTCCACTTCCTCACACCAACTCTCATCCACATTCCACACCCTTTAAAATCTGGACAACCCATCTCACAGCCTCAGGCCTCACCACACCACAAACTCCAGACACTCACTTGCTTCCTCAAAATACTCCACGACTTTTCACTCTTCCTTTCCTTTTGACGTGCTGTCCAATTTCCTGGAATGCCCCTCCTCATCCTGCCCCTTCAATGGGTCCAGCTCCAAGCCCATTTGCTGACTAAGCTTCTCCAGCCCAGCCTCCCTCCCACTTCCCCCCTGCCCCCATGACTTGGGGGCTCTTAGTGCATGCAGGTTTTGCTTTTAAACTGTTTATTGGTCGTAAACTATGAGCCAGTACTCCTATCTTGATAAATTATGAAATGAATCTCTTACCCCTCCTTCTTCCTGAGTCCTCTCCTCCCGTCTCTATTAAGGCTGTAATTTCCTAGACATTAACAGGAGGCTAAATATGGAACAGCAGATATCACTATGAAAATAAAGGAAAATGTTTTTTAAAAACTTACTTGAATTTTAATGCTTTCTGGCACACAAAAAATACTGTTTTGGGAAGGAAGGAAGAAAGGAAAGGAGAAAGGGAGGGAGGAAGAGGCATACCTCCCATCATGAAAACCCCAGTGGTGTATGTGGTGCTCTGAAGCCCTGTGAACTACCCCGGACAGAGACCATCAAGTATCCCCGTGCATTCCCAGCATCCAGTACATCGTCCTGGCGTGGAAGGAGGTGTCAAAAAAGGTATGTTGTACCGAACTGGACTGACATCACACGCAAGAAAATAATATTCATTATGATATACACAGATTTTAAAAATTGATAAAATGTCAATAGTGGGAAATATTAAAATTATCAGTTGCCATAAAAACTAATTAATGTGAAGCTGACTTTTAAAAGCATCATCTTGCTTATTCTAATGATACGAAAATTCAACACGGAAGTCTTAATAACAAGTTAATGAGACCAATAAGTAAGTGGAAAAAATAAATAGGAGGAAAATGATGTTATTATAGGATATCCAAACAATATGAACAAATCTACAAATTTGCCAGTAACTATTCTAAAGGAAGTGATAGATACAAAAAACACAATTATGTGGTGATAATGGATCCTTGCTTCTCCAGCCAAACTTTCTTATAATCAAAAAAATGAGGCAAATAAATAATTCAAGTTTTTTTTTTTAATGGGAAGAGGTGAAAGAGCTGAAAATGTCATATCTCAGCGAAATAAGATTTTTAATTTAAAATTGTACCTCAAACCCCAAGGTTTTTTTCAGGGAATAAAGTAAGTCTTGTATGTTTTGAATAAAGATGGCCACTCCTGTCTGTGGCATGTCAGGACATTGGCCAAATCCACCTTCAGTGTCACTTTCAGCCCTGGGCAGCGTCAGAGTTGGGATTACATTAGCACAGGGCCAATCCACCTTCTCCGTGGGCAGAGTCCTGAGGACACAAGCACTCTCCCTCCCAAGCAATACACTTGTTCTTTCTTCATTTTAATCTAAACATATTTATCTGACTCTAGATAACAAAAGTGTTTTTCCTCTGCAAATTAATAAGAACATGGTGCTGCCGCTCAAGGAATTTATGACCTCAATGTACAGTGAGAAGAGACCAGCTTTATGCTCTGGTGCTTTCTATGGGCACAGGTAATTTTATTCCACATTTTGTCCATGTACCTCTTCATATCCCCTAATCATACTATGCTCACCTTCTCTTCCTCACTCTTTCCACAACTTTTCATCAAGAGCACATAAAACCCCACATCAGGTTTTCATTTGTGCTTCTGCCACCTACATCAAGCTTCCATCTTCCTCTGAGGTGAGCTACTCCGGGTCTGAAGCAGATGTGGCAGTATGAGGGCTTCGCATGCAGCCCCGAGACTTGTGCGCTGGTCCCTCCTGCCTCTCCACCCAACCGCCTTCTGAGCGCACTCAGAACCTCTGGCACAACTGCTGCTGGCAGCCCCCATTGCTGTGGCTTCTTTTCTGGTTCTCTTTGCCTTTGAACTAGAACATACTGCTTCCTGTGTTTCCTCCGTGATCGGCTCAAGAGCGGCCTTCAGGAAGTCATCTCTTGAACGCCTGATGCTGAGTGAGGCACTTCCTTGGCTGTGTTCCCACCAGGCCCTGTACAGACCTCTATGTGTATTCACAACACTGGGACTTTCTAGTTACAAGTCTTTTCCCCCACAAAAGTGTAAGTGCCTGGAGGCATCAACTGTGTCCTATTCATTCCTGCATCCCCAGGAACTTAACACAGAGAAGGTCCTGAAATGAACACACAGAACAGAATTCCATGTCAGTCAGAATAACGAACTCCCATCTTGACATTCTGCTAATAACTGCTTGGTTGAGGAAACCTGGAAGTACTACAACACATTTCCTTAAATGAGAAGTCCGGAAAATTCTTTGACTTTCTATTTATTGGATTCCTACATTAGCCAACACTTCTTCATTTCTACAGTGCAGAAATAAGGAATGTTCAGCTGAGAACCCTTCAAGGTTCTGGCAGACTCTGAGTGAATTATATTGATAGGTTTTGCCATGTTCTGATTTTTATCTTCTTTGAGCCCTAGCATAATCAATTTAATAATTGCTTTCTTTACCATATGTACCATTTCTTAGCTACAGATAAAGAAAACCATGTCAACCAGGGTCCTAGCAGAACGCAGGTAGTCCACTCAAACTAGGTAACTGAAGAGAGTGTAATGAAGGCACTATATGCAAGGGTATAGTCTGGGTTACACAAAGGTACAAGAAGGCATAGCACAGAACCAGAGGGCTATCAACAGTGGGGAGCCACTTGCACCTGACCTCTCTCCTCCTGCCCTTCGATCTCTTGCCAGCACCTCTCACTGGCCAAATCATCCAGAAGTGCAAGGGCAGAAAAGCTTCTTAATGCAGGGCAGCCTCCCAGTGCACATAAGGGGGCCACTGGTCTGGAGGAGCAAATGGAAAACATCCAACACTGTGACTAATCTCCACAGAGACCAGCAAGTGCAGAGAAATGCACAGTGCATGAGAATTAGCAGGTGACTACACAAATAACATTTAGTTTTACTGAGTTATCATAGAAACTGCTTTCCTAGTGTACTGTTTATGAATCAATTATAGCAATTATCAGTATGTCTAGTGTTAATGACAGGTGTGTATCCTCTTCACTGGTCAGTGGTTCTTACAACTGGCTACATGGCAGAATCTTCTGGGCAGTCCCATCCATACTCTCTGAGTCCAAATCCTCAGGAGTAGTCCCTCAATAACTACATTTTTCCAAAGCATTCCAGGCAATTTAAATGCACATAATGGTTGATAACCACCCCTCTAAGCTCTCAGAGCTTAATTCATCTTAACTTATCTTGACAATAGAATGCTTAATAGGATACACTGAGGACCTACCTACTAAGACTTAAAACCTGTTGTTGAATTGAGCAAAAACAGGAGAACACAACGTGTAATCGAGTATTTTCAATAGAAAAGACATAATTGAGTTCAAGAAATCAATTACTTCGTCAAGAGATAAGAATCCAAAGCAGGGATGACAGGTGACTCTGTATGCAACTACTGATGGTCTCTAAAAGCTACAAAATGCCTTCATCCCAGGACTCTGAAAACAAGAAGGAAAGAATGTATGTACAATAGTTTGATTCCCTAAACTCTTGAAATTCCTTTTAAGAGACAAGCTTGTGTAAGCGAATTTCAGGTCAAATGATGGGGGTGGGAGAACCATTCCTCTTCCAAGGAATAATAGCCACATCTAGTGTTTTGGAACACCAGCTGTGCCCTAGGTGCCCTGTCAAGTCCCTATAAACTTCCTCACAGAACTTTCTAACTGGCACATGGTTTATTGACCTGACAGCACATGAATATTGACAGGTGGAAGGTACATCTATCTCCTCAAATAGCCCATCTGACCATGGGATCTGACCACAGAGGTCCTCAATGGGAGGGGGAGACTTTCCTTTCTATGTCTACAGGGCCTCAGGAGGTGAGCAGTGTTCCAAACACGGATCTCTCCAAGCTCTGTGCAAGGAGCACTTCCTGTCCTAGCTGTTCACTGCAGCCACCAAGAAAGCTCTGATAGAAACCCAGACAATGTCAAGTCCTATGAAGAGAACTTACTGATCTCATGAGCTAGGGTCTCAAAAGGAATCGTAAAATCATGACAAAAGGTGACAAAAATTCTCCAATTCCTCTTCTTATCACAGGGAAGGGAAGTGTACAAAAGAGTGTAGTTTGAAGTCCTAAGATGGGCCTCGAGGTATTGAGCAGCCAGGCAGAGCTCTTCTGAGAGAAGAAGGATGGGAAGACAAGCAGGAAACCTGAAGTCCTGATGCTGAGATTCTGTCCGTTGTGCCTCGTGTTCAGTTCAGCTTGCCAAGGTTTTTCTGTTCTATCGATTCTCCATTACAGGGCATCTGTAACGGTGCCCTTTTCCTGGAACAGACTGCAGAAGTCCCCTCTGACCTTTGATAAGCTGGCTGCCAAATTTGGCCTACCAGATTAAATGGCAAGGAAGGAAGAAGAGAGTGGGAGGTATGAGGGAGAGAGAGAGAGAGAGGAGAGGGAGAAACACAAACTGCCCTACAAAAAACAAACTGAAAAATAAGCATTTATATATGGCTTTAAGCTTAGAAATGGAAGTGAATGTGAAACCACTCAATGAGGGACGCACCGAATCTGACACAGTCTAATGGCGTCACAGTATCCACTGACTGGCTGGACCAAACACTGTGGAAACCTACGTTGGACCTGAAGGGTGTGGGGGGAGGTCAGAGCAGAGGGAGAGGGCAGGGGAAGTCAATTACCTCTAGGCAAACTGCCCAAGAAGCTTAAAGTATAAATACAAGGTAAAAATAGACTCACAATCATTTTATCTTTCCAATCAGAGTTTCACAACCACATCCCCTACTTTCTTTAGGAGTCTGCACAGGGCACATTTCTCTTCAAGAGACAGCACTTCAAAAGACAGTACACTTGCATGGAGAAGATAAATTTGTTAAGTTAAATTTGTTAACATGAGGGATCCCTGTGTTAGCGTACGTGAAATGTCAACTTTCTAACCTCTGGTTAAAATTAAACAAGAAATATCCCCTAATAAATTTTTAGGTATAGTGGAGAAAAATTACAAGAACGGCAGGTTTGGAGCACTGGCATTAATAAGGGATGCTCCTACTGAAAACTTATTCCAAGACAAACATGGTTTAACTAACAAGTAATTTAGTAACTAACAGCTCTTGTGGCATGAACCTTTGGTTCTGCTATCTCATCTAAAATACTGGGATAAGAAGACTCCCTATTTCATGGATGACAACGGAGGGGCTGAATAAGACATGAGCACGCCTAGAAAGGGCTGGCCCACCGTGAGCACTACGAAAGTGTTAGCTCTTTTTCATAATGCCCTGGTTGTTATTGGAAATCTCCTCCCAACACTCAAGCTGGTCACTGGGATAAAGATTTGTTAACTGCCAATCCTTGATTCAGCTCCCAGAATCAGGGATTAGTAACTGAACGCAGCTCCCAATGGCAGCAGACCCAACTCAAACACAAAGCAGGTCTCGCTCGTCAGTCACTGCTCAGACAGAGTCAGAAGTCCTTCTTCCACTTGAACAACCTCCTAAAACAGAGCGTGTTCTGCTGTCCAGCTCTATAAAGGGTAGACCAGTGGGTTTCCCCATGCTATGAGTGAAACATTATTTCAATAAAGGACCCTTTGGAGTGTGTAGCAAATACGGTCTTTGACACAGGCTTAATTTCACTCAGAGAGGTGGCTAAAAAGTCAGCTTCCAAGAGGTTGTCTGATACCTTGACTAGAGAAAGAGATTTGAGAATGAAGATTAATGGAATATATTCTGGTCCAAGATCAAAAACACATCATCTCAAGCCCTACTGACAAAAGCAAAGAACTGGAATTAACAATAGTAAAATGGTTAAAAATACTCAGGAAAGTCATATTGTGGAATACTGCTCATCCACTTGAAATCATGTTGACAGTGAATATTTACCAAGAGACTGTTAAATAATTAGAGCAAATTATCAAAAATATACAGCATATGATTCAATTTTATGAAGACATCATATGAAGCGACATCTAAATATTCACTTGATCAAAGCTGGGGTGAGGGGACATGAAGAAGAGCAGCGGTCATCATCACTCAGTAGGACAATCACAATTGATTTGCATTCTGTATTTACAGATTTCAGTCTGTTTTTACATTTTCTAGAATTAATATAGATTATTCTTGTGACCAAGAAGTTATTAATTTTAAAGTTTTTTTAATTCCAATGGAAAAATCCTAGACACAATTTTTATACAACCAAGAATAAACTTGACTGGGCAGGGCAATCGGGATTCAACTTTGGATCTTGAAGAGATTTGAACAAAAAGCGTTTTGTAAAACCAGGAGAGAGACTCACGGATGAGGTTCAGTCTTTGCCTTTTACCAGCTGAGCCTGCGTCATCAAGGTTGGAACTGAGAAAATCACACGTGTAGAGCTCCTCGGCCCACCTGTTCCAACCCCACAATATCCCCATACCTATCTTCGGAGTAAGTAGCAGATGTCACATTTTCTATTGCCTTTCCCTGTCAAAACTTGTTCTCAGAAAAATTGGCTTAATATGTGTCTGAGGTGTTCTTTAAACCCACATCATTCTCATTTACCCTAAGGCCTGACAAGCCCAAGCGCTTACGTTATTGAATGTGTTTGAGGTCAGGACCATTTGGTTCCGAAGATTGCAAATCAAAGAATGATTTCTGGAAACATTCTAACTTCAGTAGCTTTGCTTACTAGTGATAGATAGAAAAAATAATATGGACTAGATTGTTAGGTATCCTAGAGGAAAACATCTTTTCTCTCTGGTCTATAAGAAGACGCCATCTCCAGAAGTACTATGTAGCCTGAATTAAGCAGAGCTGCCATTTCGTGACAGTGGCCCAACCTCACCAATCAAGCTGGTTTTCAACCAACACCCTCCATGGCAACACTGTTAATCCAATTTGAAGATCCTGAAACAGTTCTAAAATCACTTCATTTTAATGTATACAATTTAATAAACAAATGATAACTGAATATGGGTTGTTTTTATATTTAACTTTCTAAGACTTCATACAAATTTACCAAGAAGAAAACAGGCTTGTTCTGATGATGTAACCAGATGACTACAGTCAACTTAATTTTGGGGCACCAGATATTCTCTTCTGCAAGATTCTCCCTTTACAGATTCTGGGTAGGTGCCAAAAGATGGATTTCTCTTTGGTATAACATCTGTTCACTCAACATCTTGAACCACCTTAAAAGAAACTTAAAAAGTTTTAAATCCTTAGCATTAGTGGGCTAAATAAAAGGCTTCTCTCTGCCTCTAAGTACCATGACGGTATGTAATACACCTTTTTTGTCCCCCCCATACACTCAGCACCTGGCACAGAGCCTAGTGCATTGTAAACACTCAATAAATGGGTATTAAGTGACGGAATGCTAAATGTACAGCTGTTTAGTGGATTGGATGGCTGAAATAATTCAACTTTTCCACTCTAATAATTTGATCAGATCTTTTGTGTTCAGCTGTTCACAGGCATGTAACATTTAACCCTCCCAAACCACCAGCGTATCCATTTACCATTAAAATTTTACAACTGAGGAATCTGTGGGCAAGTGACTTTTGTAAAGTCACACAAAGAAAAAGTAGCGTCAGTAAGCGGCAAACCCAGGCCTTTGACTCCAAACTGATGACTTTTCCACCATTTTCAGCTGCCTCAGTCGGCAAAGCAACTTCGTTCTCTTAAAGACCCAGAGCCCCACCCCAGGAGCCCCGCACAGCCACAGGTGCTGGGGTAGCAGCAGCATTCCAGCAACTCTCCAAAATCAATTAACTTCTGCAGGTGCTCGGGAGCCCTGCCGTTCACTTTCGCAAAACAGACACAATCAGCCACTGCCGCGGGCACCCCAGCCCGCCCCTACCTAACTCCAGCTGGTCCTTTGCTTCTCTTCATAAAGTGAAGACATTCCTTCTCAATTTTTCTCTACAGATTCTAAACAGGAAAGAAAAATAGGAACGGGAGGAAGAGCTGATTATTATGCATAAATTATAAAATATCTTTAAACATCGCTTGGGATCTTTTTCCAGTTCTCATAAAAAGTCCCTTTGTAAACGTTAGTCTGCAAATTTAGAAGCACTTAATAAAATGTCAAGTGAATCGTCACAGGGATGGCTTGACTGAAAGCTTTCTCATCGGCTTCATCAGCTCTTCCTAGCAACCTGAAAAACATCCACTGAAACGGAGTCCAAGGCCCACCTGGACCAACTGGACACGCAGCTGTGTGGCCTCACACTCGGGCTGCAGGGGAGACTGCTCCACTCCCCAGCCACTGCCCATGCCCCCACCTCCACAAAGGGACTTCAGACTGGGAGAGAGACTCCAAAGTTTGCTACGTGGTAAGTTGACAAGGCTGTTAACTGCAGAGACTCATGGACGAGTAGCCATTCTTCTCCCACCTGTAGATCAATAGGAAAAATATAAACCTAATCAGCCCTTGGAGCGGGAGTCTAGACGCTGGCCTCCTTCCCTTTTCTCCTGGGGCCCAAAGAGGAAAAAACAATATTCTCCCTCCTTGCCATGACAGAAGATACAGGCTACTTACAAAGGAAAATGCCCTGACTCTGCACTTTGGAATCAAGGCGTCTTTGAACTAAGAGGTGGCTTTCACTTTAAAAGCGAGGAAACTGAGGCGCAGTGAGGGAAGTGACTTGCCCCAGGTCAGAACTAAACCAGAACCCAGGTCAATATCACCCAGCGCCCACTGACTCCACCCACCCCTGCGCGCCTCCTTCCATTTTTAAAAAATTCAGTATGTGGTCAAAGACATTTCTGAACAATACGGAAAACATAACAAACTCATATAACACTAGTGAAAATTATTTTATTCATACCGAGCGAGAATCAAATGGGAGTGGGAAAGGAATAGGCATATCCTGTTTTGTGGTTAAAAAAAGTTAATAACCTCAACATGAACCCCTTTCATGTGATTCCTGGATCCTAAATCAGGACGTCAACCAATCTGGAAGATTTGGGCTAAATAGCCCTGAAATCCCCTGCAGCAGATTAGGGAGAGAGAAATGAATCGGTCTCCTTTTCCTTTCACTAGTCCCCATGACTTCCAAAAATAATACTCTGGTCCAGCTGTTCGGTAAGGCCTTTGGTTTATTTGTAGTTAGTTGAAGTAGAAGACTATAAATTAAACTCAGATGCCATGAGGGAGAAATGTCAGTCCTTCCAAATGCAACACTGAAAAGCCTCTCTTGTTTTTGCGCTGAATGGAAGACCATGCGAGCAACAGAGCTTTGACCCAGCGCCCCACTGACTCCAGGCATGAAGAGGCCAGGAAAAGTGGAGCTGTCCTAAAATGGCTCGCATTCTCTGAGCCAGCAAGCCGGCTCGGTCCCTTGTTTGAATCCCCAAGGTACCCGGGCAGCGGCAGATCTGAGAAGCAGCTCAGCGGCTGAGGCGCCCCCAGGCTCCTGGCCTTCTTGGACATGGGCACGGCCTGAGTGAAGCAGCCGCGGGAGAGGGGCCACGGCGCCCTCTGTCCAACCAAGCCTGTCCACCAGACAGCCCCTGTGGGCTCCAGGCACTAGGTTCCAGGTCTGCTACCAAACACCATTTCACTGGCTTCTGTGATATTTGCTTGGTTTTTAATGCTGAACCCGGTCCAAAGGGGTGGAGGCGCAGAGCAGGAATGCAGGGGCCTGAATTCTGAGTTCAAGCCCTGCTTCTGCCACCAGAGAGAGGGGCAGCCTGAGACACACACCCCGCTGTTTCCATTTCCTCATCGATAAAATGCAGAAGCTCTCCTAAGCATCCATGTGGTCATTTCCAGTTCTCGTCAGCAAGATTTCCAAGCAGAACAGAAAGCAGAATATCTTTACAGGTAACTTCTCAAATGGACGCCTTCTTTCCTTCCCTTTACCCGCATCCCCTCACGGCTACCTCTTGTCACTCCAACAAAGTCTGACTGAAAAGTGAAGAGGAAGACATTAGAAGAGAAGCAAGGACAGTCACCTACACATCTCAGGAACAACAAAGTGACATAAGGAGCGTTCATTCTCCTGTGTCAGGCTGCCCATTGCCGGCAAAACTGGAGACTTGCTTCTGCCCTCCTTCCAATCCCCAGCCCTGGAGATGAGAGCTGCTGGCAGATTTTCACTTGCTTTTGTCTAAGAAAGATTTAACATCTAAAGTCAACAAGATTTTTCCTCTAGGAAACTGTCAGACAAAAATAGCTAATGAGTTAAGTCTGTCACAGGGCAGGACATTTCTTCTGTATATGAGGCAATTTCATCCCTTCCTTGGAAATGGTTCCCGCTCCAGCTCCACTTCATTTTCTGCAAACAGGTGTCAGCAAACTACATCCCTGGGGCCAAACCCCGCCCCGAGAGCGGAGAATGGTTTTTATATTTTTTAATGATTGGAAAAAAGTCAAAAGAAGAGTATTTCATGAAATGTGAAAATTATATGAAATTCAAATTTCAGCGTCCATAAATAAACCTTGAGGGCAACACAGCCACGCTCATTCTTTTCAATACTGCCCACAGCAGCTTTTCTGCTACGATGGCAGAAGAGAGTGGTTGCAATAGAGCCTGTGTGGTGGGCAAAGCTGAAATATTTACTGCCCAGCCCTTCACAGAAAAGGTGTGTCGATCCCAGACGTGGAGGGATCAAGTCCAGAATTTAGTACAGAGCAAGCACTGAGCTGGGGGGCCCTCTGACAAGGAAACACAGGCTCAGCCAGAACTGCTTTACAGTCTGAGGAGAGCAGGAGATATACAAGAGGAAAACAGCCCACCCACCACCAAAGTCGGTCTTCGCCTGACCTCTCCTCCCTGCCTGTTACTTTCATTCCAAGTCCACTTCAGCTCATTGAAACATAAATGTGTTAGCTCTATTTTCAACAGCTTTGTCTACCCATTAGAAAGATTATTTTGTTATTAAATGTTTGGAAATACTGTTGCACATTAGAAGAATACTTCTTGGTCCGAAATAGTCTGTCCACTCAGCTGTTTTCTAAAGATATCTGTGGACTTCTCCGTTTTGCCCTTATTTAAAATGCTACATGTTGGCAACAGAGGAAAAATGTGAGCCTTTTATTTTTCACCTCCTAGTCCTCTGTTCTATGATTTTTAAAATTAAAATACACTAATTATATTATAAAATGAATTAGTAATTAAACAAATGCTCACTCATATAGTTTAATCCAGTAGGCTTACTTCCAGGAATTTATTTTAAGGAAATAATCAGAGCTGCAGGCAGAAATTTATGTGTCATGATGGTAATTCTAGTATTATTTGCAAAATTTAAAAATTAGAAACAAGTCAATATCCAACAATGTGGAATAACTAAATTAATTATGACATTGCTCTTGAGGACATCATGAAACCACTATCAAACATGATTTTCCAAAACTATTGATCCATGGGAAAATTAGAAAACAAGATACTTGCACACACATGTGTGGAAATGCAAACATGAGAGTTATTATTCCAAACGTTAATAATGGTTACATGTAGGTAGTGAAACTATGGGTGATCTTTTTCTCTTCCTATGTTTCCTTATTTTCTAGTTTTTCTTACAAAGTAATGTGCTCTTTATAAAATTTTCCAACATTAAAAAGCTCGTAAAATAAAAAGAAAGCTCCCCACTGCCTATTTTGAATTCTTTTCCTCACAAGAACTCATTATTAACTTTCAATGTGTATTGTTCCAAACCAATTTCTTTTTTACAAAAGCAAGACTAGATTATTAACAATGTTCTATAACTTGCCTTTATAAATAAACAATCTACTACGTCAGTACATATATATGTACTGTATTCCTTTTTTAAGACTGCATAGTTCCACAGTTCCCATGATTTATGGAATCAATCCCCTATGACTAGACTTTAGGTTTCCGTCCTGCATTCAACAATCTTAGAAACCTATTTCTGCTCATTTGTGCCAGTATTTCCGTAGGTTAACAAACTATTGGAAGATAAAATGGGCATATTTTAAATTTCAATACATCATACCAAAATTTCCTCCAAAAACAGATGAAAAACATATGGTTCATATAGAAGGTCCTTGTTAAACGTACCCTCAGAAATACCAAATCAGTCCATTTATTTTTTCAATAGGTGAGCTGTGAGATCTTATCATTTTAATATACATTTTTATTATTTATGAGTTTGATTTTATATTTGTATGACATTCATAATTTGTACTCCTTTCATAAGTTGTAGATAAATATCATTTTCCATTTTTTGTAGGCTATTTGTTTTATTCCAGCTAAACTGTTACATCCTCTCATATATTATAGACAGCCAAACTTCGTAATTATATACATTACAAATGTTTTCTCCTAGTTTATCATTTGCCTTTATACTTTCTTTATGAGGTCTTTCATTATTAAAAAAACTGCTTAATTATTATTCTTACTTTAAGAAAATTAAGGGTATTTTAAAATGGATCAATGTAAATAAGGCTTTCAATAGAGATACATAAAATGGAAAGTTGAAACATCAATACGTGGACCAAAAATTTTTTTCCTCACTGATCTATGTATTAACTTGCTTCTTGCTCTGCAGGCAAGATTTAAAAGTTTAGACTTGAAAGAGATTTCCGTATTTATTGAAAAAGAATGAGGTTTTTAATTGAATACACCCATTGCCCTAAATCTACAATCACTTGATTGTCTTGCTAAAACAACGGATATTTCAAATGATTGCTCCCTTTGATTTTTCCTCCCATTTGAATGCTTTTTAAAAAGAAATAGAATTAATTATCACACAAATACTCATGTAATAGAGTCAAATGTCATGGAAACTAAAGTGATGATTTAGATGATCAGCTGGCTGGAACTTAGCTGGCTTCCATCATAAATGCCAAGGACAACAGCATTTTAAAAGTCCGTCCCGCCCACTGAGAATTTCAACTTGCATCGTGTCAAAAGGTGTTTCCTTATACTCTATATAACATCCCCTTTGATTCTTTCCGGGGTCATGCTCGCCACATTTTCACTTTTGTAATGCTCCAACAAGTGGCATGGGAATCCTGGGTCATATGAAGGTGGGCAGAGAGGACCAACTTAATTTCAAGTGGCCACGGTGAACTCAAGAGTTTATTTGGGATGGGATGGGATGGCCTATGACACACTTTAGAGAGTATTTAATGATAGTGGCCTCCCCAAGAGTCTAGGAGTTCTTTAGGGTCTGGGTTTGGTTCACACTTTTCACAAACTTCCCCAAGGCCAAGTGGAGTCCCCACTCTTGCTTTGTCCTACTCAAGCCCAACTGGGTTCCTCCCAACTGAGCCAACTCAAGCCCTCTACTGACCTTCCCTAATTCTCAAAAAAAATCCCTCGAGACCTCTAAATCCCCTCTGGAGTCCAGGGACTTGACCGAGTCAATCCAGTGGCTCTGGGAGCAGCGGCGTGCACCTCTCCATGCACCCGTTGCTGGCCCCAGGACCTCTCTCAGAGGGCCCTGATAATAGAAATGGAAGTGGTTCTGTTGAAATTCTAAGAAAATGTAAAAATGCCTGTCTTCAGCAAATTCTCACTTTCTTAGACCATTTTATACAAGAAACCATCAACTGTAAAGCACAATATCATTTTTATGTACCAGTAAGAAAACAGAAAAGCTGCCAAAAATGTTAACATATCAATAATTTAAAAAACACATTATAACTAGAGTTGAAATCTTTTAAACGAAAAATATGTGATATTTTCCCCACAAAATTATATTTCTCATCTGTCAATTTGGCACCAAAAAAAAAAAATGATGACGATGTTCAGTGTTCATATCCTCACAAAGAATTTCCTAAATTATTTAAGGTAAGTTGTGTTGGTCATTTTCCTCTTAGGTCGCTGTAAAAAATGCTACATTGATACTACCCTGAGGAACCCTCCATGCAGATACCCATGGGACAGAAGGCCTCTGGTACTCCAGAGCTAATTCTCTAGGACACACAAACTCTCATACTTAGTATCCTAATTATAGGCTATCAAATGTAAAACCATACATCAATGTTTTGAAAGTGAGGAAAACATATGTCAAGCACCTGTCTTTTTCAATGAAAGCCACATCTTTTTACAATTCTTTGACACTCATCCTTTGCTTTCCTTACTTCTGTTCAGTATGTGTTCTAGACCCATGGCACAAAAGTGAGGGAGGGATTGTGGTTGTCTTATGACCTGTCCTGATCATTGTCACACTGGAAATTTTCAGTAAAAAGTGAAGTTTTATCAGTTGCTATAAAGGAATAAACATAAAAGAGTTAAGCTTTTCATTTTACAGCATGTATTCTCCATTTGGTTTAGGCCTAGCTCACCCAGAACAATGTTCTTTATAAAACAGACTTTTTAAAGTTTCACATTCTAAACGGCTTAGCAGCAGAAGCCCACGGTTGAGCCTGTTCGGTGGATTCTGCGTGAATGGACCTTGCAAGTCATGTCTCCATCACTCTTGACAAATGAAAACCTCTCTGATAATTAAAATAAAATTGTTTTCAAGGGCATGAATCATATATAAAAAGCCATCAAAAGTAAGTGAATTTTATGGGTTGTATGTTGAATTAATTTAAGCATCAATTACTAAATTTAAAGCTTACAGAACATATAACCTCTATTTCCAAAATCACAGAGTTGAACAATCCCATGACGTCATGTAGTAGAAATCCATAGTTTGCTTCTACATCTCCCTTCTCATCTTCTAGAATCAGCACCTTTTATTGGGGGCACATCCCCTGAGACCCCTCCCCAAACATTTATTCCTAGTGCTGGCCTCAATCCTCGTACACTCTGGCTCTGGCCAAGGATGATTAGTCCAGGGGCAGAGCCCTGACCCACAGAACACCAGTGAGTCTTTCCCTGGGTTTTTCTCTTTTTAATTATCGCTGGGAAAACAGGTTCAATCCCTTTCCAGGGGAAAAACTGGGAAGTGCAGTGCCCTGGGGCGGGATCAGCCAAGTTTCTGGATTTACAAACAATCTGAGATAGCAGAGTTTACCCAGAGAGGGAAGGAGAGATGCAAAAAGTAAAAGGAGAATCCTGGCGGCAGTGGAATTCCTGGCCCCAATTTCCCCCATGCCAACTGTATTCCTGATCTCCCTGCAATCACACACATATTCCAGAATTCTCTTCTCTTTGTCTAAAGTAGCCTGGGTTATACAGCTGTGACTTGGAACCAAGAGGATTTATGGACTTCTGTGTGGCAAAACTGAACTGCACATTCTTCTTGTTCTAAATAGTAAGGCGGGATTGAGTTCAAATTATGTCTAGTTACCACACCACTATATTGACATCTAGAACATTCCCACTGAACTATAAAAGTAATTAAGACTCATGAAAGCAACCAGTGAAAAGAGGTCACTCTTGATGTGGTCACTCACACACCAGATCCAGACCTAACATCTCTGAGTGGTTACTCACAGATGATGGTTAGAACAGCAACAGCTATGTCAGTCAGCCAAGGATCCAGTTTCACCCCCGAACTGGCCAGCTGGGAGGAACTCTGCAGGCCTGCTCACCTCTGAGAACCTCTGTGTCCTCATCTATAATATGCAAACCTGAATGGGCAATCTCCCATTCTGCCAGTTCTTTTTAGCTCCCACAACACCTATTTAGAGAATTCTCTTTCCTCAAACAGTCATTTTCTGAGAACAATGACTGACAGGAGTTCTGGATATTAAAAAGAAGAGTCTAAGTAAACCAAACATTCATGCTGGCTGTGTGACTTAGAGGGAGCCATGTACCTGCTCTGAATCCGGGAAACGCCACACAGAAAATGCCATTTCCTCCCTTCTCCCACCTGTCCTTCCACGGCAGGAGGCTCTGGGGACTCACAGCAGAGTAGCTTCAGGAAGAACAGTCTTGGGGAAAGGCAAGTGAGCGCATTGGGGAGATAAGTTGCCAAAGTCACAGGAGATAGCCTTCACAGTACCTGAAACGCGTTACAAAAATTCTTTTTTCAGCCTTTCAAAGTACTGGCCAAGTACGCATGAAGTTTAAAAACTAATCCAACGCCACGGACCTGAAACAAAGTTCTCAGTATGGAACTGACCCTAAAATGCATCCAGCTTTGGGGCTGGCCCCGTGGCCGAGTGGTTAAGTTCACGAGCTCCGCTGCAGGCAGCCCAGTGTTTCGTTGGTTCGAATCCTGGGCGCGGACATGGTACTGCTCATCAAGCCATGCTGAGGCAGCGTCCCACGTGCCACAACTAGAAGGACCCACAACGAAGAATATACAACTATGTACCTGGGGGCTTTGGGGAGAAAAAGGAAAAAAAATAAAATCTTTAAAAAAAAAAAATGCATCGAGCTTAACTTCCTGGCCTCTGGTTGGATCCTTCCCCTCTACCAGACTTCTCTAGGAAGAGGGAACTTCAGATCTGCCCAGATAACAGTCCATCTCAAATAGCTTTAAATGGTAAGAAGCTCCTCCTTGCATTGAGCCAAAATCCCTTTGGAGCCTCTTTCCAATCACCTGGTCCTAATTCTAACCCACACGTCTCAGAAGGCACGTCCACTCCGTCTCATTATGAGAGCCCTTCAGATGTTGAGAAGCAATGCTCACGGTCTTTTCCATGGCTAGATATGCCCTTCCGGAGGCTACAACTTACCTTACAAGACCCCAGGTACTCTCACTCTTCCTGGCTCCCCGCACCTCACTTGGTCTACAAGCTCTTCAAGAGTGGGCCTCAGGACCGACTGTGGCAGGAGAGTCCACTGCAGCAGAGCCTGCTGTATATCTGTGCCATTCAGCCCATCACCCCAGGGCGTGTTGGGGAGCTTCTCTCAGATGTCTGGGCACTTCTAGGTGCCAGTTTTTGACGGCCTTTCTAGTAGACTGTATTATTGTTCACAGTCGTAGCTGCAGCCACAAAGTGTCCCACTGCAGGAGGATCACATGACCCATTTCACTGACACCAAGCTTGACCTTGTGACCTGCTTAACCAGCTGTATGAGAGAGGAGGGCCACCCGGACACAATGATCCATACCGGGATCCCAGCAGGACCATTAAGCATCAGCTCTGAACTTTCTTTAGAGCTAGTGGAAAAGAGATACTTCCTTTTCATGGGAATCGTCAGTTCCAAGTCTATTAGAGTTAGACCTGCCACTTGCCATCATTCAGCAAGAAACAGCCTAAGAATAACACCAATACTGAAGAAAGCGAGGCCAAGAAATGGAGAAAAGGAAGAGAGATTCGGACCCCAGGCCTTGCCATGACTGAGGAAGTGCCAATAAATCACTCACTTTCTTTAATCAAGATTTTGTTTGTTTCTGAAACTCGCAACCCAAAACTATAGTTCTGAGCCAAAACATTGCAAACCAAAACAGACTCACATACCCTGTCTGACAATCAGTGTCTAGGTGGAAGGGAACTTGCAAACCAGACTTCCTCCTCTAGCCTGTGGACCAGACAGGGACTAAGCTATTCTAAATTGATAAGACTATGCCCCATTTGTAAAGTGTTTCTAGAGATAGATAATAAAGAGCTTGACTCAGAAACTCATTCCCGCACTTCATGTCATCATCGCAACGTGCCCCACACTTAGAACCACCACCCGGCAAGTGGCTCTAGCCTGGTTGATCACAGTTTCTTCAGCTTCTTATAAGCTTAGGAAGCCTTAGGTGAGCAGCTTCAACAAAATAGACATAGTCATTCGCACAGTGCTTGCATCTGACTCACACGCTCCCACAGAAGTCTGAAAGCAGCCACAAAACAGTATTACAGCATTGAGCATCCTGCGACAGCCCGAACTGGGGAATATGTCATCAAATGCCAGTGCTTCTTGAGGTTTGACTACAAAAGCTCCACAACTGCATAAAAATTGTGCTATAAAATATAATCAAAATTATGTTGGACAACAACCAGCAACACATTTAGATTGATCTTCCCTCCGGGCAAGACTCACCCGGAAGTATCAGCGGCCTAATGGACCACACGCATTCCCGAACGTCTATGCCTCTGCTATAGGCTTATCGGACTGAAGAGGTCATCCCAAGGGCTTCTCAACAGCACCAAACCCTTCTGTTTACTTGAAAAGTCTAAGCTTCATTTTTTGACACGCAGGAGGAAAAATCATTCATGAATAAATGTTAAAAATATCTTTTGGTCATCATGCCTAAAATCTGAAAATGCCGCTTTAGACCCAAACTCACGTGGCAGCTGTTTTTATCAACAGGCCATCTCCTCATGACCCTTCAACCAGGGGGCCCCACTCAGCCTTCCTGTCTCTGGGAAGTAAGCTGTCAGGAGGGGTGACACGCAGAGGACGCCTTCACAAGTAGGTTGGGAGGTGACGTCAAAGCAGCCTTCCCCGAGAGGCCAGGGAAGAAACAGCTTCCAGAGTGGGCTCTTCTCCACACTGTTCGGGGCTGGCTGTGCGTCCTGGGGCTGGGAATGGTTCACGCAACGCTGCTCAGAAATGGACTCTGAAAGACGGGGCACTGGGGAGCGGTCTAGGAACCAAGGAAAGCTGCACAAACCATTTTTGGCTGACTTCCCAGTGGACTGGCCTCTGAACTCAACTGCTGTAACTCCGTGCACGTTTTTTGTTTTTGAGCAGGGGGTGGATAAAAATGCCATCTGAATTATTTTAAAGATAGATCCCATTTCTAGGGGAGAGGAGAGGTGCGTCAATAGGATGCGCCCCATGGGCTGTCGTGAGGCTTAAGCGCATGGAAGGGCTTAGAACAGAGCTAGCCCACAACACGCACAGCAGAGGTGTCTGCTATCATCAGACTTCAACATATCGTTAGAAGCTTACTTTGTTCTCAAAGTGTGAGAAATTACACCAGGAAACCTTATTAGATTATCAACCATCAGGAATTCTGGGGGGGAACAATCAATGGAAAATAAACATAAAATTTAAGTATTTGAATGAAATAATATATAAGAATCTAGTGGGTAAGAGAGGATTTTTCTGTTTCTCCAAAGTAAAACATTCAAAAACTCAGTTGAGTCAGTTTTTCAAAAGAAATCTCTAAATTTTTTTTATTAAGGTTATGATAGTTAACATCCTTGTGAAATTACAGTTGTACATCATTATTAGTCATGTTGTAGGTACACCACTTCACCCCTAGTGCCCTCTCCCCACCCCCCTTTCCCCTGGCAACCACCGATCAGTTCTCTTTGTCCATATGTTAACTACCACCTATGAGTGGAGTCATACAGAGTTCGTCTTTCTCTGTCTGGCTTATTTCACTCAACATAATACCCTCAAGGTCTATCCATGTTGTTGTGAACGGGACAACTTTGTCCTTTTTTATGGCTGAGTAGTATTCCATTGTATATATCTACCATATCTTCTTTATCCAATCATCAGTTGCTGGGCACTTAGGTTGGTTCCATGACTTGGCTATTGTGAATAATGCTGCGATGAACATAGGGGTGCATGGAACTTTTGGAATTGCTGATTTCAGGTTCTTAGGATAGATACCCAGTAGTGGGATGGCTGGGTCATAAGGTATTTCTATTCTTAACTTTTTGAGGAATCTCCATACTGTTTTCCATAGTGGCTGCACCAGTTTGCATTCCCACCAACAGTGTATGAGGGTTCCTTTTTCTCCACAGCCTCTCCAACATTTGTCACTCTTGGTTTTGGACATTTTTGCCATTCTAACAGGTGTAAGGTGATATCTTAGTATAGTTTTGATTTGCATTTCCCTGATGATTAGTGATGATGAGCATCTTTTCATGTGTCTTTTGGCCATCTGTATATCTTCTTTGGAGAAATGTCTGTTAATGTCCCCTGGCCATTTTGTAATTGGGTTGTTTGATTTTTTATTGTTGAGTTGTGTGAGTTCTTTGTATATTATGGAGATTAACCCTTTGTCGGATAAATAATTTGTAAATATTTTTTCCCAATTAGTGGGCTGTTTTTTCGTTTGAATCCTGTTTTCCCTTGCCTTGAAGAAGCTCTTTAGTCTGATGAAGTCCCATTTGTTTCTTCTTTCTATTGTTTCCCTCATGTGAGGGGTTATGGTGTCCGAAAAGATTCTTTTGAAGCTGATGTCAAAGAGTGTCCTGCCGATATTCTCTTCTAGAAGACTTATTGTTTCAGGCCTAATCTTTAGGTCTTTGATCCATTTTGAGTTTATTTTAATAAATGGTGAAAAAGAATGGTTGATTTTCATTCTTTTACATGTGGCTGTCCAGTTAGAAATCTCTAAAATTTTATGTGCAATAGTATGTGGTTTACTGGGCAATAGTTGGTGGAGTCTTTTCACAGACATCCTTCTGCACTGTGGCATTAGAGAGCAATCAAAACCTCGGACGCCAAACACTAGTAAGTCTGAAAGCTTGGCCTGCCTAAGTTTTGAGGACGTCACTCAAAGTCCCTTCAATTTCATGTTATAGTTAGATAAATCATAAGGTAATTTTTTGTTTGGATGAGGGAAGCTAGAAGCGTTGTTTAATTATGAGAGTTAACACTGAAGCCAGCAGCAACAGAAAACAAACCCCTCTCCCTCTGAGTTTCTTCAAATGGTGTAAATCCAGAAGACACACCTTTCGTCTGACAGTAGCTTCAAGTACACAAAATACATCACTGAAACTATATCTGTTACATTACCTACTCTGTCTTAACCTACAATTAGAGTAGATTTGGGAGAAAATCTAAGTCAACTGGGTTCCACAAAAACAAAGAAGCCATAAGTATTCACATCTACTGGTATTTATTCTATTATACTATTAATAAAACACTTGGGGCCACTTCTCTGCCACTGAAATTACTTATGTAAAGTTCTCATTCAAACTCCATGCCCACTGTTTCAGCATGCTCTGCATTTGTTCAAGGGAAATACAGAACAGAATATTGCATATTCAACATATACATTAAGATCTGTGGCCTCAAATAAAAATCACGATATTTTGATTCTAAAAAATAGCCAGATTCTACCCGCAGAATTTCAGAAGGGAAAAACATCACAGTACAAAGTGCTGACCAGGAAAAGTCGTTAAACGAAAACAGCGAGAGTAACAGGTGACATTTAGTTTTACAGTTTATAACATATTTTCATATATATCACCTGATTTTATTCTCACAACAGCCCTGTGGGGTCGGTCTTGTCTGTCCTGTTTTAGGCAGGTTTGTCAGGCATCAAGGGTTAACGTCCACATCCCAGGGGCTCAGTGCAACACAAGGCCAGGAAGCTGAAGACCAGCTAAAGACCAGCTCTCTCTACTGTACCACACTGCCCTCCAACACATTGGCAAAAAGATAAATACCACCTGCAGAAGTGTTACAGCGTCATGTGGATCTCATCCTGCACAGGAACTCTTTCCAAGAGATTTTCAACAGAACAAGGTGCCCTCCCTTGGACAGAGCATGGCCGGCACCAATGTGGGGTGACCCACCAGCCCACCACATCTGCAGCTGCCACAGGCATCCTGGCACCAGGAACTCTAGGAAAGGTGACATCATGTAAGGGAACAGTAATGACACTGAATAAACAGTCTGCGGGGCTCACAAACCACCTCTCCCCACTCCACTGAGGCAACAACCTCACACCAGAGCAGCTGGAGGTTTCATTAGCATCTTATGGTCCACACAATCCTTTAAGGAGGGTCAAAGTCTTCTTTGGCCAGAGCTATTGATACCGGCTCAACACAAGGTTGACATAAGGGAAGCCATATTGTAGAAAAGAAACCATACTGTAACTTTGAATGAACTCTAATTAACCCAGACATGCTCTGTAGATTTTATGGATGTTCCCAGCTGCTATAAATTGATAACTTTGTTCTCTTGAGCTCCTTGGGAATGTGATGACCCCCAAGCAGAGAGTCTATGTTGATAGCCATCATCAATGACAAATGAAAGATCAGGGTATAGGGCATCACTCCCGTCTCTGATGTACATCCAGTGCGATAGAAGACCATCAGGAACTAAGATCAGATGTCTGCCCCCACCTGGAGATCAGATGGAGGCCCCACTGGGATTAGGTCTATTTTTCAGGGACTGTTAAAATTCAGGTTGTCTATAAAATTCTTATCCTTCCAGTCCAATACTTGATTATAAAATGTGCCTTTAGATGTTGTTCCAAAACTGTTGAGCAAGAGACAAGAATTCTAATAATGCAAAATATCAACCTGAAGCTGGGAACAAGGGAATATTTCCAAAAGAGTACTAAACAGTTTCATTCCTCTAACCCAGATCTATGCCCCAACTCAGCAGGAAGTAGCGAGATCAGTTGTTGGCCCGAATCACTCAGGAATGAGGAATACCAAAGAATAGGAGGGATTGAAACTGGCAAACAGTCAACCATTGAAGACTAACTAGCTAGGAACTAAAGGTCTTTTTCCTTTTTACAATTAGTGATCATAGCTTTTAGTTGTTCCCTCCCCATTGTTAACTGTGCTGTTCAGGCAATATGCTATCTGACTCCCACTAGACTCCTATAGACAACATCTCTCTGGAGCCTGGGTCATCATGGTAGTGGATGTTTGAACTGTTTTTCAGGAATTAGAACCCCTTGTCCACTTTAGGCTGGGTGAGATCCCAACTCATCAACTGGTCCCATGCAGATGTCTGATAAGTGACCTTTTGACGTCAAGAGGCTGAAAGCTCCACCCTCAGATCATGCTCCACCATTTTGTGAACATGGGTCCTATGAGGAGGCGTGGAGTCTGACTGCGCTTATGCAGATCATCAATTACCTCACCTCTCCTCACCTCCAATCACCTCTCTCCACATTTCAGACCACCTTGCCCCCATCCCATAAACATCCCTGAGCCCGTTTTCGGGGAAGCAGACTTGAGACTCACGCTCTTGCTCCTTCACATGGCTGCCTTGTGATTAAACCCTCCCTCTGCTGCAATCTCATTGTCTCAGTGTTTGCCTTTCTGGGCGATAGGCAAAAACGAACCTGGTAGGGTAACAGTATTGCTGAATTAATCAGTGTTAGCAAGTCTGTGTGAGATGAAAATCACTGTTCTCAGCATGTATTTTAATGGCCTTGCTCCTTTGGCTATTTATTTGGCAGGTTTATGAGGGAGGGAGGCTATCTCTAGTTTAATACGGAGCTAGAGACAGCAAATTTAATGCCAAGAAGTAAAAAGTTGTGTGCATTTGTCAATTCTTGATACAAGTGAGATGCTGAAATCTTGGTTTACAGATTCTTCCTTTCTTGTATTTCTTTTGCTAAAACTTCTAGTTAGGTTTGACTTTATAGGCATCTAAATTGGAACAAAGCAATTTTTTCTTAAAATCAGAAGTTGGAAAGAAAAGTAGATGGCTAGAATTGAGAGAAAATTACCCCTTTTACAACGTAAGTCCTGAAACTGTGCTCCTTCTCCGTGCATTGGCACTGCCGTGGGTGGAGCACAGCAAGTGTGGGAGTCACTGGAAGCTCCTCATTTTCCTGAGACTACAGCTCCAGAATTTCTGCCTTCCATCCCCACTCTTCTAATAAATGTACACATGAAATGTCTTCAAAGGTAAATCTCAATTCTGTTTCTTCCTCTACAAAAGAAATTATTTTACTTAAGAAGAAAATAGGAAAGCCATCATTCTGTGCTAAGAGCTTGCCTTTTGCCACATTCTAGTTGAGAGGCCTTTCTGATGGGCACTGAAGACTCGAATCCTCACAAATTTAATGGTTTCCCATGCGACTTTAGTCCAATCACTTACCCTATGGTGATATTGTGATTTATAATAAGAAATGTATATTGGTCTTTGTTCCTGTTTCTGGCACACTACTCCAGGTAGATAGTGTCAGAATTGAGTTAATTGCTTGGTGGTGATGGAAAAAACACACATTGGACCTATTAAGTGTCTGGGCCTTTCTTCAAATAAAACAAATCACAGATGTGGGAAAAATGACAGTTGCTCCACAATTTCTCAGAGATACTGGGAGTTGGGGAGAGGGGAGCAAAATGGATTCAAAAGGACAGCCCATGGCCCAGTCCTAAATCAATCAAGTTGACTTGGAGCCTTGCCATCTCTTCTGAACTGGCCTGCCTCCTAATGCCTTCTTGCCCGGTCCTGGGTCCTGTGCTCCTGCCATTCCTCCTGTCTAGCTGACCACAGGCAGTTCTGGCCCACACATGCATTTTCTTTGGAACACACAGTGCTGTCCAGTACAGTGTTTTAAATTCAAACTATTTGCCAAACACAAAGTCTGGGAGTGGGCTGGACTGTCTGTGGTCCAGTTGCCGTCAGTACCACCCCCTTCTAAGGCCCTCTCTGCCCACCGAGGTGAGTCCAGGACTGCTCTGCCCAGAACCCTCCACTCCATGTGGTTTCCTGTTGGAGTTTGCCATGAGAGGCCCTGCACGAATTTGGAAGGGAGGAGAAGCTTAGATGCTTCCAGAGCAGCTGCAAACAGATACGTGGGCAGACAGGTCAGAGGACAAACATGAAGGACTTGGCAGCCACCCTGGGGACCCAGGGAATGACCACTTCAGTGCTGTAGGCATTGAGATGGCCTACAAATGCTTCTTCAGGCTCATGAAGTGTTGGGGCTGCCAACCCAGAGGTGCCCAGAGGGTTCTGAGATCAGCTGAGGATGCCTGGCTGCATCTTGGTACCACAGAGAGAGACCTGCCGTGTCTGTGAGAACTTCCTGCATTCACATCCTTCCCAAGTGGTATAAACCTGCAATTCTCTTAATTAAACAGATACAGTGGCTTCTGTTTTCCTGGCAAATCTGAGCTGACATAAGAAGATTTCTTATAAAAACTTAGTTTTCCAATTTCTTTTTTTTTAATTATATCATCTGGCAGAACTAGGCTCATATGCCACATGGCAGTCATGTCTCCAGCACTTGCCCTTTTGGAGAAGCACCCATCCTCCAGGGGCCAGCATCCCCCAAATCTGTGACACTGAGGCCACGTTCGGCACCACCTTCACCTGCCTGGTCCCTACAGCCACCTGAACTTGAGAGTCCTCATCCAGTTCTTCTGCCAGCCCCACTTCCTCGCTCCTGTTCTCAGATGACGTCAAATCCCTACTTAGACTGGAAGTTCACACAGCGTCTTGAACCGGGTCCCACTGTGCACTCAAAGCCACAGGGTAAGCGTGGCCACCAAGCCTGAGGCTTCTGGACTATTTTATTATTCTTGATGAGAAGTAACTTAAAAGAATATTTTTACATCAAAACAACTATGGATAAATTATACAGTAGAATTAAAAGTATATTTCTTTTAGGATAAAACACCATATGTGAGGGAAATTTTTATCTTAGGCTGGCCGCTTCATGGATCCTCACAAGCTGCCCTCAGCGGTTGTCACTGAAGGGTGAAGCTGTTCACTGAGTCTGAGAAGCCAGGCTGAACGCTTTACACTCCTGGCAGTAGCTGTGTGAATACAGAGCTCTTCACAACCGAAAGGATTAAAACAGACTAAAAGGAATTCAACTCTGGATATAGGATTTCTGGGATTATGATGAATTCCTATGAATATCCAGATATTCATATTTATGTACATATTTATATTTATGTTCTACAGGATCTTAGCATCTACAGGATCAGATATTTGAATATTTGTAAAGATAAAGTTGACTTTTTAAACTCTAAATAAACGGGTTTTTTTTTTTTTTGGTATCAGGAAGATCCTTTGAGTTTAAAATAGGTTAAAACAGTTATTTGAAAGGACTGGTTTGGGCGATTTGAGACTTCCTGATCCGTCCACCCAACTAAGGGCACAAGCATGTCGATACTGACGGCAAGTCCTCAACACCACGAGACTGAAAGAGGCCTGCAAACTCAGCATCTACGTGTCACGATCCAAACAGGCCCCCAGCGCCATCACTTATTTACATGGTATTACTGGGATTCGAGTCTCCAAATCACCCACCGATCAGAGTCCACTGTCCATGGACAAAGTTCTCACAGCTCAGCCTCGCCGTGGCGACTGAAACCACATAAATATTTCATACCAGTCAGGGTCTTCCTAAGGTTGTGAACATGGGTTACACATTTAGTCGTAAGCCAACATTTTCCAAATTAGGTACCGAAAAAAACCTAAACAAATTTCCGAGAATTTTGCAAAGGGCATATCGTATTCTACTATCTATTGTGAAAATGCATCATGCCCAGGGTTGGACTGGAAATGTGACTCTGTCTCGTCTTCTTTAGACAGAGCCTATAAAGGAAGAAAGGGGCAGGACAGAGGAGGAGGAACAGGCCAGGCTGCCCAGAGCTCAAGTATCCTGATCCTTGGAGACTCTCAATCTCAGATGCTGGGCCCATGCACCTACAACCACCTCCCCAGGGCCTCCTCAGAGTCAGTCTCGTCTCCAGGTTTAGACTGGACATAGAGACCATGGTTTGTTTACTCATTTTTGCACCTTACCCGGTGCCCCCACACAGTCGAGGCGCTCAAGAACTGCTGGCTTGAACTGGCTGACCCATGACATGCCGAAGTACACCTGTGGTATAAACAAAGTGACAGTGTTGCACCTCACCCGAGCCCTGTGCTCCTGGAAACCAGCAACAGTTAAGAAACCCTCCATCCGGGAGGGCACTGGGAGCCTACTCACACTTTGGGATTAACGGGGTGAGATGAAAATTTGGGTCATGCATGCAAAATCAAACTTCAAAATTTTATCCTTTTACAATAGACATGATATACCCATACATGATATAATCTTTGTATATACGAAATCGCTCTGTATTTATTTAATTTGAGCCATTCAATGTATGCCAATGCAGAAGTATACAATGAAAATTTTAAATGCTTATTTTTCGCAACACACTGTAAAACAGCCCTTCTCTGACAGTGGGATTTGCAAAGTTTGATGCGAACAGCTTTTCTCACTCCTTGGCAAAGACGTTTCAATACCTCATTGGAAACGGAGCCAGCTACCTTTAAAGACATGTACAAATAGTAGTCAAAGTGCTGTTATTAAAATAGATTTATTATCCAAAAGAAGAAGAATTCCCCCCACCCTTTTGTGTTCCAGGAAACGGCTCACTGGAAAGAAGGACCCTTCTCCCTATAACTTAGACGAGACTCACGGAGGGCCCCCGCCTACCTATGCCAAGGCCAGGCACAGACCCTCCACATTCCCATTCTTTACCTCATAAATTATTAGCTGAACTGTTTGTCCCCATTAACCAACCAGGCAAAACACCCACTTACTTAATTTACTTGACCAAACTTTAGTCAGACCTCCCCACACAGGCCTAGACTTGACTCACCGTGAGCAGAGCTGCCCTCGCCAAGCAGCCTCCTGAAACAGACTGACCTCGGGGAGAAACTTCCTGAACAGACGATGGATTCAGGGAGAAGTCCTGCCTCCTGTGCCTGCCTTGCTTTCCACCCCTAAACCCAGCCCCGATGCCAGAGGAGCCAGGGTCTGCTTCTCTGCCGCCTCGAGCCCCGCGACTTCCCCAACCCCTGCGGCACGCTGTGGACACCAGCTGGTGCCGCCTCGTGTGTATCATCCTTCAGTTATGGAGCTCTCTCACTTCACCAACTATCTTTTAATTGCTTGCTTCTTTATATACATCTTGCCTTTCTCCTGAAAAGATTCAAGGGAGCAATATAGGAGCATATTTTCAACATTATATACAAGAATGGCCAGAAATGAAGAAGAAAACACTGCAGGTAGTTTTGTTGTCATTAGCACAGTCGAGTCGATTCCGACCTAGTGCCTCTGTGTGCAGCAAAGTGGAACCCTGCCTCATCTTTTTCTGCCACTCTCTCACTTTCTGGTGCGACCTCAGATAATACTCTGATGCTATTCGTAGGGTTTTGATGGCCAATTATTTCAGAAGTGGGTGGCTGTGTCCTTCTTCCCAGTCTGTCTTAGTCTGGAAGCTCTGCTGAAACCTGTCCACCATGGCTGATCTTGCTGGTATTTGAAACACCGGTGGCATAGCTTTCAGCATCACAGCTACATGCAGCCACCATAGTATGACAACGGATAGATGGGGGTGTAGTTCCCTGACCAGGAAATGAACCTGGGCTGTGGTGGGGAGAGTGCCGAATCTTAACCACTAGACCACCGCCGGATCTACATGTTCATCAATCATTTTAGTATAATTAATGCAAAGGGAAGGCTGTTGGGGAAAAAAGCACATCACGATAGAAATATTTTGTACTGTTGAAGTAATTCTGGAATGGAGAGAAACGTGCTGTAACAACACTCTGGAAAGAAAAAAGCATTTTAGTAAATTTGCAGTTACCCACTCATACAGTATGAAATGCTATCAAGTTATGATGTCCTGTGTTGAATGAAGGCTCAGTTCTAATTATTCTTCATAAATTCCATGAGAAGAAAACGAAATGACTAAAGGACATTCAATATTGAAAGAACTAAGTTAAATTAGGAATAAGATGACATTATAAAATTCATTGTTAAAATTAATTTTCATAGAAGCACAGAAAATATTTAATATATGGTTGAAATGTATTTCAAAGAACTTAATCCTTCTAAATATAGGGCACAAAAATATATCAGAACACCATTTCAAATTAAGACAAAGTTTATGCGTCTGAATAAGAGACAACTCAAACCTTTTGCTTATAAAGTTTAGGCAAATAAATCTAAATCTTGATTCATGACAACTTCAAATCTTCAGATTCTTCCCTAACAAATTGAAATCTGAGTCATATTTCAGACCTAAAAATTTTCTATCTGGTATAAAGATGTTTTAAAACTCTAGTTGTGGAGGGTAAATTTATCAAACTTTTATACGGTCTCAGGAGATTTACTTTCTAAATAATTTTACAAAAACTTGATTAAATGTTTTCCCTAGGGGAAAATACATATAGTTTATATAAAAAACCATATTATACAGTAACAATAAAGAAAGATTCATTCTAATAGTTAATATATTATTTACAATTTCTTAAAATTTGACCTAATGTAAACTGTGGACTTTAAGTGATAACAATGTGTCAATGTAGAGTCATCAATTGTAACAAACGGCCCGCTGTGGTGGGCGAGTTAGGTGATAACGATGTGTCATTGTAGGGTCATCAACTGCAACAAATGTCCCATCTGGTGGAGATGTGGATAGCCGGGCTGGCAGCTGTGAGGGTGAGGTGGATGCGGGAACTCTCTACTTTCTGCTCCCTTTTGCTGTGAACCTAAAACTGCTCTAAAAACTAAAGTCTACTGAAAAGGAAACAAATTTTTGATGTACTATTATGAAAAACAGGTATCTGAGCAGATATTAAATCATCTTCCAGTATCTTTTTGTGCCAATTACAGCCCCAAATCCTAAATTCGGGGCAAAAAGTGCCTGCCTAAAGTTATTCTACCTCAGCTACGCGAATTCCTCCCCCAAATTCCTTCCTCCTCTAGTCGGAAAGTTGAGTAACAGTTTGAACGCCCTGACATGGATTAAATCCTGCAAAGCTAAGATGTAACAATGAGTTTAGAAGCGTTTTTCTCAAACCTCGTATGATCTCACTTGTATGTGGAATCTAAACAAAGAAAAAAACCAAACTCACAGAAACAGAGAACAGACTGGTGGCCCAGAGGCCGGGGATGAGAGGTAGGCAAAATGGGTGAAGGGGGTCAAAAGGTACAACCTTCCAGGTATAAAATACATAAGTCCTGGGATGGAATGGACAGCACGGTGACTGTAGTTAACAATACAGTATTGTATATTTGGAAGCTGCTAAAAGAGTAGATCTTAATAGTTCTCATCACAAGAAAAAAATCGTAACTATGTGTGGTGATGGATATTAACTAGACTTATTATGGTGATCATTTTGCAATATATAGAAACATTGAATCGTTATGTTGTACACCTGAAACTAATATAATGTTCCATGTCAGTTATCCCTCAATTAAAAAAAAAAGTGTTTTTCTTGTCCTAAAAGTTCTCAACTGAGATAAGAAAAATTTGGCAAAGCTTACCTTAGTGCAATGCTTCTCAAATCACCTGGGGCACCTGGCAAAACACAGGCACCTGACCCTACTCTCAGGTGTCTGAGTCAGTGGGTCCGGGGTGGAGCCTGGGAATTTGCATTTCTATCTAATTTGAGGTGATGCTGATGCTGCTGGTTCAGAAGTTGAGACCCTCTGTCTTCATAGATATCAGGAAACTCCAGGAGTTTTTTTTAATATATGGACAGCAAAATTCTGAAACACATACTTCAGCAAAATTCTGAATATATATGCGCACATATATGTATCTATATTTTATTTATGTATATACTCATACATATGTATGGAACATATATTTTATATAAATATAATTATATAAGATAAAATCCTGTTACAAGTCATCATGGTATTTCCTGTTGCTTACAATAGGTAAACATCCATTCCACTTAAGGCTTTGTCAGGTTTTTTGTCAAATGTCAGTCTGGACGGAGTTGTTTTTTTCTTCCCCACTTAACTGAAAGAGGCAGCTGGCAGCCAACGCTAGCTAGGCTATCCTGTTCCCTCCTGAACTTGAAAAATGTAATGAATTATCGTAAATTATCACCAAGTAAGGTTGGTGGATTTCAAAGCAATCAAAGAAACCCAAAGAAGTTCACAGACCATTTCTAAACCTGTCAAAGCTTTGATCAATTTAGCTATTTAGTCAACAACAGAGGAGCAATTAGTTTGACTCAGAACTAAACAGGTCAGGAGATTTGATATCACGTAATCTAGCTATAGATAAGGGCAAACACAAAAACTCATAACTACTAAGGTCTTTTATTTTCCTTTTACTCTTCTATCTTTCCCCAAAAATAATGTCTTACAGGTTACTCAATTGCTTTCTACATAACATTTACGAGTTCTGAACTTTGGGGTACATACAGACTCGCCTTCTTAGGACTGATGGTTTCGTTACGGACAGTTAAATGTCTGCTCTTGGAGACACAGAACTCAGAAAGAAATGCTCATATTTTAAGTGCTTGAGATTGTTTTAAAAAGTATGTTCACTTATCACACACTTGGTAACTGAAAAGCAACTTTTATGAATAGTTAAGTTTAAAAGAGTCTACAAAGTAACTTAAGAAAATGTCACCAAAAAAAGAATGAAAATCCATGTTTGTGTTTATTCCTGCCCATGCCGCACTTTTTAAACCTCTTTGAGGTCAAGAAAGTTTCAATTACTGCTCCAAGTGAAAACAGCTGAGACATCCTAATTGTCCAAAATAGGGAACTGATAAACAGGCATGTGATTTCACTCAGGTTAACAGTTTACAGCCATCCAAATACTAACTATAAAAACTATGCAACAAAATAGAAATATTATGACATAAGACTAAGAGAAGAATGTAAAATTTACATATATATAATGTAACAAATATGCACAAAATATACGAATATGGAGAAAAACAAGGAGCCTACTATACTAAAAAAAATACGCATTGCTTATCTGAAATTCAAATTTAATTGAGAATCTTGTATTTTATTTGGCAGCTCTAATACTAGACAAAATGCTTGCACTAAATTACAAGCAATCTAATTATTTTAAGTGCTATATTTAAACCAGTTTGTGTCCTAGTGGAGAGGGTAAGGGTAAAGAAGAGCATCATAGCCTATAAAAAGAAGCTTTATTCCTCAAAATGACGAAATACAAACATCTATGGACATTTTGAAAAGAAAATTTAAATATCAATAGATATTTTTACTTTGTCATTCATTTGGGAAGATCTTCTCAGAGTTATCTTAGGAACAAGGATAAGGACTTGAAAGAAAAAGTATTTTCACCATGTTTAGAGCTGAATAATAAACATAAGAATAAGCTTGAGAAAGTACCCTGTAAAAATACAGTAGCTGTAATAATTGCTATTTTCCAACATTTAGCATAACAGATTTTAAAAGATTATAAAAGTGAAAAAATGACCAATGTTCAAAGTGTGCCGATGCTTCCACATCTGGCCGTACATATCCTGTTTGGGATTGGACTCTGGAAACTTCGAAGAGTGTGGGGCTCCCAAGACGGGCAGAATTTCTCTGAGCCCCAGAGATACTGATGGAAGACGTACACAGGAACTTTGAGAAGGTGGCTTCCAGAAGGCATGAAAATACACTCCCATAATGCTGGTTGATTCGTCCCTTGGGTGTGAATGAATAAAATTTGCAAACTTATTTTCCTGCCCCATGGTACTGAGTTGAAAATTACTTCCTGTGTGGAAGAAAATATGATACCCAGAGTTAAGAGAGCTCTGGTTAAATCCCAAGGAAGTCTTCAAACCTGAAAATCTTCAGAATTCAAGAAGAAACAGATGCTGATAAGCTAAATGGATTGAAAGATTCGATATGGCTGAAGTTACATTATTTTATTGAGCACTTAGAAAAAAATGTTTACATTACCATCTAAGGACACTATAAAAAATTATTCCAGGATACAGATTTCACAAGTTGATTTGTAAAGAGCCAACACAAAGGACTTGTCTGACTGGTTGGCGAGCATATGTTTTAGTCTTTCAGAACCCTCAAATAATGCAAGTTTGTTTAGAATGTTTTCCCTACATTTTACTCTCCACCTACATTAGTAAGTCTTAAAATTTTTTCCAAAGTCTAAGAATTTAAATATTTGTAGTTGAGACAGAAAATTTACCTTGGATGTTTGTCTATGAGATCAAAATGTGGCAACTACTTGAAAGACCCAATTAATCCTCAAAAAAAGATTGAGTGGGAAGAGGCTGTGGAATCAATGGGGTTCTTCTTTAGGTGTCAGTCTTCACTAGGAGCATCACCAGGACCAAGAGAGGGACATGAAGTCAGTGCCCTCTGCTTCCAAGACTGAATTCCATAAGGATCTTCCTGCTCAAAGACAGCCGCTCCAATGCCAGTGGATACAGAGGCTGCATTCAAGGACAGTCCGAAGAGGTACACCTCTGCTTCGCTTCCTTTGACCCAGAATACTAAGCTCTCTGTTTATTTACTAGTTGGATGGCTAAAAGTTTATGTTGTCAGCACACATGTAACAGCTTTTATATTTCCTCCAATCCCCATAAAATTCTTGACACATTCCACAGAACTGACATTTACTTTTACCCCTGTTAAGTACACCATCTACTCATTCTACTTGTGTAAATTATTTCCTGGGGTACTGTAGTCACTACAAATGGGCACATCTGAGGCACAGCCAGACAAAGTGCCCACAACCGACAGCCAGACGTGACTCGAGTGCTCTCTTTTCACAGTGCATGATCCTAACTACTGCACCATGCGACTCTGAGGTTGTGCCCAGGAGGGGCTCTGGGCCACAGGTACTGTCCAAGGCTTGTCCTCTTTCATATCTGTTTCCTTTTTATTTCATTTCACAACTGGTTGAGATGCCTGGAGTGAGAACTCCGAGTTGTGTTAGCATCATTCATTTCCAACTGGCCTAAGATGAGAACAAACTATTCCAAACAGCGTTAGAACATTAGACAAAGCAGTCAGGCACGATCGATTGCACCTAACCTTTGGATCTCATTCAAACGCCAAACAATGCCAGAATGTTTCATAATAGAAATAACATAAAAAGAAAAAAATACCACCAAGAAGTGGAATGAGAAGTAGGAGAAATGCCTTACATGCTCTCATTTTATGTTAAAATAGTTTCCTAAGGAAAAAGCACTGATACAAATTCTGGTTGGGTATACTGTTTCACAGTGAGTTTTCAACTTAAAGAACTAGTCAAATAAAAATCACTCATCCATCAGATGAGGTTAGTTATACCAAAAAGAGACTTAAGCACCTACCCCTGTTAGAAGAATCTGTAGTTCAAGTAAACATCTTAGATGTGATTACAGACAAGAGTAAGACTCAGAGCAAGAAATTTTATCAATACTAATCCACAGGAGAGTTTTAAATTCTTCACCTTGAGAACAACTGAAGCACATAAATCTATGGCTAGGGAAACTTGCATCCTGTCATGTAGTCATATATACATAAGTCCAGTTTCTTTCTTTCCTTTTCTTTTTCTTTTTTTTTTCTTTTGCTGAAGAAGATTTGCCCTGAGCTAACATCCACTGCCAATCTTCCTCTTTTTGTTTGTGAGCTTCCATTACAGACAGCATGGCCACTGACAGATGAGTGGTATAGGTCCGCACCCAGCAATCAAACCTGGGCCACCAAAGCAGAGCACGCTGAACTTAAAAACTAGGCGACCAGGGCCAGCCCGGCATAACTGCAGTTTCTTGTAAAACCTCTAAAGTGCCATGATTTGGGAGTGAAGAGGAAGCTAGGCCAGTCCAATCCACACTCTCATGGATTATAACAATATGGAAAATATAAAAAGAATAGTTCTTTGGGTGGATGTGGGAAAAAGCAATAGAACAAACACTAGCATTTGATTACAAATAAAACCAAGTTATTATGGCTCAATTAAAAACTCATCAACTGATAACTGATAACTCTTTGCCTAATTATGTTTTAAAAGAACTGTATTTGCGGCTTTCTCTGCTAAAAGCTAATTTGGTCTCTCTGGTTTACATTAACAACGAAGTACGAAGGTAGCAGAGTTGCAGAGTAGGGAGAAGGCAAAGAAGCGTGGTTCTCAGACGTAAATGCAGCATCCGGACCCCTGCAGGCACTGAGTCTAGCTCCCTGATACAAACACAGAGAACGATCATGCCAGGGAATGAATGTAGGAGGGACTGTTTCAAAACAACTTTCCTTTCTGCGGCTTAAAATACACTAAACCATCAGTTTCTTACAGTAAATAAACAATTGCATGAATGTGACTGCAAGGAAAGATCAAGCACAGCCTGGAATTACTAACGAGTTGGTATTTCTTAAAATTGTGGTGGTTTTGATAATCAACATGCGAGTTTAGGGGTGGGGTTTGCTCCGTATTCTAATTTGTAATTATTTTAAGACAGTCAGACTACGTCCAAGAGAACCAGTCAGGACTGCCTGGGGCACGAGCCTCCCATCCACACGGCCGTGCTGCAGTCCCGCTGCCCATCGGTGTTCCAGACCTTCTGTGCTGAAAACGACCACCAGCCACAGTCACTAGCAATCCAGAGCGCACCAAGTCCCTTGTGGTTAACTTCACATCTCTTCCAAAGCACCAGCAAGACCCCATCACCGGGACCCGAGCGGGCGAACATTCAGGGGCATCTTTTTAATGAAGGATATTTACCACAAAATAGCTTCTCCTCAAAAAGACATGCTTTGTTGCTTGACATTGTTAGCTAAATTTTCTTGGGTGCATTCTTCACATCCTGAGGAGAGTTAGGCACCGCAGCATTTAACAGGACAAATGCTCGCCCGCTTTCTGGTTCCCAACTAGGAACCTGGCAGAAAGAAAACAATGCAACAGGTTGTACTGAACACCTACCGTGTAAGTGCTCAGGGCCAGGGGGCCAGGGGGCCAGGCAGGCCACCAGGTAGGAAAGTAGGCTGCTGACTCCACCCGCCAGCGGCTTGGAAGACTGCTAAGCAGTCTGTAACTCCAAACCCAGAAAAGGATAAAATACAAAAAGAAGACTTCAAAAAAGAGGCAGCAATTTATGGAAACTGTAGTTACCCAAATGAAATCTGAATCTAAGGAAACTTCTCTATAATCCTAACTACAGGGCTTGGAGGATGTTTATGTAAACAGGAATCAAATACCTAACTCTGTAAGGCCACGACGTTCCTATTTCTGCTGTATCTATAGTCTTGGGACCTGTGGTCTGAGAGGAAATATATCTTTTCAGTTCATAATTTATTTATATATTTTTAAAATGATGAATATATGCAAATTAAAGCACATATTAATTTGAACAACTCACCTTTATAAAGAAATATACAGTTATATTAAAAATACAAAATTCAGGGGCTGGCCCCATTGGATAGTGGTTAAGTTCAGCACACTCTGCTTTGGTGGCCCAGGTTCATGGGTTTGGATCCTGGGCACAGACCTACACGACCTGTCAGTCATGCTGTGGCAGGGACCAACATACAAAATAGAGGAAGACTGGCACAGTTATTAGCTCAGGGGAAATCCTCCTCAAACAAAAAAAAAAAGAGGAAGATTGGAAACAGATGTTAGCTCAGAGCTAATTTTCCTCAGCACAAAAAAAACACAAAATTCAGCAAAACATGATGTCAACTCTATTTTTTCCATTAATCAATAAAGTTGATGGAGTATTATGTTATTCGCACACATCTCAGGAATTCAGCTTGCTCAATAATTGCTCATGCTCCCCAACATACTCAAATATCTCTTGGAAAGTCTCTCCTTTGAATTCCAAAAGATTTTACAGTCTGAAAAGTTAAGGCCTTCTCTGATACCAAATGTGGTTAGGCAGTGAAAATGATCTCTGTTATAGTATTAGATCCAGCAATGAGAAGACATATTTATACATATTCCCATAACCAAAATATAGATGTAAGGAACCTCTCATTGATCTGTAGACATGTTCTCATTGTTCTGTTCAATTACCGATTTCAATTATAATGTAAAATGAATGTATAAACTTCACTCTACAATCATTCATCTAATAAGACTTCTTTCAATATCATTTAGAACTTTTCAACTTTTCCAGTAGCACTGACAGATATTGTCAAGATTTACCTTCCAAAAGTCTCGATTTAGACAATTAGCCAAGAATCGCTTGGTAGCCTCCTACAGTAGACGCAAATGGCAATGAATGCCCTCACTAATGACTTTACTTCACAAATGTCATCTGAAAAACTAAAATCATAATTTTCCTTTCTTGAAACGCTGGCCTAAGAGCAAACATTCACACATAGCTTCCATCTCATATGGCCAGCCCTTGTATCTGAGCTCTAACATCATGGGAATTAGCAGCTTTACTGTATAGAAAACAAGCCAAATTTCTGAAATAAAACTTTTAAAATAATTATTCACAAATAGATTTTTCTATTAATAAAAACGAGGGGAAACTTATTAGTTACATTAATGAGGAGGGAAAGTCTCAGAGACCTTGCCCCTAAATTCAACAAGATTTTTTCTACAAGACACTTGGAGAAAATTTGATCCATCCAAGATCAGCCAGAATGGTCACTCTAATATGCTGACAGTTTAATTCTATAAAATCCTTCGATATTGGGGTTTTAAAGCTAACAAGTCTTAATCATTTAATTCCCTGAAAATTAAAGCTGGCTAATATTGTAGACAAGTAAAACTTCACTAAATTAGGTTAATTAATAGAGACCACTCAGTATTAGCATAAAGCCTGACCACAGAATACTTAGGAACAAATCCTTTCATTTTCAAGCATACAAACAGATCTAAGTTAAGGCCTACACAATGCAGAGATCCACACAGTCTCATTCACTGTAAAGGAAAACCATCAGAGCGTAGATATATCTAGCAGAGCAGTACTGTGCCTGGCAGACAGATATCTTCAACATGTATTTGTTGAATCAATGAATGAGCAACAGTCTAATAAGGTTCATTTCAGGCTAACTGCAGGTGAACATGGGAAAGTTACTCAATATTTGCCTAGTAGACTGAGCCACGTGAGAGGAGATCATTCTGCGACTTTCTACTCCTCTAGGATCACAACAGCTACCATATACGGACCCAAGTTGAATGAAGACAATGAATTAATGAAATTAACTCCTAGTTCCTCCCAGCCTTTGCTGTGATACTCAAGTAATCATTTATTGTGTTAGGCCATAGAAATATAACAGCAACGTGCAACAGACAAAAACAATCCAAAAATGCTAGTTGAAAACACCTATAGGACACAAGTTAGTGTACAGACGTCCCCTGAAGAAATGCACAGAATGCTGAACACCTTAAACTTAGCAGTTAAAGCCAAAGGTTCTGAATGCTGACAGTTATTAAAGCGGGAGTATCATGACCTCACACCATCTGCCCCTCTAGACAGCGGCCAGCACAAGGCCAGTGCGGTGACAGAAACCTGACTCTAGGAGGGTCAAGCCCCAGGAAAAGACCCTCAGAGAGACACCAGCACTGCCCTTCCTGTTGGTGGAGTAAGGAAAGATCCAGCAGGCAGCCCTGGCCCCTCTACCTGCCCCTCAGAAGAACCATGCACGCCAGGCTAAAAGCTAATGTGACATGGTATGCATCGGACTGCACGTGCGCTTACACAGACCACTCTGGCAGAATGGAGAAGAGAGATGGAAAGATCCAGATTAGGAACACTTACAAGAGTCAGTACTTTTTGAGAATCACTTTTTCTGTGGCTAAACATTTCATTTTCTCATGTAAAACCTACTTCCTCCTTCTATTTCCTTGTGTGTCAATTCAAGATGGTAATACCTATTTCACAGAGCATTTGCAAGTTTTAATGAGAGAAAGAACCCCTATCTTTAAGTATTTGGGCATACATACCTCGGCGCACACACATACACAGAAAGCCCTGTATCTGCCAGGCATCCAGACTGGGCAATGGGATGGATACTGGAATGAACAGGAAAACCACAATCCCTGTCCTCCTTGAGCTTATACTGCAAATAGTACACCCACGTGTTTTATAAACTGCAATGTATCGGCAGGTAAAAGACGTTGTTACTGAGTCGTCAGCAGTGTTATGGCACTTGCAATAATGAATGAGGCCTTTCAACAATTTTAAAATCCAACTTTTGCCATTATCTTAAAATACGTGAGGAAGTAAATAAGTCATTCTTACCACACATACAACTACATCACTCTATTTCGTTGACAAAACTCGTGTTTAGTGCTAAAAGACCCGCACACTTCATTAAGTTGTTGCATCGTTTCCGCAACATTTCTGAGGAAACCAAGACACAGTTCATTCTAAATAAAAGATTACCCTTCAGGGAAGAGCCTTCTGGTTTTATGAAGTCCTGTTGTAACCACAAGGAAAGAAAGAAAGAAACTTCAAAGCCAGTATCAAGTAGCTCTATGCCAAAATAAAAAAAAAAGAGAGAGCGAGCGAGACTCTAGCCCCAGACAGGACAACCTTCTAGCCCTGGCTCACAGCAACTTCAGATTCTCTCTTTGAGCAGTGCCAATTTTTCTGAAGTGTTTAGATGTCCTTGCCAGCACTGGCTCTTCATCAACTTGATTGCATGAAGTGGCTAAGCATGTCTGAGATAAAATAAGCCAAGAGAAATAGAGAGAGAGTAATTTACATCCCCTAACGCAGGGACTCTCAGCGCAGGTCTGCTGTACAACTTTAGAAGAGAGAGACAGCCTACCAAAAGATGGACAGGAAAGAAGTGCCAATGGTTTTATCCATGGAGTGCTGTCCTCACCCCAAATCAAAGTATGTGTAACTCTGTTATTTTCCCAAGTATGCCAGCTTTCAGTCTGTACTTACCCCTGGACCTGCCTTACAAGTGGAACAGCTGGGCAGCCGAGCCCTTACGACACCAGGAGCAGCTGGGAGACCCTGCCTCCTCCTCTCTGTCCTGCCCACAGAAGGCCTACATCAAAATAACCGGACGTAAAAGTCCAGAGTGAGACTCTGGCTTAAAGTCTTTACTCCCCTGTTTTAAAGTAAAAATTTCCAGAAGCGTCAACACAAAGTCTTTTTAGTTACAGTTCTATTATATCATTATATTATATCATTTTCTGAAAGTGGGTCTTGGTGGTGATTAGTCAAGCATACTCCCCTCCATCCTCTGTTCCCCTTGTCCTCTAACTCACTCTAGGACACATCTCAGTGCACGTACCGGACTACGAGCTCCCACTGGCAAGTACTCTGACTTTTTCATCTTAGTGTCGCCAGGCTGAGGAAAGAGCCACTGTTCACACACCAGGAACTCCTTTTCCTGCCTTTGGTTCAGTTTCTTGGTCACCTCTCACCATTATTCAAAATATTCAGTGGCATTACACAATCAGATGGACACCATTAGCAATTTCCCATTCCGGGGACCACAGCGAATGTGGACTACCTAAAGTTTAAGGAGAATCTCAAGAACAGAAACCATTCCTTGTACATTTTCTGTATGTGCAGAATCTAGCCAAATTGGTTGACCAATAAATGACTGTTGAATGAACCAATAAAAGATCAGCATCATAATAATTATTTATAATTATTAAATTTTTACTACATCAGATGCTGTGTTGACAGCACTTTAAATACATTAATTTTTTTAATTTACAAGTCACCTCTGAGGTAGGTCCCATTATTATCTCCATTTTACAGAGAGGAAACTGGGACATAAATGAAGGAATGAATGAAGGTGGTGACGCCACTTCCCAGGTTGTTGTGTAAACATCAGTGTAATGTATTGAACTGTGTTCTTACTTCAGGCAGGGCCTGTTCAAGATGCTGAAATGGGAGCATGGAAGGGAACTGAAGGGGTAGGAAGCAGATAATGATGAACAAACTCACTCACATGAAAGGAATCAGACCGTCATAAGCACCGTGGAGACAACTACACAAGTGTGATGTGGCAGTGAGTGAGCGGGGGGATGTTTAGGTGGTGTGGAAAGACGTCCCTGACGAGTGACATTTAAAGGAAGACTGCACATCAGAGCAAACAGCAAGGGCAAAGGCCTTAAAGCAAAAATAGTTGTTTCTGAGGAACCCGAATAACTCGAGCGTGGTTAGAGGGTGCAGGCACCATGGGCCTTCTATGCCACCTTAGCGATTTAGTGTCTGCTTTTCATATGCAATGAGAAAGCGCTGGAGGTTTTAAAGCAGAGGGATGACCTCTGACATAAATGTTAAAAATATCAAGGCGACAGCTTGTGGAGGAGGGACCGCACAGAGGTCTCCGAAGCAGGAAGCCCCTCGGAGGCTGCTGCAGTGGGCAGACCAGAGAGGACGCCGGGCATGCTGCAAGAGCGGTCCTGCTCATCTTAACGCCCTCACTGCTGTTTCACTATGCTGCTGCTGGACTGGAAATGTTGATAGCCTTGTAATTTGCAGGTATTCAACAAACACTGGAATATCTAGTCTCTAAAACAGCTTCTCTCCTTTTGACCACTTTGCTTTTAAAATAAATGATGGGACAAAGATAAGTCAGCAAACATATGAAGAAGAGGATAATCAGGTGTATTCTATCCCCTAGTAGGTTTGACAGTGACCACCAGTCAGGGCTGGTTTCATGTCCACACCTAAAAATAGATTTGGGGTCTTCTGAAAGGTCCCTTATCCCAAAGTACTCTCTTTCCCTGGTCTACCACTTAGTTCAAAATTCCTACAGAATTTTCCAGTGTACGCTCCCCAGAACACCAGTGCCGAGGGAAGCAAGCAGGGGTCCTCTAGGTCTGGGAAACACTGCATGTTATACCAAACTCTTAGAAAGTCACAATTTGCATTAAATACTAAGCTCTGTATAGTCGTGCCACAAATAACATTTACATTTATTTAGCTCAGCATTTCTCAAAAATATCTAATCGTAAAATTCTTTCTTAATATCTCACTGCCATAAAATGCTGGATTAAAATATTAAAAGTCTATGCAAAATGGAAATATTTCCCAACAGGAAACACATCATAAAATTCAAAGAGCCCCTTGGGGAAGGAAAAACAGTAGATGATTTCATGAGCATCCTTCTCTCCGAGCCACAAGGTCACCCCTGAAATGGCTAGGGTGGCATTTCCCACTCTCCGTGTGAACAGTTGAGTCACAGGCCACTAGAGTTGGGGTCGACAGCCAAACCCCCATATTCTATTGGCTACGAGTTCAAGACCAGACTTGCCCAAGATCATAAAGTTAGTATGTGACAGGATGATGCCTGGAATCCAGCTGGTCTACAAAACCCATGGAAACACTACTGTGGCCACCTTCCACTGCAGTTACCCCCTGGCGTGTGCCAGGCGGTTTCTACCTGAGCCCACTTGTTTCCTTGGCATTCCTCACAGTCCTAGCACAGTCATATGCACAAAGCAGTCACTTAGTAAATTTTTTAGAAGATTGAATAAATCAGTCAACTATTCCAAGCAATTTCCCTATTTCAGGTTCTTCAAATTTTCCACAGAATAAGCATACAATAAATTGTGGGTATTTTACACATTTAGGTTTAAAATATGCCAGGCACTTCTAAGTTTTATCCTCTTAACAATCCTATCAGATAGGTCCTATAATTTTCCCCATTTTACATATGGGAAATCTGACCTGCAGAGAGGACAGTGGCTCGCCCTACATCACACAGATTCCATGCTGCAGAGCTGGGATCAGATCAAGGCAGGCTGGCCCCATACCAGATGCTCTACTGCCATTAAAATGGTGACTATTTAATTCTGTGTGGTGACTTTCCATGGCATTGTATGAAATTGACAATAAAGAGGAAAAATTAGAAAAATAGTGCAGTAGAGTGTGAGAAGCACAGGTGAGTCACTTTCTTTCTTAAGCAGAATCAAAGTCTGCCTTGATGTGACCCATTCGGGAACCACCTAGATCAATAGCCATGATTTTATAAAAATAGGTAACTTTGGCAAGGATGTTCGCATTTCCTGATTGTGTCAATCAATTACTGTAATTAAGGCATCAAGTCTGAATTAACAAATTCTTTTCGTTCACACTGATTAAATATTCAAAGTTCTGCTTCATTTATTTGCTCATTATTTTCCCACATAGAGAAATTAGCTAATATCTGGTAGATAACTATTACATATGCAAATGTTAATAAACAAATTCAGAACAACCTGTGCACTCAGTGAGTCTGTCCACTGATTTTAATACCTCACAGGAGATCTGTGATGGGACTTATGACCCCTTAACATCCCTTGCTGGAAATTCACAGGATCCTACATCTGTAATGTGCCTGCAGGTTCCGCCATGGAATTCACAAGAAGGTTGTACGAGATACCTAGTGGAATTGCAAATGCAGCTTCAAACTTGGGGGCAATTACTGTATTAGAACTTCATAGGAGTCTTGATTACACAGCTCATTCTAACTGTATGAGGAGTGGAGCTGGACAAGCAGAGCCCACTGCCCACAGGGACTAGAAATCTGACACATAACAGAAAACGTTCTTCTTTGCAGGAATTTTGACCTTATTATGAGGAAAAAGTTTTTGAACCCCCAAAGTATTTAAAATATCTTCAGAAAATAAGATTAAATAATTAAACACTGAAAACTATTTACTCTGTTTAATGTTTTTCCACTTATTACAAAATTATTAATTTTTATATTTATAGATAAACAGAGAATCAAATTTGTATCATGTCTTCAAAGTTTTCCTTTTTTTTAATTGTGCAAAATATAATAGTTTTTTATACTGTTTTAGAATTCTCAATATTTGGCTCACTTTATTATAAAATCATTCATTCTTAAATAGTTCTTTAAAAATGCTTAAATCAGAGAACTATAATTATTAAATCTATCCAACTAAACAAGCCATCTTCAAAGGAATTGTAAAAAATACTCTTTGGAGCTAGTCTGACACCTAACATACTCAGTTTAAACCAGGTTCAAAAGGCAAAGAAAACTATTCAACTTCACCCAGTTTTTTAATGAAATTACCTGATTGTTATTTAAATCTCAAATTGGAAATATGTTTACTAAATTCAAATATCAGAAGAATTACAATCAGGTAGGAAAAATAAGATTTCTAAAACTTAAAATATAAGACATTTTATGACTATTAAGTTCAGTGTCTGAAATAAAATAAGAAAAAAAAAAAATCAACCAAGAAATATAACTCAGGGGGTCAGCCCCGTGGCCGAGTGGTTGAATTCACGCACTCCGCTTCGGCGGCCCAGGGTTTCACCCGTTGGGATCCTAGGTGAGGACATGGCACTGCTTGTCTGGCCACACTGAGGCGGCGTCCCACATGCCACAACTAGAAGGACCCACAACTAAAATATGCAACTACGTACTAGGGGGCTTTGCGGAGAAAAAACAGGAAAAAAAAAAAAAAAGATTGGCAACAGTTGTTAGCTCAGGTGCCAATCTTTAAAAGAAAAAAAAGAAATACAACTCAAGCATTATATATACAGCTCTGTTATTTAATGAGCCATGAAAATAGGTTTTCTTTACTACATATTGTATTACCACTGACCTAACATAGCAAACCTGAGATACTGTTCCATAACCTTCATCCACAGCCCACCACTATTTAAGACAGAACCACCTTAGTTCCCATCCTTGTATATTTTTACCAACTAATCTCTTTACAGAATTATAACTGAATTAAAGTACCTCAGAAAACTTTACCACCATGGATGGAAACAGAACTGGCCTTTCTTTGTCCTCATCAGTCACTGAACTCCATCCTCAGGAGCACTCTCTTTCTGGTAGCAACTTGTTGCCTTGTTAAACACCAGGTGCTCCTGGGAGGCAAACATATGGAGCCAGTAACACATTCCTTCGCTGCCTTATGAATCCCCAAGGCTCCAAACCAGAGAGCCAAGGCTACAGCCAGGGTACAGTGTCCAGAAGACAGGTGGGTAGAGGGGCCCAGGCAGCAGAAGAGAAAGGACGAGAAGCAATAGAACATTCCGTTAGCCCTTAATTTGTCAGCACTGTGCTAGGCGCCTGACGAACATCATTTCATTTACTCCTTACTGTTATTTTTGAGATAGATACAATTTTTGCCATTTTTTAGATGGGGAAACTGAGGCTCAGAAAAGCTACAACTTCAACTTGTCTTGATCTTATCACTAATGAGCAGTCTAAAAAGGTTTGAAACCCTCTCTGCTTAACCCAAAAGCCTAGGTTCTTCCCCTCACCCCTCAACCTCCCTGGAAAAGCCCTGGAAGCCTGCGGAGGAAGGGAAAGGAAAGAGGAGCTGGGGAAGCAGCTGTTACTGAAGGGCAAGGAAGGGGTGGTGGGATAGTGCTGAACTGTGTGTGCGCATGTCACATCTGTGCCCAGGATCGGCTCTGGGTCGAGCGTCTATAAACCTTAACCTCCACCTGATAAAAGACAGCCATTCCCCGTATTTACATAGCCACACATCAGACAGACATCTGTGGCGCTCTCTAGAGAAAACTGCTGACAACAAACCAAAACACGTGTTCATTCTGGACTCATTCAAGGAACAACATCAAGAAGACAGAAGAACTGTGGTGCTAAATGATGAGTGTTTACGAAGCAATGCAATTGAATTACTTTTGCTCGAAATACACACACGAGAATGAATGAATAAATGACAAAGACCTTTAACAAACATCTAATAGCTTATTGTTAGTGCGGAAACAAGAATCCTAAGAGCTGAGACCCCTCACATGGCACGCAGTGCGGAGTACAGAGTGATCTTGTAAGGAAAGAAGCAAGGAAAACCAGTGCCCAGGGGCCAGCACTGAGCTCAGACACCACGAGTAACTTCTAAGTCTCTCCTTGACATTGTCACCGTGTTGCTTAATTTTTAAGGAGACAGAAGAAATTAGGTAACCAAAAAAATCTTCTCATGTTTTTATTGAGAATTGAGATGGAGATGAAAGCCAATAATTGAGCCAGAAATACACAGATGGGAAGATATAAATGATCATAGAGAACTTCAAGATGAGATTTTTAAAAACTGTCAGACTCCTCTTGGACAATAGCCAAAAAAGAAACCTAGAAAGCAATAATGTCAAAAGTGATAAAGAGATGTGAATCAACAAAAAACCAGACATGAGTTTTCTTTGACATTGGAGTAAACAAAAAGTCAGTGCTATTTTAAGATAGGAAAAGCTGGGCACATTATGGAACAGTCTTGGGTTACAGTATTCTTTTAGTGAATTCTGGAAAATGTATATGGATCTCATGGCGGGTGGGAACAAGAAAAGCTGCTCAAAATCAGAGGATAATAAAAAAACAGTGTTTGAAAGAAACAAAGTCACCAATGGACAATTAAAACTACACCTGAAATGTGTTCTTCTCAAGCAAATACATTATGTGCATATTCAAATTTATATTCTAAACAGATTTTATCTGACATAGTACTCTGCTCCCTCATTGACGGCCAGAACTACATTAGAATATACTTTCCAGGAGTGGATCTAATATGCAAATTGAAGTATGGATATATTGGAATATCGGAACCCAACAGTGTCATAAGGGCAAGATAATATCTGAGAGTTGTTTCCTTCTAGGTAATAACCGTGGGAAGATGTATTCTATTCTAAAGATAATTGCTTAAATTTTTTTTTTAGGAAGATTAGCCCTGAACTAACATCTGCTGCCAATCCTCCTCTTTTTTTTGCTGAGGAAGACTGGCCCTGAACTAACATTGGTGTCCATCTTCCTCTACTTTATATGTGGGATGCCTACCACAGCATGGCTTGCCAAGTGGTGCAATGTCTGCTCCCGGGATCTGAACCGGTGAACCCCGGGCCGCCAAAGTGGAACATGTGAACTTAACCACTGCACCACCAGGCCAGCCCCTGCTCAAAACTTTTTGATACCCAATTTAAGAAATGCTTTGGGACCTGTGCCACATCCCTTTTAAATAACCTTGATGGTGGGAAATTGTTGCATGTTGAAGGTGGTTTTAATGCTTGAACACAGCCCAAAGTAATTATAAGCTGAGCCCCACGAATGAGGTAGAGTTGTTAGGCAACGCCAACATGGATCAAAAATGCAATGTGACTCTAAGGAAATGCAAGAGCAAAAACGATGATGCTTTGAAAATTACTGCTAAAGAAGTTTGTGGTTGTTCATGAAAAACTCCAGGGAGCTGGAGGTTTCTGAAAATACTGGCTCCCCAGAAACAAATCCCATTTTATGACTATCCCTCTTCCCATAGCCTGTTGTCTGATCCTTAATCCTCTCTCCTGCCTGAAGATGACCCACCAGGGGCCGTGTACCATAGCAACTCTGTCTGGCACAGGGGTGGGGGGCCTGGCTCTAGCTAAGAACCTTCATTGCTTACCAGTTGCACTGACTTCAGGCCCCAGGGCCAACAAGAGTCAGGATTAGCCTGGCTGGGCAAGCTCTAGTCTTTAGTTTAAATAAGAAAAAGGAGGAGGAGGAAGAGGAGGAGGAGGAGGAGGAGGAGGAGGAGGTGGAGGAGGAAGGGGTGGAGGAGGAGGAGGAGTGAGTGGAGGCGAGGAAGTGCAGGAAGCTCCCACTCCCATAGCTATCTCTGAAGCCAGGTGACAGCGGCACCTGCATGTGGGAACTGGCCCCTGCCCTCAGCTGTGACTCTGACCTACACACCTGTAGATTTTGTGCTCCTCCTAGTCGCTTTCTGGATAATAGAATTGTCTAGCTAAGAACTGATCAGATTGACAATGTCATTGAAATGCTATACCTTGTGATAAAAATGAATATTTTACTCAAAACATCTTTTTCTGAATTAAATCTTGCTTATATTTCTATGTCCCTACAATTTCATTTAGTTTCAATTAATAATTCTAAGTGGTTTGCTTTTCCTTTTAGGCATGTCTGATCATAAACTATGGGTGGTAAAATTCCTTTATTTCTGCAAAGCCACATACAGCCAATTCTAAGGGAAATTTGACCAGGCATTTTGCTGTTCTCGTTATGATCACCACCGATGATGCGTGGTGTGTGTGGTTCTGTGTTTGGAGCAAGTGAGGGATTATCACCGAAATATGAGGATTATAAAACCTAACTAGATTGTCTCTCCTTCATACCACTGGGCTGAAAATCCTCAGTCAAATACCAAACGTGATACTAAATTAGTTTCCTTAGCAGTTGCTAACATTTCTTTGAGGTCAAATGTCAAACAATGTAAATACGATAGTTATTAAGAGACCAGAACAATTTAGATATAAAAATTCTGGTGTGTTGGCAAAAACGCAGTGCTTTACAGTAATACCTTCTAATATTGAAAAAAAGGTACATGTGGAAATATTCCTGGAGAATCATGAAAATATTTCTTAGCCTTGAACACCCCATCTCATAGATGATGTAACTGAGGAATACAGAGTTTCATGATGTGGCAAAGTCACACAGCTCATTATTAACAGGATCAAGACGTTTCTTAGACCTTCAGACCAAGGCCCTTTCCAGAATATTCACTGCCCAGATTCTTAGCAGGGGCGCATATTCCTGAGGCAAGGCTGAGGCAGAACACTGCGGGCAGGCAGGTCCAGTCTGTGGAACGCAGAAGGAGGGAAGAAATGGCAGAAGCAGGGACGACTCAGTTCTGCACAGATATACAATTCACTTCTACGGAACTTTGGTTCAAAATTATCAGGTTCTTAAGGTTCTACATTCTTCCTCCTTTTCTACTCCTGTAGGCAAAACTGCTGACCTAGTAGATTTGACCACAACAGAAAACAGATCGATTTGTGTGGTTCCAGGAGAGCTGAAAACATTTTAAAAAATAATATGCACTTCAAGGACGACGCTCCAGTCAAGCTTTACCATCATCAGATGGGTTTTCCTTCTCTATTCACTGCAAAGCAAGTAAAGGCATTAATTACCATACTGTAAAATTCACATTTCTGAAGGTTGCACAGTGCGTAAATTAGACTGTTAGGAATTTCACATTCAAAGACAGAAAAACCAATCGCTATAAGAGCTAGACCTAACTCTATTTCCCTATTTTCAGACTTCTGTGCTATTCAAGAGAAAAAATTTTGTCCATGAATTCGCTAATTAAACAACGGGCAAATACTTCTCCAGTGTTCACTGTGTCATAGCCCTTGCTGGACAGCTGAAGTGTAACAATCGGACACAATCTTTGCAGTTAGAAAACCTACAGCTATATATATATAACTTAAGCATCTGCTAAATGTTAGGCAGTAAGTTAGTGCTGGGGAAATCAAAAGGGATTACACAGGGTCCCTGAGCTTGCAGATGCATAAAAGGGAAGAGAGTGATCATGTAACTAATACAAAACCCTGTGATACTCTGAACCAAGTGCCCTAGAACAACAGAGGAAAGCATTCATTCTGCCTGGGAAGGAGAATGAAGAAGGTGAGAAGATGCCACGCTGTTTCAAAGGTAACAATGAACAAAGCACACAGGCCTTCCAGCACAGCCAATGGCGTGGGGGCGGGGCTGGGAAGGACCAGACAGTCCACAACTTAGAACAAAAGGCTGTGTCCCAAAGCTTCCTTGGAAGTTGACTGGGACTCCGAATTATCCACCCGTGGAAACTGTTGCTCCTGACGAGCAGGTGCTCAAACTAACCTTTGACTAATAATAATGCCTAAATTCTGAGTCTAGAATTAATAATTAAACCTAAGATTTATTGAGTACTTACCATGTGTCAGGCACTTTGCCAACCATGTTACAAGCACTGCCATCTAAGCCTTGCGACAACCCTACCTAGGTACTGTTATCAACTCATTTTACAGGTGAAATAACTGAAGAACAGAGAGGTCAAACAACCTAATCGAGGTCTCACAGCTAGTATGACAGGCCAAGATCTGTACTTAAACAACCAGGTTTTAGAGCTTGGGCTCTTAATTGAAACAGTATGTGTCCCCTTGGATGTCAGAAGTCATACACACACACCCCAATATAAATAAAAGGAGGAAGAGAAAGAATTTGTATGTTCTTCTTCCTGTGTCCAGAGCTAGCCTTAGGAAAGATGTGTTACTTTTGGTATTGGAACTCTTCTTGGTAAGCCCTTAAATGCCCAGTGATGTTATGAGTCCCTAAAAAATATCCCCGGGATCCAGACCATACTTGCATTCACCACTGAACAACTCTCTGTCCCCACCCAGTTAAAATGTCTATTCCATCTCAACCAGGTGATAGGAGGAAAATAAGCTATGTGAACTAACTTACACTGGCATACAGATGACAGGTAGTCACCCTTCCACAAATATTTACACTTTAAAAGAAGAGATTTGTTACTCACAGAAATGGGGAGGGAAAAGTGAAATGAAAGTGTAACCGGCAGTGTAGCAGGTCCTTCCTCAGGAGGACCTAGTCTCCCGTTCGCTCAAGGGGTTCTAAGTCTGTAAACTGGAGCAAGTCTGGGAGTTGATTGAGAGGGCACGACTCTCTGTGTTGGGGATTCAAATCAGACTTTTGTTCACTTGACGTAGAACTCTTCCACTTACACAGATCAAGTCAGAATTTAGTAGACTGCTGATCTATTTCACTTCTCATAACGCCATGAACAACAAGCCAATGCCCTAGGTCTCTGCGAGTCAGACTATTCTGAGTATTGCTTTGACTCTGCTGTCCATGATGGTAATTATACCCACCTCGCCTTTGGCAATTAAGTGGGCCACTTGGTGCACGGGATCCAAATATCCTCATTATATTTAAGGATCCCCAGTTTAGTGGCAGGAGTTCCCACTGTAATTTCTGACCTACAGAGTTCTTCAAGGATGTTGGGGCTCCCCTCCCAAATCAATATCTCACGATTGTGGAGAAGGGTGTGTCCTGTGGACCCTCCCAAGGTGGGCAAGCTGGTCTTACCTGATAAATCCACTCCGCCATTCCAATCTCCCTCCACTTTCGGATCCCTTCCTCTACAGTATAGCAAGGTAGGTCTGACACTTCAACTTCATTTGGCGTAGGTCACCTTTTGGTCCATGCTCCAGCCAACCAACCAGTTAGAGCCCTTTCTAAGCCCTGGAGTAACAACACTGACTCCAGAATCTCTGCATAGTGGTTCCATATCAGTAAATTTGGCCAGATCCAACTTTACGCTCCTTCCACCATTATCCCACACCCTTAATACCCCTTCCCACACATTTCTCAGATTTCCCTCTGTATAAATTGAGAAAATCAAGCCGTTCTTTTGAAGTGTAGCCCACCTCCTCATGGACCACACTTTGTACCTCATACTTAGGAGCCTGCTGGGACTTGAGCCTAGTTATAGGTCTAGAAGCAAAGTGGGGCTCGTGGGGTAGAAAAGTCAAGAGTCTCTGCAAGGCACATTAAGCTACCTTCATCTACACGAGGCCTAGACTGATATTTGTATGCTAGTATCTGTTCTCTATCACTGCAACAGAACCGCTCCCCCCATTTTTAGCTGAGCACATAGCCAGCCAAAATAAAGATGACATTTCCCAGTTTCCCTTGCATTTAGGTAAGTGAATAATATTATTAAATTCAGACTAATGGGATGTGAGCAGAAATGAGTCATGCAACTTCCAGGTTGTGTTTTTAGAGGGTGAGGAAGGAGTGCCCCTTCTGTGTTTGCTTCGTCCATCCTTCAGCTTGATGGGGACATGGGAACAGGCAATGTTGAACCACAGGGATGAAGGCAATACATGCAAGACAGCAGAGCAATGACAGCATCCCTGGGCAACCTCACAGAGCACAGTTCGCATACCAATTTTGGATCACCTACATCTTGACTATCATGTAAGAGAAAGAAAGTTTTCGTATCTAAGCATCATTACCCTGACCTATATTGAAAAGAGGACTTGTGAAGAACAGAAGCATCTTTGCTTAGAACTGACTGAGAGGACCATCTATCACCTGGAGAAGAGAATTAACTTGCTACCAGGACAGTAATACAAATGTGCTGTGCTGACGGCCAAGCACGGTACTGAAGGTGGGGATGGCAAGGATGGTTTGCCTGATCTGACTGAGGGGAGGCTGGAATGAGAAATGCACCAAGTACTCTGAAGTGCAGACCAGATTCTGGGGGCCTTTGAGCCGTGGAAGGCACATGCTGCTCAGCACATGGGAAAGAGGAACTGGGGCAAGATGCCAAGGTGGAGGCTTGAGGTTCTCCAGCACTGTAGGACACACAGAATGTGAGCCCAAGCCAACACTTCTGTTGACCAAGATGAAGAAGCACAGACAAAACTAGAGAAACATCTAAAAGCAGGCACTCGATTTGCACAGCACCTGCACCTGAGCGGCAGCGGCAACATTGTTGTTCATGTGTGGGTTAAGGAGAGGAGGGGTGGACTGATATGGAGCACCGAGCACACCAGAGAGGGCTGCAGAGAAAGATAAAATGCTTGGTGTCGACCGAGTCAGGTCTAAATGGGGGTGGGGGGGGGAGAGCTCAGAGTTGGGAAAAATACTGATGGGAGAATCATTTGAGTTTGGGCAATGGAATGAATAACTCCCTAAGAGAGCAACTATAGTCTTAGCAAAACCATCACCCCCAGATGACTAATGAAATTGCAACAGAAAGCTAGAACTAACCACACAGATACACCAAATCCATGCTTTTTTATAAAATGTATTTAAAATTTGAAGTTCATATACAAAAAAGTTTAAATGCATCCATCCATAATATCCTAGTTTAATACAGAATTGTGCCTACCAATACAGCAAGAAAGGAGAATTCAAAAATAGCAGGCTATTAATCAGAAAACATCACCATCCTATCTGATAAAACAAGGCAAACAAAAATCGTATATTCTGCAGGATCCTGGAAAAACATTTTTTTAATTGCTATTATACATAGATTTTTTTAAAAACCCCACCAATAAACAAAATTAAAAATTGTTTATCACTCTTAAATTTTAAAAATGACTTAGCTAAAACCTCTAAGCCCATTAGATAATTATTGGTCACTTCAGAACTCATGAAGATGTTAAAAACTATATGTCTGATGCTCTCTTCACAGCTATTTCATATGTGGCTTCCTGTCTCCCCATCCTTCGTGATGCCGCCATGTCCCCAACGGGTCGGAAAGACCACTCGGAGGGTCTGATGGATGGGATAGGCTTCATCCGGGCTTATCTCTTACAGCCAAATATTTTTCAAATGTTTTTCTAATACAACTTTGTGTTTACCTTCAATTCAATGGGATATTTGCTTTATTTTGTTTACCGGATTCCACGTCCTCAAAACAACTGTTTAAACCTACAATTCTTACGAAACTTAATGTTTTACATTATATACATTGTATCATCATAGTGTTCTTAATCAATTGCTCTTAAATATCCAGGTGTGCTTACACTATTGCAAGTTCTCCTGAACATTTATGGAAAAAAGTATACTATGTAACTTCATATACAATTAACTGTAAGTAGCATAGAATCTAAAAGGAAAATGCCGCATAAAAATAGATAAATAAAATCACATTAATAAAGACTCTGAAAATTATGGTGTAGTGTCAGAAAGACAGACGTAAACACTGTCAGTATAGTTCTAGGGAGAACATATCATTTAACTGGAATATAGCTGCAGATATATAGAATATTGAGTAAAATTGGTGGGAAAATCTTGATAATTAAAAATCCTTCTGCCACACACACATACCAAATTTCAGTTGCATAATTTGGCCCTAGGAAGGTACTACAATGCTTTCATATGAATCCCACGTACCTGCTCAGTCTCCTTATGACTCATGTTACTACCTGTTAGTCTGTTAATTTCTATTAAGACACTCCTCAAACATCTCTGCTCTTCTCATCATCTTCATAAATGCAGTAATAAGACCTCCCTTTCTGAGCACCTGTAGTGTGGCAGGCGTGACAAGGTGTGTAGTGCACACTATTCACAACTATCCAAAAAAACAAATCCCCCCCACAAACACACACACAGAGAACCCACTAGGACCACACGGTCAAGGGCAGAGAGAGGATGTGAATGGAGGGCTCTTAAATTGCCAAGTCACATCAGCCTCCTCTCCCAGAGGTGAACCCAATACCTCTGGCTTATCTCTGGCCACTAACAAGTGCACAGTGCCTGCAAAGTGACACGCCCGCTGACCACCCACAGGGTACACACCCAACTCCAGCTTCCACAGCCCAGGGGACAAAATGATCAAGCCCATCTGTGTTTACAGACTATTTTATTTTAGAATTAAACTCTAAATTTCTAATGCTTTTCACTATTACTTTTTTCCTTTCTGAAAGTGATAAATATGATCTACCTATACAAGCCTGAGAAGGTGCGACAGAAACAGAAGTGACTGCTGTCAACGCCTTCTTCAGCAGCTGAAAGCCCCACTGCTGGGAGCCTCTGACCTCTGATTAGGCTTCATTTGTAATTCTCGGGTGTGTGTAAGTGTGATTTCAAAATGACATATGCTACACACGGAAAAGAAACTATGTAATAGAAAATAATGTTTAGATAGCGATACCAAACATATTTCAAAAGTGACTTCATATTTCTGCTCAGATTTTAAGCCAACTATTTCTACAGGGAATTTTAGAGATTCTTCTTGGATGTGCACTATTACCCTAGGGTGATTTCCCTCAGAGCATTAGTTGGTTGGTTGATTCTTTTTGCGTGCAACACAGCTTCCTGTTCTGCTCTGTTCTTTCCTAAGCCCCACTCACTTTATTGGGAGAAGCAGAAACCGGTGATACTCCCACAATCTGTCTGTCCACACCAGGCTCCCTCCTCTCCTCCTGAAAAATGGGTAAGTCAGCTCTTCTAGAACTCCAAGCAACATGAGGCAAGATGGAATGAATGGGTCAGGAGCATGTGAATAGAAATACACCAATCCATTGCCGAGCCAGGAGTAAATTCAAAACATAAACGTCAATCATATCCATATACTGTATTATATACAGTAGAATCATGCTAAAAGAAAATAAATATACAAATATTTCTAATGTGCTCAACAATTATCAGATATTTTTATAATCAATCATTAAAGACTGCATAATATTATGGAAGGTTTTGTCTTTTTTCACACATTATTTGTATGAAACAAAAAATCGGAATGACTACCCAAGTGGTCAGGGACAATTTTGGAGATCCTTAAAATTTCCAGTTTCTATTGATGTGGGAATATCTGTTACTAGATGTTCACTTTGGACAGCAAACAATATATTATATTATGGTTTTGTTTTAACACACAAGAGCCACAGAACACCTGCACATAAGAGGCTTGATTTCACTTATCACTTCTCTGTGAACTTCTTTTACAGCGAAAAAGAAAAACCTTAAGCATCAGATTAAACACAATGGCAGTTAATTTTTAACATCCATCTTTAGGTGAAAAGGCTGGGGCATCTCTGTGAAAAATAATGTGCACATCAATGTTAGAGCAATGGGCTTAAACAGAACACACGAGCTTCTGCAAAGACCTGGCCTTGAAGGCTGCCTCGCCCAGATATAAAAATAGATGGCTAAAATGTAAAAATCGATTCTAATGGCAACCAGATCATTGACTCCCATGCCCAGGATGTTAAGGAAACCTTAATATTTGATATAGTAGCACTTTGGGAATAGGCGGATCTGAAAACCCTCCAATAACCTTGAAAATATCCACTTCCTGTAGAAGAGAATTGAATGCTCAAATCAAGGGACACCTACTCAGCCCCCTCTTGTCCCTACAATCACAATGATTAGAAGGCAACGGCAACGGTAACCCTTGGAAGCGGGTGGCCTTTCCTAAGGAGCGGCCAACAAGTAAGGGGCTCCGTTAAGCGGTCGGACCTCTGGTCTTCCCAGGAGCTCTGGATCTCTTCCAGGCAGGGGTAGGTCCAAGGCCATGTTCCTCCCCTTCCCCCAGGTCAGCCTTCCACAAGGGTAGGTGAAGCAACAGGCTCTAGACCCAACTGGGGGCCTCCACCGCCCTCTGGCCAGATCACAGATGATACCACCCCACCCCGAGCACACAAACACATGCACTCACACACACTCACACTCACACCCAGGTTGGCCTCCCTGTACCCAGAAGACATGTGGGAATCCAGGGGAATAAGCTGGAAAGGGAAAACGGCCAAGGTTCCTCTAGGCCAACTCGGGCTGCCCCGGGAGCCAGGAAGCAGGACCGCGAGCGGGCGGGCGGGCGGGCTGGGCAGACATCTTTGAGTCCCTGGAAGCAGCTCTCCTTCCAGGAAGGTCGGGGCTGCGGCGCGGACAGGCGCGTCCTGGACCCTGAGCGAGCCTACCCCCGGGCCCCTGCCTGCAGGCGGGGAACACTGCATGGGGCCCGCGGGGCTTGGAGGACGAAGCTAGGGGGCAGGGGGCAGGGGGCGGGGGGAGAGGGGCTAGGCTGTGTCCGGACTCCATCCGCGGGACAGTGGTCCCTGCCCCGCCCTGAGCCCCTGGGAGCCTCCCGGCCGCTCTGAAGCCATCGCGCGTCCGGGAGCCCCGTCCCGCCCGTCAGCAGGGCAGAGCCCCACAGCTCCAGGGAAGGGCGTTGCGGAGCACACCGCCAACCCTAACCAGTCGGCACCACACGGCCCCAACCCCAGGTGGGCTTGGGTCCTGCAAGAGCTGAAGCTCAGGGCGAGGTCTCTGGCGGTCAGCCTGTCGCTCAGTCAGCTGTGCAAGTCACAGAGTGGCCCGAGCTGGCACAGGCGATCACCTGCCGAACTTCCGACTGTCACCGCAGGCTGCCACCCCGCGGAGAGGGGAGGGAGGGGAAGAAGTGCGGTGGAGGTGGAGGGAGAAAGGGATTGCGGGGGCAGGTGACGTGGGGCGTGGAGGGGCTGCGGGAGAGGAAACAGTGCCTCCTGACCCAGTGCCACTGCCTAGCCCTCCTCCGCCATCAGCACTGCCAACCACAAACAGGTCCTCACGCTGAAATCCCCTTGTTAAGCAAGCACTAGCTTCCATTCGGCAAATAGCCAATGTGCCAGGCAGGATGCCAGGCGCTCCAGGCATTGAGACGGTCCCAGACCGTGACACGACCTAAGGGTAACGCCCCAGAAGTAGCCCGGCGCTGTTTCAACCAAATCGCTTTCCCGAAACCTTTTTTCTTTTCAAACTTAAACAAGCGGAGAGAGATCCACGTCAGCTTCGTGGAAGCTGTGCTCCTCATCTACCTGATATTAAGGACAAAGATCCCTGCAAAAGTGGTCCTGCCTCAAGACAAACGGTGACGTAGAGGACGAGGCCAGCACTCGCGCCCTGGCCCCTCCTGCTGCCCCAGGACCCTGCGACGTACAGACTGTTTCCATTCTGAGAGCTTTCTCGGGTTTTCCGCGGAAGTTTCTTGCGTGTTCATGCTGACTACAAAATCCTCCCGGTAGCTGGGATCCACCCTCACGAAACAGTCCAGGGCCCCCTTTGGATCACTCGCACCTCAAAACATTCCGCTTAAGTGTGATCTTGAGTCCTCAACCTCAGGCAAAATGCAAAAAGGTGGTTTCTTCGAAGACCACGCTCTCTTTCTAAATGCAATGCTACTCGCACCGCCTATTTTGAAGAGAGGAACTCAGAAATTCCCTCCCTCCAAGCGGCTGCCAGTGTCTTCAGACCTGACACCCAGTTGCTTCTACCGCTCTGCCAGCCCTGCAGAAATAGAGATCCTGGAGCAGCTGTCAGAGGCTCCCTTCCGGCCCGCCCCTAACTCTCGCCAGTCCCAGGGAGCCCCAGTCCCGCTCTCCAGCCCTTTAAAGATCTGGAAGGGCGGCGCCTGGAGGGCGGGACCGGTCTTGGTGGTCTAGAGCCTCAGCGTGCGGCGCTTTGGTTGCAGGGCTTTTGTGGAGGTGAAAGAAAGAAACAAACAAACTTGAAAGCTCTGTTTCCCAGTACCCTCTCCCTCCTCTACTCTTTACAGCGGCCAGTCCCCCACTTCTTCCATGACACTTGCTGGGATAGGGGGAGGGGGAGAGAGGGCTTCAGTACCTTCTGGATGCACAGCGCGCTGTGCGTCTGGGGACCGACGAGGGAGGGGGGGGGTGGTTCTAGTATGGTCCTGCCCTGCACCTACAACCGCCTTGCAGCAGATTTGCATCCATTGTGCACAAGTCAATACTCCACGAAAGAAAATCCACGTGTGAGCAAATTCATCACAGCCTCCAGCACATGCCGATCCCCGCCCCCCCCCCCCCCCCCCAGGTCACCCAGACTCTGCCACTAGACGGCTAAGAGAGCCCCCATGGTGCGCCCCAGCGCGGGAAGTGAGATCGCCAGGCTGTGGAGCTTGGGACAGCGCGCGTCTAACGCCGCTGGCACCCGGACCGCGGCGCGGGCTTCCCGAACCGATCCCAGAGCCCTTAACTTTGGTTTGCTCGGACCCCCCCTCCCCCGCCAGGAGCCCCCTCCACCATTCCCAAGTAACCTAGGGGAGAGGACCACACTCACCTACTGCCAGGCAGATGGGGAGCAGCAGCCTGAAGATGAGTCCGCACACCACTTCCGAGGCCATCGCGTCGGTCCGACAAGTCCGAGCAGAGGGGCGAGGCTCGAGGGTCGTTAGGGCTGGGGCGCAAGGCCCATGCCCGCCTAGGGCCTCCTGCGGCCGGCGGCTCGCAGCCGCCGGGGCATCGCCTCGCCAAGGGCCGCCGCGCTGTCCGCCCCGAGGGCACGCTCACCCAGCTCTCCGCAGCCCCTCACCAAGCTCTCGGCAGTCCCCTCGCCAGGCGCCCGACCCGCCGCGGCCGGCCCATGCAGCGCAGAATCCCCAGTCCCGCGGCGGAGGCTTCTTCCGCGGGCGGCCGGGGCGGGAGCCGTGGAGGGGGCACTCGGGAGGGTCCTGCGGGGCGGCGCAGCGAGGAACGGGGGCGAGAAGGGCGTGCTGTCCTCTCGCCTGGCTCCTGGGGCGTCGCTCCGGGCGCTGAAGGAGTTTCCTCCGCGGAAGCCCCTCTGAAGCCGACGTGCCTCGGCTGCCCGCCCGGCCCTCCGCCCTCGGCCCGGGCTCTCGCAGCCACCCGCGCGCCCCGAGCGGCCCCGCGGCGGGTCCCCGAGCGGCGGCGCAGCTCAGCTTCTGCACCCCCCGGCTTCGGGCCGGAGGGACCCGGGCGGGAGCGGCCAGGCGCGCAGAACCATCCCCCACAGCCCGGGGCTCGCGCTCTTGGTCCGCGGGTGGCGCTGCGAGTCCCTCCCTCACTAGGAGGAACCGTGCGAGCGTGGGCAGAAATCGAGAGGAAAGCGCACAAGCAGTGCGTCAGGCTCCAACTCCCTCCTCCACGGCCTCAATTTAAAAAAATAAAATGAAAACCGAACGCGGTGCAGATGCCAGCGCGCCCCCCGCCCGCCGCGGTGCAGCCTCGCCCCTGCGCGCAGCCCCGGCTCCCGGGCGGGCGCGCACTCCTCCACCTTCAATGAAACTTTGGAAGCCCCACTCGGGGACGGGCGTGTCTCTGGGCCAATGGGACGGCGGCTCCGGGTCGGCGCGGGCGCGAGCCCCCACCCGCGGCGCCCGCGCGCAGGGAGAAGCTGGGCCTCTCCAACCCCGTGCGCTTTACGCATTAGTTCGCCCCGGCTCTGCGCCCTCCACCGCGGCTCGCTCTCGCAGACCGGCAGCCCTGCTGGGTCCTGTCATTCCGCAGACACAGAATGCACACCTCCTGGCATCCTGTGCACATGGCGTGCCCCTGAGCTTACCCAAACCCAGGGAATCGTTTACTGTTCGAGGAAAACTGCGCAGACGCAGCATGAGAGGAGTCAGGGGCTTGACCACCTTTGTGGGGTCGTCACTAGTGCTAGGTCCACAGGTACCCGCTTCCATTGGTCAGGAAGACTAGAACCGGAATTAAACCAGACCAGTGACCCTGTCCGTATTCACCCTTGTGAGAAGTTTCAACTCCGAATGGGCTCTGGGAAATCCCGGGTTCTTTCCAAGAATGAGCATCTTCCTTCAGATATGCATCCACTTTGTGCATTCTGGAGAACTCTTGTTTTTACTTCAGTTTATTGCTTGTCATGGCTCCTGGGAAAGAGAGTATATTGTTCCCCTTTTCTCCTAATAATCTCCTTTTTTCTTGTTCTCTAGGTAAGATCTAGAGAAATGTGATGCTAGCTGGGAGACGCCCTTGTGTCTGGGTCTCTCATTTCACGGTTATCCAGGTGTGAGGGAGGTCTGCTGGAACGCTGACCAGAAGGCAGATGATCTTCCATCTGTGGGGAGGACCATTCAGAAGTGGCGTTTCCATCAAGAGGACAGAGAGGGAGGAACCGCCTTCCATCCTGCACCAGCATTCTGGGCTTGAACTGGCTGGAGACGGAAAAGTCTACTGAGGAAAATTATGTAACCCTTGATTCTCTTTGTTAACTTCCCTTTTTTAAGGTACAGTAAGTTAGTAAGTTTGTGTTTTGAGCTCTGATGCCTTCACAAGTTCTCTAAGAATGAAAAATTAACTGAGAACCATTCTTTCTTCTTCTTCTCCTTCTTCTTTTTTTTGGTAAGGAAGATTGGCCCTGAGCTAACGTCTGGAAGACTGGCCATGAGCTAACATCTGCAGTAATCTTCCTCTATTTTGTGTGCTGGTTGCCACCACAGCTTGGCTGGATGAAGGGTGTAGGTTCCCCCCAGGAATCCAAACCCGTCAACCCCAGGGCCCCAAAGTGGAGGGCACCAAACTTAAGCCATATGTGCCACTGGTGGCCTCTGAATCATTGCTTTTTTGTGAAAACTGGAGGCAGCAAAATAGTGTGAAGACACCCTGAAACTTAGACCATCTGTGTGCTCTGGAGCCCTCAAGAAGCCTAGATATCTAAATCCCCAATATAGTCACCAGCCCAACAGTAGGGCTAGAGGGTGGAGGAGACCGTCAGAACTTAAATTTTCTGCAAATCATTGACTGCTACCAAGGGATGCTTTGTGTCTGTAGAAGCCTGACATAAACCGGTACCCGTTTCCTACAAGTCCAGCGTTTGGACATTCCTTGGTGGCATCCTCTCTCTCTCTCTCTCTGGTACAACTTGTTCTTGGGAGCTACTGGAGAGACCACAAGCCCTCCTGAATTTTAAATAATATTGTGTCACCACAGGAAGCCTCAGTTTTCTATGAATATTTTGTCCTGTTCTTGGTAGGCTGCCCATATTAACAACTGCCCAGATTTCTTCAGAATAACCGTCTTGGACACTTAAGTCAGGAGACACAAGACTCCCAGCAGACAGGCGGTCTTACCAAGTACGCTTCTTGCTTTCTCTGCTACATCGTTTGCCCGTTTGGCTGTTCATGTCTTAGAGATTTTAAGACCTGGATCCCACTTCTTAGTCTTCCGAGCACACACTCAAGGCGTTTCAGTCGTCTAGACTACAGCTCTAAGGTGCTGTCCAGCCTGGCTGCATGTTGCAACCCCCGGGGAGCTTTCATAACATCTAATGCTCGGTCTGCACACGCAGAGATTATGATCCACTCCCCACCCCGATGTCTGTGGTTCTGTGAAAGCCCGCGGGGAATTCTCAGGTGTGCTGCCGCAGTGGAGATCCACTGTCCTCCTTCACATGGCAGAACTCAGGAAAAGTGCTGTCAGTTTTCAAAACTAGGGCCGCCGAGACAAATCCCCCTTTCTGGGGCTGTGTTTTAACACCGGGTTACGTGTGTGTGCGTATCAGCAGCCAGTGACTTTGTCTTTACAGGGGCTGTTTTACCCTAAGCTTCTCCTAATCTGAGGAGCAGTATCTGATAGCTAGACGGGCTCGTTTTTAAGGACTCTCCAGCCCATCGGGTTATTGATCCCATTGGTCAGAAGCCCTGCTTGCCTAGAGAGCTTTATTCTCCATGTGAGCATGATCTTGCCTAAAGCCTGGCAGGAGATAGAAAATGCTTTGGGGAGAAAATCAACTACCTAGAACACTCATAAACATATTATTTCGATATTTGGTGAGTACCTAAAGCAGAGGACCACAAGTTTAGCGCAGGTGATGAGTTAAGCACCAGCCCTCCACCCCGCTCCCACCCCCCCCCCCCCCCCCGACCCCTGGCCTCTCTGCACCTGCACGGACAATCGCCGGCTTCTTTCCATCGTTACTGGGACTTTAGCGCGTCGGATTCCTCATCTGTGAGTTGAGGGAGTAATAAAACGACCTAACGCGGAGTGCTGTGCAGACAGAGGCAATTTATAGAGTGCTTAGACAAGTGCCTGTGCGTGGTCGTCACTCAGTGAATATTAGCTGCCATTATTACCACTGTCACTACTGTTTTATTGTCATTACTGGAAAACAAGGGCTGGTCCCACGTTTCTGAAACTGTCACGCTGAGACACAGCAGCCTGCTGCGATGCTGAGAAAGAAGCACTGGCTCTTAGCAACCTGTTCGAAACCGTGGCAGAGTCGAGCGATAGGTCTTCTCCCAAGTGTTTGCGTTCAGCCCTAAAGCATATGTCACTTTGTCCTTCTGTGGGCTTCATCCCACTGGTTTAGCTTGTACCTCTTCTGAACTTGGTTTAATGCTACACTGATGGACAAAATCATTCGGAAACACCATCTCTGTCCCCAGTGCATTTTCTCTCCCATGCTTAATATGCAAACACAGAGTTAATAACCTTTTTCAGTCCCATGTCGTGTTTTGTCCTATGTCGATTATTATTTCCTCAAATACTTGGTTGGCTTCTTTTGGAAGATCTCAGGGGTGGATCTCGTCTCAAATGGTAACTTTACCAAACAGTATTTCCCAGAGGATTATGGACGTTGTCAACCTGGCAGTGTCTTCTCCCAGTGAAATCTGCCAAGCCCGCGGGCGCCCTCCAGCCTGTGGAGAAGGTGGTGTCTCTCGCCAGCTTGCGGATGTCCCCAGCCTTGGGGACGTGCTCTCCTTACACACGCGCTGAATGACATGTTTAGATATATACATTTCTATGTGCATCTATAAATCACAATCGTTGTTTAGAAGTTATCTTACTTAGGAGCCACATAACTTTTGGGTCTTATACTTGAGAAAACTCGGAAACAGAATGGAAGCCTTTCTTCTTTTTGCTCATATATTGTGGCTGCAACTTTTTTTAAGCTGTCAATTTAATGTTTCCAGCAGAAATATTTTCTAGTTCTCCAAATTCTAAAAATCTAGATGACTCCTGATAATTTGTAGGAGACAATATCTTGCTAGGGAGGTTCGCCCCCTGCCCTGCTTCCACAGTCATCCGCAGTGGAGGCACAAAACCCTGTTTGTGTGCCCCGCTCACCGTCTCTGACGTCTGGCCCTTCCACGAAGTCTTCCTGCTGGGTGGACATAAGGTTTACACCACAGAAAGATCTCACATGGAAATAAAGCAGCATGTCACATTTTGTTTGTTTTGTGGTGAGGTTGACACATAAAGGAAGAGATGATGAACTTACGGGAGGCTGTTGACATTGGTGATTTGCCGTGGGCGCACAGGCACCCAGATGGCTGACACTAAAATATGGAAACCGCCATTCATTATTCACAGCCAACACCATGAGCAGACTTTTATCTCAGGGGTTGTACAGCTGTGTGTTTGCTCTGGGAGCCTTTGAAGAGGCTGCTGGTTTTAACATCACTTCATCCAGAAAGGCTTATCAAACTCTGGGAAGAGCTTTAAGGAGGGAACAATTTAATAGTGAAATGTAGAAATTCAAAGCAAGTTACTAAGCAAAAAATTACAAGTTTTTTTCTTTACGTCTAGCTACCAAAATAGGAAAAGCCTCCTTGTCTGTATCCTAATAGCTATTTACTAGCTAATAAATGCACATTTCAGAATGATTTCACTTGTGTCTGTTGTAACTCCATCAGGGGCTCTTCAATGGCCATGGACATCTTAATATGCTTAGTAAGCCTGAGTGATTTTCCTTCATTGGTCTTAAGAGATTTCAGATGTGTGTATGCATGTGGGTGTGTAGAAGTTTTGAACTGGCTATTTCTGATTTTTAACATTAGCCTATTACTGGGGCTTGTGGACCCATCCAATGACCGTTGAGTCAGCTAGTTTGAAGTTTCCTTCACTTATTCTCCTGCAGTGCCACCTTTTGGCTGAAAGTGTGTTGAAAAAAATACAAAGACAGTAAAAAGCAAGCAATTAGGCGCAATCAACAAATGTCTCCTCCTGCAGCCAAGACATGCTGATAGGCTCAGAAATACAGCACAGCCTGCCTTCATGAAGTCAACGTCCAGTAAAGACGTTAATCAAATAATTATCAATAAACACGTGCAGAGGACTAAACAGAAGCAGTAGGCCTTGTGGGAGAGGGTGAACGGTGACCCTAACTCACTCCCGGGGAGTCCCAGATGCACAGATTCCTCCAGAAGGTGGTGTTCATTGCGATTGGAAGGGTGACCATGGAGGCTCCAGAGTGCGAGCTCCATGAGTCCCCCAGGTGAGTGGAGAAGGAATAACGTCATGAGGCAGGAAGAACAGCCGGCGCCCTGGAGGCAGAGGGGAGCACGATGCGGCAGAGGAATTATGAGACGCTCACGGTAAATTTCCGCATTCTAACAAGTAAGCGTCCTCTGTGGCTTAAGCAGTTTTCTAGATCATATGGTTTCCATTTCATATCCTTTCTATCTCCTTTTTAATTCAATTGTAACAGTAATAAACACCTATTAGGCACAAGTAGAATAATGGACACAGCCAGGTACATTATGGGAATGGGGACAGTCGCCGTGGAAACCTGGGGAGGTTACCAGTCCATGTCGGCCCGTCTCTGCACTGCTCCTGTTCACCGCAGACCTGACTCAGCCAGAGACCGATGCTGGAAGTCTCCAGACTCGGGTCACTGCGGCTCCAGCAATGTCTTGCTGAAACGATGCCAAATAAGTCAGTTGATCCTTCTGGATTTTGTGGGGTTTTCCCCACTTTGCGGTTTGTGTGTGTCTAAGCCACTTTCCTTTAAATCTCTATGCAGAGAGAGCATATTTATATGTGTTCTCTGGGCCTGTGGCAATACTGTAGCCTATGAGATGCTACTCTTTGGGTCCAACTTATTCACGTTGCCCTTTACTTTTCAGTGGGTGGGAGGCATTGGCGGTTCTGAGCGATACCTCACCTCACTGGCCAAACCAGCCAAGCAGACGCTGCTGCTGAGCGTCCTGACTCTGAAGAGTCTTGTGAGCTTTCTCCACAGATCAGTGTGACACTTCCACCCGCTTGCCTGGAGATGGGGTAAACATCAGGGGCTTTTCCAAGATTCTTTTAGGTCCTTCAAACAAGTGTTGTGCTTATTTGTTTTGGGATGTGAGGAAACAGCCCTCTTACTAACATAAACGTAAGAAGCAGTCCCCTTTCCCCGCGTCTGAAGCAAGAGCTCCAGGCAGAGCCTCCATGGAGAGGGCCGTCACCTCACCGCCACACAGCCAGCTCTGGGGCTCACTTGCCGGCCCTTTCCAGTGGGGGGAGCATGCCTCTTTTTGTATTCTGTTTAAAAAGCTGAGAAAAGTAGACATTTTAAAAACAAAACATGCCACAAAATAAAGATGAATGAACCACCAATGGTATAAAGTGTCTTTTCCTAAATATGAGTTTCTTATGTTGTGCATCTCAAAACAATGCAGCCTTCTGAGACGCCCCAAGACAATTGCTCTCTCCTCAGATGAGTCCAGAGCCAGCCACACAATTTGCGAGCCCAAGTGCAGAATTAAAAGTGGACTCCTTGTTCGAAAAGCAGGGAAGAAGGGCTGCTAAGTGGACTGAAATATAAAGCTTTTTCCTTTCTTCCGCATCTTTCTCTCAAACTGCCGCAGCATCTTTTATTTGCCATTTAATGTTATTCTATGCAAAGAAAAGTTAAAATATTAAATTGTCAGTATGAATTTAACCATAAATCTTTATATTCTGCAGTGCCAGTTTGAAGTGCAAATACAAGAGCTTGTAACTCACCTGCAGAACGAATGAAATCATACAATTCATGTTCTGTAGCTTGTACATGCTTTCGTATTTTTGTTCTTAGCAAACTGTTGACAGGCTGCACAAAACTAACTCAACTGTTTTCATTTCACTTCTTGGTACACTCACATGCTACCAACCCTCTCTACTTTCTGTTTGCTGATGAGTGAGAAAGGACTAGAAGGAGAAGGAACCGGGGGCTGGCTTTTTCCTCCTTCCCTCTGTCATCACTGTCAGCATAAGTGGATAGCCGACACGGGAGTGATGTGAGCAAGGACAGGATCCATAGGGTTCATGGGCAGTGGTGGTTCTCACAATCTGCCACTGCAGATTCTGGTTCAAGCAGAAAGGGTGGCCTCTGGGGGCTGCCAGTGCTCCTGCCTTCCTCAGTCATCTGTATCATACTCCCTTGGCCTCCCACGCATCATGGGACCACTGGAGTTCTGTGCTTAAGGGATCAGGAATGTCAAATGCGGATGCAGGGGCAAGGAACAGTGGACATGCATATAGTATGTATCTCCTCTGCTCATGTCATGCTCCATTGTCGCTTACAAAACACAAGTTCAAAGATAAAATTATTTAAAATTTTGAGACAGGAAAAACAGCATTAAACCAAGCACTGGGCCCTCCTGGGGGATGATGGGGAGTGGCCGTGTGACCTGTCAGGTGGCACAGCCATGCAGCCAGCCCTGGATGAGTGAGGAGGCGCCCTCCTTCCCTGGCCCCTCAGTCAGCTCCTCCTCCCCCGCTGTGTGCCCATGTGTGGTCCTTGCTGTTGGTTCACCTGGACATCACACTCCATTCCAAGGAGACTTCCACCCACTCATATGATGGAAACTGCTCAGAGTCCACCTGCTTGTTCCCCTTAGGGCTCAGCTACGTAGTTCCAGGTTCTGCTCTAAAGAACCGGCCAAGATAAAGATGTATGTTTCACCGGGTCCCTGATAGCATGCCTGGGCCCAGGAAATGCTCTCCCCATCATAGTTCTCACCCAAGAGCTCCAGTCTCTGCATTATCCCTCCACATACACCAGCAAGAAGCTAGGCTTGCAGAAACCTACTCACAAAGTGTTTCCATATTATTAGACTTTAACCATTCAATGACAAAAATGAGTATATAATAAGAATTAGCCTCATGAAAATATGAACTGAAAGAAAACAACAGACTCAGGAGAATCTCCACGTGTATGACAATGAGTTGCAGTTGTTCTCCGTACTGTTTCAATCACTCACAAAATTCACCTAGGAGAAAAATAAACTAACACATGGGAAGATACTCAACTTCACTAAAACTAAGATTAGAGAAATAAAAACCAAAACGAAGCAAAACTTTTCACCCATGAAACAAATGATTAACTTTAAAATGTAGTAACCAGTGTTGGCAAAATTATGGTGAAACGGAAATGTTTGTTTCTTGTTTAATCCAATGTAAATTTGAAGACTCTTTTTATAAAGGAATGTGGGAATATATAACCCACATAAATCCCATAAACTTATCCAAAAGGACTAGTCCAAAACAAGGAAGAAATTTTCATTATAAAATATTCATTAAAACATCGTTTGAGAGGCTGGCCCCATGGCCAAGTGGTTAAGTTCATGCACTCTGCTTGGGTGGCCCAGAGTTCACTGGTTCCTGGATCCTGGGTGTGGACCTACACATTGCTCATCAAGCCATGCTGTGGTGGCGTCCCACATAGAAGAACCAAAATGACTTACAGCTAGGATATACAACTATGTGCTGGGGCTTTGGAGAGCAAAAAAAAAAAAAAAGAAGAGGAAGATTAGCAAGAGATGTTAGCTCAGGCCAATTTTCCTCACCAAAAAGCATAAAAAAAATTTTTTTTAATGCATAAAAAAAAATACTCTTTGGGGCTGGCCCCGTGGCACAGTGGTTAGGTTTGCATGTTCCACTTCGGCAACCCAGGGTTCATTGGTTTGGATCCTGGGTGTGGACATATGCACTGCTTGGCAAGCCATGCTGTGGCAGGCATCCCACATATAAAGCAGAGGCAGATGGGCACAGATGTTAGCTCAGAGCCAGTCTTCTTCAGCAAAAAGAGGATTGATGGGAGATGTTAGCTCTGGGCTAATCTTCCTCACAAAGGAAAAAATATATGTATTCTTTGATAATAGTTGAAAGACTGGAAATAACCTGATTATCTATCATTAAGGAAATGGATTAATAAATTTCATTTATAGGTTATTCATAGAATAGTATTGAAATATTTTAATTATAAAAAAATCAGTTGCAAGACATTTCTGTTATGTTAGAAAACTCAAAATCCCAGCTAAGCTATGATTTCAGTGTATAAAATGAAGTGTGCTAAACAACAGAACAAATTAACACAGTTTGATTCATTCAATGACAGACTGTAGCATTTCCCCCCTTTATCTTGGTTTGCAGCAACATTCTGTGGTGTTTCTTGGGCAATCACAATTTTTTTATTGTGATTAAGTTGATACCTCATTTGATTTTCTCAGGAATTATGTGGTGACACTGATTTGTGACTTGGCGTAAGCAAGCCCAACTTAACATGCAAGGTTGTTGTAAAAATAAAGCGAGGAAACACATTTGAACATACTTAATAAGTTACAAACTATGGAATGTAAACCAATATGTAATATCATTATCATCATTACTATAATTGTTGTTTACTTTAAGTTACCACTTTGAGAAGAATTCTCCAACAAACAAGATGCATCAAAGATATTTTTCTGCATGAGTCTTCATTTCATTTATTACATGCACTGGAAGAGCAAATCCTACGGGACTCGACAAGCTGGTGGAACCAGGTTAGATGTGGAAGAGCAGCCTTTAGGGTGTTCTTTTCCCTGTGCAGTGAGCAACATGTTTCCTCAGCCCGTCTCCAAGACAGCTCAGCGTTGTTAGCAATGTCAGGAAGAAGCTCTGATTCAGAATGGAACAATAGCACAGCCGAGCGGACAGGAGCGGAGCTGGAAACCCAGAAAGTCTGGGTGCGGGGCTGCCTTCACAGCTTCCTTGCCAAGAAACACGGAACAAGCCACAGAAACGTTCTGAATTAGGGCTTCAGCAGCTACAAAAACTAAGCAATACAATTAATAATCCTGATTTCTCAGAGTTGTTATGAAGGTCGAATGCACTATATACCACAAAGCTGTCTGTAACTAGCACCACAGAGCTTAGACACTTTATGAAAAATGGTCCCCATGCTTTTTGGATCACACACACTCATCAGAAAAATGTTTGTACATATGCCTCAACTATAAGTAATTAAATACTTGTAAGTTATAAATTATATATAAATATTATATGTGTTAACTATATGTAGTAGTATATGTAAGTCATTATATATGGTATCTATATTTAGTAATATGTTATATATATTTGCATATGTGTAATATGTGTATGTATATATATATATATATATACATACAGATATCTCTATTATTACCTCATAAATCAAGGCACACTATAAATGTAGAGGGTCATCATTAATGAGACATAATTCAAACATTTCTCGACAGTGTTGAACGTTTTTGTCCAATTCTTGTTCGATCTGATTAAATGATAATTGCTTTTAACCCTACAAGAGTGGCTTAACCAAACAAGAGCTAATTTTCTTGCAAACCAGGTGTCCTGAGACGGGGGTCCCGGGCTGGCAAGGCAGCGCCGGCGTCTCAGCACCTCAGGTTACCTTGGCCCTTCCCTCCTGTCATCGTAGCCACTGATTTTCTTCTTCCTGGTCACTTTCATGTGTGCAAGATGGCAGCTCCACCTCTGGTCCCAGTCTCCTTGCCAGGCTGGAAGAAGGGAATAGTGACAAGGAAGCTGAATATTCCCTGAGTATTTTGTGTGTTCCAGGTGCGTTTTGAGGAAAAAGCTTAAGAGGTGGTGACTCCATCTTCTTTTCCCTTGCTTCCAAACTGTACTTTCGCCTCCTTCCCAACTTATGTGGCACCTGAGCTGCACAGAGGTTTGTGACTTACTTAAGGTTTCCTCACTAGCATGGGGCAGAGTTAGGACCAGCAGCCAGTTCGGCAGACTGGACCAGAGTTCTTTCCACTGCCCCACAGTGGCTCTGGGATAGCAGGCACTGACTGAATTCTGTAGGGGCCATGGGCTGTGCGCCCCAGCCTCAGCACCCATGATCTCGGATTGACCTTTGCGATCCCCCACAGCATATGTTTCCAAATCCCCCAGAGCATACATCTTTGCATCCATCACAGCATACATCTCGGCATCACCATAAATACCGCAGTTCTTGAAGACAGAGCTTTAAACGGACTAAAGAATTCATTGAGAAGAACTGAACCCACATTGTGAGATGAAACGCCCTGCCTCCAGCCCTCACTACCAGGTGAATATGCTGGCCGTGCTGGAATCGCTACCCAGTGTTATTCAACCTCATTAGCTTTCTTCCAGTTTCTCCTCATAATGAACTCGGGGAGTCCGAGGAGCTATTTCTCATCCTTGACAGTAGAAAAACAAAAGAGGGGAGGGTGGAAGAGATTTGAGCTTAAACAGATCTATGTTCAAATCCTAGCTTGTGCACTTAGAAGCTGCACGACCTAGGATAGGTTACTTAAATTTTGTATTTTGGTTTCCCTTAAAATGATGAAGGTGGATTGTGGCCAGAGAGAGCAGTAAACTCACAATCTGCCTAGAAAGCAGGATCTGGCCACTTGGGTAAAAAAACTGCTGGTAAGGAAGAAGCAGCTTAATTATTTTCCCAGAAGTGAGAAAGTTAGGCAGAATATAGGGTCTATAATGAGGAGCCCTTGCATTTATCTGGGTCCTTTCTCTTAAGAGCTCAGAGTGCTTCTCAGACATTATCTCATTACTTTGCAAATCATTCCTGGGAGTTAGGTAGGAATGAAGCCAAACGAAAGTTTCTAGCTTACCACTTACTAAAAGCCAAAGATTGAAACATTCTCTCTGTGCAAGTGGGCAGCTTCTCTGTGCGTACCTGTACTAGGACACCAATCATACACAGGGGGGATCAATTCGCAGGTTCTTATTATCTTTAAAATAACGCATACCTTTCAGAAGGTACATTACTGTAACAAAAGTCTTCTCCGTTGATTTCTTGATAAATGAAAGTGTTTATGGAGTTTTGCTCCCAAAGGTGAAATGGGAAACCAGTGAAATTCAAACCTAATAACATATTTAATATACATAAAAGTGAGCTTTCTCCCCCAACACATGGCAATTATTAGAGTCTGATTGCCCTTCAAGAGCTGACTATACAATCAACACAAAACTGATGAGGTCAGAAATATGCAAAGACACCTTAAATACACAAAATAAGGCACAAGACAACATGGTCTGATTACCCATCAGAGATTAATATATCTAAAGAGGGTATATGCCAGTTAAAAAGAATAGAGAAGTATGGAGAACGGGAAGCAATATTTTCCATTGACAAAATGAACACTCTGCAATAGCAAAGGAGACTTGATCAATACACCACCAATATTTGGTCGCATTAGCAAGACCATTCCTAGAGGTGATGTTTCCCTTGACAGCTGTTTTTGGCACAAGGATAAAGTGGTAAAGATGAGGTGCCCAGACTCACAGAGTTTGGGAGACGGACCTCCAGCTGGGGGAGTCAGGCCAGGCAGAGAGCAAGGCCTTGTCAAGAAGAATGATGACCCCTGGCTGCCTTAGTCAGGTTCCCTAGAAGCAGAGCCTGAGCAGGGGTTTCGGTGCAAGTGCTTGATTGAAGGGCGCTACCAGAAGAGGGTGAGGGAAGCAGGTGGGCGGGGGAGAAAAGCTAAGGAAAGATGGCAACTCTGGTGGAGACTAGTATCAGTCTGGTCGCAGGGAGCACTCAGAAAAGCAAATTAGAACACAGAGATGGTCCTGCTTTAAGAAAGGGGGCTGCTCTTGTACCTTCTTGTCTGTCAGTCACCAGCCATGCATTGTCCAGGGTGTGTGGTGGGATCATAACCTCCCTGGCGAGGTGGCCCTCATTCAGCCCAGGGCCCTGCTGTGGGAAGGGGCAGCTGCAACCACTAACAGCCAGTATTCACAGCACACCTGCAGAGGGGATAAAGGCGAGGTGGCAGGAACACCCATGTGCTGCCTTTTGCCCTGCCCAGTGACCTGCAACCGAAGGCACTGGTGGTCTCTCTCAGAACGTGCATTTCAGGGGGCTTGTTCTTTCCTCACCAGAACTTCTTCCCTTCTCTTCTAATAAGAAGAGGCTACCAATAAACAAACTCAGAAAACAAGGTAATAAATCAGTCAGTCATGGGAAACAAGGTATTCAATAAAAGCTACAAAATTCCCACTATTCTCAAAGCACAATGGCTGAACAACTCTCCCTCCTTTTCTCCACTAGTCTAAGTCCTATCCATCAACTTATGCAACATCTTTTGAGCATTTGCTATATTTCAGGCACTGTCCTTGGCTCTGGGCGCACAGTGGTGAACCATGGAGTCTCTGTCCCTATGTCCAGTCCAATGTGAACCTTTAAAAGCTCACCTCACCTGGCTTGCTTCCAGGCCCCGCACAAAAAGTGTTGGGTCACAAAGTCAGTGTTCTCTCTTCTTTGACTTGGTGCGTTCCCTGAGAATCCTCACGGCAGCTCTCTCCTTGAGCAGGTGGACAGTCTCCAGTTAGGTCTACTTTGCTGCTCTGCAAGATTCAGACAGATGCCAGGAGTTGGGCCATTCTGATTGAATGTGTTGTGGCCAATCCTGTCCCACAAGGTGGCCCAAATGTGGTTTGACAGAGTAGTCATGAATCCAGGCCAGGACAACGTGTATTGTTTATAATATACTTTCCAGATTAAAAATGATTAGAAGTGGGCATCGATATTGGCTGAATGCCTTGGACATATAGTTGGAAAATGGTTTTGATTTCCTTCTACATGAAAAGACCAAGTTCTTTTTTTACGGCTTCACACATCTGGTTTCTCTCTCCAGAAAGCTCATGTTCCCTGTCTTCTCGTGATGGTCTTCTTTTCATTCTTCAGTGTCGGCTTCAGCTCACCCCCTGAGACAATCTTTCCCTGACCGCCTAATCGGCCACCTGCGCGCCCTCTCCCTGATCTCCCATTATCCTGTTTCTCAGCGCCCTGTTCTTTTCCTTTGTAACACTTCCCGCTATTTGAAATTGTATGTGTGTGTGTGCACGTGTGTTTATTCACATCTGTCTTTCGCTCTACACTGAAAGCCCCATGAGGACTGCAAATGTGCATTTTCTTCATCCTTCATACCCAATTCCCAGCAGAGTGCCTGGCCCAGAAAACGTGCTTGCTGCATATTTGAGGAGACAGTACAGTGCAGCGATCAAGAGCACGGGCCTGCCGTCAGATGGCCTGGGTGGCTCCTGGCCTGCCACTTACTAGCTTCCTCATCACGGGACGAGGATACTGATAGCACCTGTGTGTTTGTGTTATCCTGCTAGTTAGATGGACTACTTCACGTTAAGTGCTTAGGTCAGAGCCTGCCGCACGCTAAGCCCTTAATGAATGTAAGCTAAGTTTGTGGCTAGGGTCAAGAGCAAAATGTGCAGAGCACTTTGAAATTGTGTGATTCTAACAGCTATATTTGCATGAGGCAAACGAGTCAGAAGAATGAAAGCTCTTCAGACTCACTATTGAGTATTTTTCCTGAAGCTTTCCAAGTTTGCTTTGCTTGCTTTTCGGTTATCCGTTAAGTCCTGGTGAGACAGGGGGAAGCGAACTGGATTTTCCTAAGTGCTCCCCCTGCTGGCCGCAGTGCAGGGAGCTGAGAAGCAGAGGCAGGAAACTCACCCGGCCTTTGCTAAGCAGGTCCCTGTGCCACCACTCCAGGCACCACACAGGCTGCTAATCACTAAAGCAGGTGAGGGACAAGCTCCTGCATCACTGAGCTCTCCATGGAAGAGGATAGTCACTGCTGTCACCATAAACCGCACTTAAGACAGGACCTCATAGGCACAGACGCAAAGGAAAACAATTCTTTGCAAATGGGAAAAGAAAAGATTAAGGGAGAGGAATTTATTTTTTAAATCCGCAGAGAAATGACATCTGTGGAGACAAAAAGGAATAATATTCCTGCCCACAAGATATTTATAATCTAGGAACTCAAACTAGGCCCATAGGAAGAAACAGAAAAATGTGAGAATTTGCCCACACTACAATCATGAAAATCACTGGCCTAGTACGGGAAAGCCTTTGTATGAACAAAGTTAAGATTCTTCATTTGAGAGGCAGTATCTGTGGATTTTAAAAATACTGGTGAAATTTAAATGAAATTCCTTTGACGAGGGGCCACTTACTCTCCACTGCTGTGATAAACGTAAGTGTCTGAGATCAGACAGCAGGGGAGTAATCCAATCCCGCCTTCCCTGGAGAGAAGGCAAATCGGCGAACAGAGACCCTCACAAGTACTAATCTAGAAGAAGGGAGATCACCTGGAGAGATGGTGCTCTCTTATCTCTATTTCTCCTTTTTTTAAAAAAAAAAAAAACAACAAAAGCCATTCCATCTTTCTCCCTGGAGGGAGACACTGAACCTGAGGGGCTAGTTAGTTTATCTTGAGCTGAGGAAACAGACCTGAATGAGCCTCAGGCAACTTGAAGCAGTGTCACCAGCACACAGGTCAATAAAAGAGCTTTGGGGAAAACACAAGCTTGGCCTTGTCTCTGTTCCAGCTCCAGTGTCTCACCTCTTGACCTTTTCCCTCTAAACCGCCCCTGTCTCTTGTCCTTGTCTCAGATACTTTCTTAATGTGCAGAACGCCCCACTCCACCTTCTCTTCTATGCTCCTTCTAAAAATTTTCTTCCTTATTAAAAAAAGAAGAAAAAGCCATGTCTCCAGATCAGAATCAGAAAAGAAGACCCGTGGGCTGAGTCTAGCGCACTGCCCATTTTTATAAATAAAGTTTTATTGGAACAGAGCCATGTTCGTTTGTTTACATGTTGTCTATGGCTGCTTTTTGTTAGAATGGCAGAGTTGAGTATTTGTTTCAACAGTGACTGTATGGCCTGAAAAGCCTAACAGCTACCTGGCCCTATATAGACAATGTTTGCCAGCCCTGCTCTCAGTCCTCTGGTCTCTGTGCTCAGGGGTTGGTGTTGATTGCAGCATGGTTACCTGGTTACCTGTACTACACCAAAACAGCATTGAAGGCAGGGTGGTGTTTCCTCCATCTTTTCATTTCTGCCATACTAGTGGCATTGCTTAATAAATGTTTCATGGAATCAAATGATCAAATTAAACCAATTGAGTCTCCAAAGAGTTCCATGTTATGTGTTCCTACTGTATACCAGCACTGCAATAGGGGTTGAGACTACCAAGATCAATAGGCTGTCAGTCTCTGCCCTGGATAAACTCGCAGATTAAGAACTAGCTCGTGGGATTGCATCCAACTAAAAGGTTTCTGCACAGCAAAGGAAACAATCAGTAGAGAGAAGGGACGACCTATGGGATGGGAGAAATATTTGCAAACTATACACCTGAGAAGGGGTTAATTTCCAAAATATATAGGGAACTCAAAAAATTCAATACCAAGGAAATAAATAACCTGATTTTAAAATGAGCAAAGGACTTCAATAGGCATTTTTCCAAATAAGACATACAAATGGCCAACAGGTATATGAAAAAATGTTCAACATCACTAATCATCAGGTAAAAGCAAATCAAAACCACAATGAGATATCACCTCACACCTGTAAGGATGGCTATTGCCAAAAAGACAAAAGATAACAAGCATTGGTGAAGTTGTGGAGAAAAGGGACTCCTTGTGCACTGTTGGTGGGAATGTAAATTGGTGCAGCCACCATGAAAAACAGTATGGTGAGTCCTCAAAGAATGAAAAATAGAACTACCATATGATCCAGCAATCCCACTTCTAGCCACGTATCTAAAGGAAATGAAATAAGTATCTCAAAGAGACGTCTACACTTCCACATCCGTTGCAGCATTATTCATAATAGCCAAGATAAGTAATCAACCTAAGTGTCCATCAATGGATGAATGGATAAAGAATATGTGTGAGATATATATATATATATATATATATATATATATGGATATATATATATATCATATACATGTAATGGAATAGTATTCAGCCTTAAAAAAGAAGGAAATCCTGCCATTTATGACAATGAGGATGAAGCTGGAGGACATTATCCAAAGTGAAATAAACCAGGCACGGAAAGACAAATACTGCACATTCTTACTTATATGTGGAATCTAAAAGGGTCAAACGCATAACAACAAAGAGTAGCATGGTGTTTGCCAGGGCCTAGGAAGAGGTTAGGGGAACGAGGAGATGTGGTCAAAGAGCACACATGTTCAGTCACGCCAGCTCAGTAAGCTCTGGGGATGTAATGTACAGGTGACTACAGGTAATAATACCGTATTGCATATGTGAAATTTGCTAATTGTGCAAATCTCAAATGCTTTTGCCACAGAAAAAGATAACTATGTGAGGTGATGAGTATGTTAATTAGCTTGATTGTGGTAATCACTTAACAACATATATTATATCAAAACATTATGTTGTTTTGATATATGTTTATTTTCAAATGACAGAAAATCAAAGATAAAGAAAAAATCCTGAAGGAAACCAGAGAGGAAAAAATACCTTACCTATAGAGAAACAAAGATAACATTCATACCCAACTACCCCTCAGAACCCATGTAAGCAGAGAGAATGGAGGGAAATATTTAAAGTGTTGAGAGAAAAACCCCACCAACTTAGAATTCTATAGCCTCCAAAATTATCCCTCAAAAGTGAAGGAGAAATAAAGATTTCCTCAGACAAAAACCATTGAGGGAATTTGTTGCCAGTAGACCTGCTTTGCAAGAAATGTCGAAAGAAGTTCTTGAGAGAGAAGGGAAATAATATAGGTTAGACCCTTGGGTCTACATAAAGAAAGGAAGAGCATCAAAGAAGGAATGAGTGAAGATAAAATAAAAACTTTCATTTTTCTTATTTTTAATTGATCTCACAGATAATAGTTCAAAATAATAATAGACATAATGTATTCAATTATGTATGCTTATGTATATATCATATATATATATACTTACATATGCCTGTGTATAAGTGGAATGAATAACAGCAATGATACAAGGAACAGAAGAAATGAATTAGGATTATTGTGTTATTATTAGGTACTCACCCTAATTGTGAAGTGTTATAGTGTTATTCTAAACTAGACTTACATTAATTCTAAATGTATATTGCAAACTATAGGGCAATCTAAAAAATGTAAAAAAAGTATCACTTATTTGCCATCTATGTGTCTTTCTGGGGGAAAATATTTGCAAAAGATACATCTTGTAAGGGACCTTTATCCAAAATATACAAAGAACTTTTAAAATTCAACAATAAGAAAACAAACAACCTGATCAAGAAAAGGACCAAAGACCTTAACAGACAGCTCACCAAAGAAGATATACAGATGACAAATAAATATATGGAAAGATGCTCCACATTATATGTCATCAGAAAATTGCTAATTAAAACAATGAGATACCACTACACACCTATTAGAATGGCCAAAATCCAGAATAACTGACAGCACCAAATGCTGGCAAGGATGTGGAGAATTGGGGACTCTCCTTCATTGCTAGTAAGAATGCAAGATGATACAGCCACTTTGGAAGACAGTTCGGCAGTTTCCTACAAAACTAAACATATTTGTACCATATGATCCAACAATCATGCTCCTTGGTATCTACCCAAAGGAGCGGAAAATTTATGTCTATGCAAAAACCTGCACATGGCTGTTTTATAGCAGCTCTATTCATAATTGCCAAAACTTGGAACCCACCAAGATGTCCTTCAGTAGCTGAGTGGATAAATAAACTGTGGTGCAGACAGCAGAATATTAATCAGCTCTAAAAAGAAGTGAGCTATCAAGCCATGGAGACAGGGAGGGAACTTACATGCATATTGAAAGAAGCCAATCTGAAAAGGCTACATGCTGTATGATTCCGACTATGTGACGTTCTGGAAAAGGCAAAACCGCAGAGATAGTATAAAGGTCAGTGGTTGCCAGGGGTTGGGGGACGGTCCAAACTAACTCAGGAAGAAATAGAAAACTTGCATTGCTGCATATATAGTAAAGAAATTGTATTTGTAATTAAAACCTCTCTACCAAAAGAACTTCAGTTTCAGATAGTATTATTGGTAAAATCTACCAAACTTTAAAGGAAGAAATAACATCAATTCTACACAATCACTTCCTAAAAATAGTGGAGGAAGGAACACTTCCCCAGTCTTTTTATGAGGCCGATGTGGCCCTGACACCAAAATCAAAGACGTTACAAGGAAAGAAAACTACAAATCAGTGTCCCCAAGGAACATAGGTTAAAAATCTTTAGCAAAATGCTTAACCAAATCCATAAATGTGTAAAGAGAATAATACTTCATAGCCAAATAGAATTTATTTCAGGATTGTGGCATGGTTTACAATTTGAAAATCTATTAGTGTAATTCACCATATTAGAATAAATAGGAAAAATACATTTGCTTATCTCAATAGATGCAGAAGAAGTGTTTTACAAAATTCAACATACACGTTGGGGCAGGCAGCTATGGAACATAAATTGCATTGCTGAGTTGTCTCCCTTTGGGGCAAAAGGCGATGAGGTGACTCATGTAAGGAAAGGGGCAAAAGGCAATTTTCTGGAGAAGAAGTGCAATAGTGAGGGGAGCAACTGGACAATGGGTGCACCAGTTGATAAAGAGCATCTTTAGGGGCTCCTCAGAGTCTCCTACGCCATATATACATGAAGTATGATATCTTATTAATTTGTTTCTTGTACCTTCATCAATAGATGAAAGATATTTCACACTCACTTATTGCCTGCTTCTCTACTCAAAATGGATGCTTTGTAGTACCCTACAGCAAGAAGTCTACTTAGGTTGCATGAGGAACTCCCATAGACAAAAACCATTGGTGCTGACTAACTTTCCAGAGGGGAGTAACTGCCATGGTTCCCATCTCTGCCCTGTCAACTCTGTTCATCCTCCCGTTCACGGTAATGTGGTGCATCTGCAGAAGCCACCTGTGATTTCACTAACAGGGCATCCTCAATCCCTTTCAGTCTCCAGGCTCCTTGATTTTGTTATCACCCATTCATATTAGGAAAGAATACGATGGGGCTGTAAGAAAAGACAATAAGGAAGATTTCTACATGCTGATCTGGAAAGATCTCACTCACAGTTAAGTGAGAAAACAAAGGGCAGAATATACATATAGAATGATCCTGTTTGAGGCTAGAAGTGGGTCAAATAATAACATATAATCATATTTACAATAAAATAGCCAAAATGACTCATAGGAAACAAATAAAACTGTTGCCTGTAAATGGGTAGAGGTGGCAAGGTGAGACGGAAAGAACAGGGGTGGGAATGAGAATTCTCCACATGTGAATTTCATATTGTTTGGATTCTTGAACTATATGAATTTATTACATAGAGTAAACTTTAGTAAACAAAAATTGTTAAAATTTGTATTTTAAAATTATATTTGATTGTATCTTAATAAACAATTCTAAAACAATATAGCTCAATTTAACAATGGATGACAACATATATACTGTTAAGTGAAAAAAACAAGATGTGGAACAATTAATTTAGTGCCCTATCTTTTTTGAAAAAAAGAGGAAGTACATGTTTGTGTACGTGTGTGTATATTTAAGTTTGCTTATTTATGTGAAAAAAAAAAAGAAGGAGGATAACCAGAAACTGAAAGCAGAGGATGGGAGTGAGACTTCTCTGTACATTTTTAGATAATTTTTATGTGTAAATGGAACACGTAAATGTTTTCTTTATTTAAAAAAGTAAAATTACATAAAAAAGAGATAAAAAGAGTATCCTAAAACTGAACACAAGTGAACTTAATTTTATATTAAGTTGATAATTACAGAGAGAAAATAATTATTTTAAGAAATCTTTGAACACAATATGCCAACTATACTTTCTGCACATTTCTCCCACCAGTCAATAGCAATATTAGTACTACAATCTTGAAACTATTTTACGTTTATGGTAGGATAAAACAATAAGAATGAATACTAACGTTGGTAGGAATCAAGAGTTTCAGTGCAAGAAAAAAGGAGATTCAAATATAAAATAATGATTTAGGAAAAAATAATAATGCTAAATGTGAATTGGAAACATCAATATTAACTCATGATTTAAAAAAAATTCATATTTGCAGCTTTGTCCACTGAAAAGTTCAGGAAACAAGGATGTCCCAGTAGCATTTAGCATACTATTGCCATCTTTGGCTTTCTAAGAACCATTTCCCACTAGAAGGAATCCTGACTCAGAGAAGAAATGGCTGAATCCAGATCTGAGGCAAGTAAAGTGCAGAGTGACCTTGTGATATCTTGTGCCAGAATGCAAAGGCTCAGAGAATGGTGGGACATGCCAAAATGATCCAGGAGATGGTGTGAAGGGATTTGGCCTGGTCAGCTTTGGAAATTCTGAACATTAGTAAAAGTAATCACTATAATGGATTTTAACACACTGAATAAATAAGTAACATGAGTCCATACTAATAATAAAAAAAGGAAAAAATGGAAGGCTAGAGAGAATGCTTTTCTTTATCTATAATTATATGTAAATATAATAAACATAGAAGAAATGATGGAATTTGAAAATCACTGTTTTGCATGCACACATACATACACAGACTCGGGCAAGAATTGTTAATGGAATCTAAAGCCGTTAGATGAGAGGAGGAAAGGAAGTTGTTGGAGAGCAGGATATTTTGCAAAATATCACCAGGCGGATTATCTGCTCATTGCTAAAGGAGAATGGAAAGATCTGGCAGTTGTTGCTTTAACCAAATCATCAAATTTAGTTTCACTATGGGATAGCCTGACATCATGTGCCTCTTGGTGTGATGCTATATGAAGGACCCAACATCACCTGTGAAGTATTTGAACTGAAGTCAAAAGCCTCTAGACTTCCAGTTTAGAGGAAATTCAAGGAATAGCATGGATGAGTTAAATGACACCATGAAGAGCCAATCAGAGAAAAAGCCTAGAACATCAGAAACATAGGTGGGATATTTTACAAGACAAAGGGAAAGAGATAACAATCAAATGCCACACATGAACCTGATCAGAAGCTGGTTCAAAAAAAAGCTCCAGGCAGCTGGCCTGGGTTAAGTGTGTTGGCACGCTCTGCTTTGGCGGCCTGGTATGGTTCCCGGATGCAGACCCATACCACTCATCCATGGCCATGCTGTGGTGGTGACTCACATACAATGTAGAGGAAGATTCGCACAGACGTCAGCTCAGGGTGAAACTTCCTCAGCAAAAAAACCCCACAAAAACCAAAAAGCAAACAAAAAAAGCTCTAAAAGCCATTTTTAGGGCTTTGGGGAAAATTTGAATATGGATTGGATATTGGGTGATATTTTTAAATTATAGGATTCTTACTATACATAATAATGATATTGTAGAAGAAGGGCCTTATTCTTAGGAGATGCCTGAACTATTCAGGAGTGAAGTTTCATCACATCTGCAATTTATTTTCAAATGGTTAACAGCAACAAGAACAACAACCATCTCTCTGTCTCTCTCTCCATGTATACAGAAACAATGCTTTTTCATCAAGCACATAGAAGATGCTCCACAGAGCTTTGTTGACTTCAGGATGTTTCCTTTTACTTTAGTTGTGTGCAGGTGACAAACTGCTTATAGAATTAGATTTTCTGAGAAAAATATATCCCACAGATATTTAGACCTGACAAAGTTGTGAAAGCAAAATGTCTTTTAATTTTCAAATAGCTTAGGTCTTTTTACATATGGATAATTTTAAAATGACTTTAACATTTAAGACTTTTCATATGTCTTATTTATAACTAAAGGAAAGCTTCTTCTGAATTTCAAAACTTTAAAAAGTTAAAAAGATTAAAATTGTTTTAAGAGTTTTATGGTGTTTCTGAGAGCTGAGCAGTGATTCTGTGACTGCGTAGCTTGGAGGCACCAGGATTTTGGTTTGGCAGCTATAGGGCTATGGTATGTAACGTCACATTTGTACAGTTTCGTAAGTGTATCATACTATTCTGCAGCCAAGAGAAAAAGTAGAAAACCATTTTTCATCCCACTTTTTCCCAAAGAAAAGAGAAACAATACTGTAACAGCAAAACCATTTTATTAAATTAACATAAATTTGCAAATTCAATGAATATGAAAAGTAGCTTTTCCTAGCTTTGAAATTCCCCTGCTATAAAATGTTCACAGAATTCGCCATCACACTTTTTCTTTTCCTCTTCCCATTTTCTCTCTCCCTTCCTCTTCCCAATTCACAGCTCTTACTATCAAAGTCAAGTTCAAACTCAGTTTCTCTGGAGCATCTTCCAAAACAGAGATGCGGCAGACAAAAGTGGCTGAGATTGTTCCATGAAAAGATTACAGAAGGGAATATTTCTGGGAGATCAAAGACCGACAAAGCTCAGGAGACACAGAAACTAGACAGCACAGCCTGTTTGCCATTGTCTCCCTGGCCACATGGACCACTTCTGCTTCTCACGTAGAGAGCACTCCTTTGCTCCACTCACTTACCTCTCACTTCTCTATTTCCATCTCTTCTTTTCTCTCCGGCTTGCTTTCCCTCCTTTGCTGCCCCACTGCCACTTTCAGTTCAATACGCAGCCCCATATGAGCCCAGTGACAGCCACATGTGCCATATATTACATCACCGGTATCAGACTCTTGGGTGCATCTGCGCTCTGGCCCTCCTTTCATCCCTGAAGGCCCTTAGATATACTCAGAAGTTATAGTGAGTGACAGCCTGAGAAAGAGAGGTGTGAAGAATTCTTTGAAACTGAAAAATTCCCTCAGGGTGCCCTACCTGCTATGTAGCTACACTCAATCTATTCAAAATACAAAAATAAATCTATGATGCACTAACCCTATCTTCAAATGATATTTTATAAGATCAGTTGTGCGTAAGTCAATTGACTAGGTTTAGGGAAAGGATTTAAGTTATCTGCAAAGTAAAGGAAACCCCATAATTGCCATTGTTACTGTTCTTGCCTTTAGAATCACATAATTTATCAAATGCAAAGCAAACATTGCACTATACTCATGTTAGCAACAAAGGAGAGACACAGGGCTCCAGAACAATGCCTAAGTTCCGATCGCGTAGAGCTTTGGAAATCTTTGAGTATAACTGTTGGAATACAGACTCTCTTTTCATAGTATCTTACACCTGTAATAGCAACTTATGATTTGTAACCTAGGGCCCGGACACATCCTGGCAAGTGCTCCCTAATCCAGGAGAGCTAATATTAAGTGTCTCTTGGATTGTGTGTATTTCTCAGGCTATGCCACTTGGTAAATTCCATGATATTTTGGCAGAGTCCATGCACCTCCTCCCTCCACGAGTCTCTCAGGATTGCCAGCTGAAATGATTCCATATGACTCAGACCATCCCTGGACACACACCTCCTGCAAAAGCCATCAGCAGTCAGCGCAGAGTTGAACAAAGCTCAAGAGAACCATCAGGCGATAGTACATTTTCCTTGGAACGTCAGTCCTGAAATAACCTCTTCAGTGTCCAGGTCAGGCAGGTCCCCCTGGAAGCATCGAACAGGCATCTCAGACTGAAAAACAGAAACCTGGACTGCCCCCGAAGGGAGTAAAAGGGCACCACATTACAACTCTGCAAAGCCGCAAGCAGCATGCCTCCTTCGTGCTGCCCTGCTCTCTTTACTAAAAACATCAGGGAGAATGACGGTGTTCAGGACACATTTCCCGAGCACCCCCTGCTGGCTAGACAGCCTCCAGCTCCCCTCTCCTGGCCTGGCAATTAATTAAATGTGCCCTCACCAGGAGCTTCATCGTGTAACTTTTCACACACAAAGGTCAGTCCCTCTTTACTTGCTGTCCACACACTACTTGGATCTAAACCCCTTAACGGTTAAGGGCTGTGTCTTCTTCAACACTGTATGCCCAGAATGTAGTAGGGGGTGTGGCACATAGTAGGCGCTCAGTGAAGAGTGGTTGAAGGAATGAATGTTCAGGCACTCTGTTGGAACATGAACATTAGAAATGTGATTTTAGAGCACTTGCTGTGTTAGAGGCAGTGTGTTCAGAAATGTGTTACACTGTTTCATTTAGTTGTAACGCCAGCTCTGCAAGCCAGGTGCCATTTTCCCTGGATTACGGAAGAGGGAAGAGGTCAGGTAACATGGCCAAGGTCATGCACAGCCAACAGAAGAATCAGGATTTGAACATCAGTCTCTCTAGTGCCATAGCCATCGTGTACCCTCAAGGAGCCGACGATTAGCAGGAAGAAGGCTCTGTGATAAGCCCCCTAATGACTCTGCACTGGGATTCGACCTCAGGCTGACAGGTACGTGGAGGGAGGGAGAGCGGGGAAGAAGGGTTTAAGCTAAATCATGAAAGACAAGGAGAGAGACTCTGGCCAGGTTCATTACCAGCAAGGACATAAATTACATGCCTGGGGAAACGTGTACTCCTGTCGATGGAGACCAGCTGCCTTCTAGGGAAGCCCTCACAGGTCAAGGGAGAGACCCAGACTCTTCTCTCCGGGAAGGAGGAGCCGACAGGGCTCACAGAATGCTCCCCCTTAATCCCATTCGTGGGTCAGAAAGATTTTCCTAGCATGAGTGTGGAGTGGGGTTGATCCTGGAAACACAATATGGACAAGATTCCAGTTAAAACTGGGAAGAAAGATGGATGAATCCAAGGGGTGGAGGGCAGAGAGGAATTAAGGACTACCACATTCCCGAGGGTTGCATAAAGAAGTGGTGAGTTTGTTCGTAAAGGACTCGAAACGCTTGATGAGTAAATAGAGTAACATATGTGGTCAAATAAATTTTTGAAGAAGTAACTTATGTATTGAGTTTTTACTCTGTGACTCTTCTCATTTCGGTAAGAGTCACGCCTCCGAGGGCACCTAAAATGGAGCCGGAGGCCGTTGGGGAGGTGGCGCCTGCGCACATCTCTAGCCAGGTGGAGTGCAAGCCTTTGAAGGGTCCTTCACCGCTATCATCCTGACCTTCTTCCAAGAAACAGGCTCACTCGCATAGATAAGAACTTTCTGCCTTAGAGATGGCCTTAGTAACCACTCAGCTATGGCCAAGAAGTGACAGCTGTTGCCAGCACCCATCACGAATCTTGCAAAACAACCTGTGTAACTTTGCGGGAATTTACCTCTTTTCGTTTTGATAAACCCTTGCCTCTTTTGTGCTCCTCGGAGCACATTTGAGTTTCTACTCAAATCTGTGTCTCCTGAATTGCAATCCTAAAACCTGAATGAAGCATTTTTGATTCTCTTACAGTGTATGACCCTTATTTGTTGACAGATATTAGTCAAAGGCCCCCAAGAGGCAATGTCACAGCCTATTTCATTCATTGCTGCAGAGAATCCCTGATGAAATAACTGGTCTATAGTTCTTGCTTCCTGATCCTCTGACTGTGTCATTCTGTCACAGTTCCGGTTGGCTTGAATTAACCAGGAGAAGTCACCAGAGAACACGAGGAACTGACACGGGGTTTCTCCCTGGCGCAGAGCGTGTGGCATGTGGATCTAGGTTCAGTGAGGACCACAGCAAGGTGGCCAGCAGCCCTTGCCAGCGAAGGCAAGGGAGGTAGCCGAATGTGTCTTGGTGAAGACGGTTTAAATTTAAGGGACGTGATAGAAATGCTTATCTGGGACTTTGGAATGGGGGAAATGGACAAGCTTTGGCTAAACTGGCCTTCAGCAGAGGAAAGAAAATACAAACTTGGTTCAATGCTGCCTTTTCTGTGCCTGTAGAACCTGGCCCCCTTTCAGAACCGACTCGCTGCCCCAGCATGTGGGCCTGCACAGGTCAGCCAGGGCACACAAGAAAACCCACTCCAGCCCGCTGGAACCCCAGCACTTTGCATGTAGAGCTCCCCTTTGGGATCAGCGACAGTGTGATGCCCACAGTTAGGTACCAGCTGAGACAGGAGATGTGGTTTTGGAGTCGAGCCAGCTGACATGGGGGTGGGAATGTCTCCAGCATTGCCCGCCCTGCTGGGTGTGGGCAGAGAAGGCAGATGGCTGCTCTCACCTACACCGGCACTCCGCAGACCTGCAGTGCGAGCGTGGAATGCAAGGATATCGCAGGTGCCGGTGAGTGCACGATCCAGGCCAGCATTTGCGGACTGTGTGCTGGCAGGGCATAACCAACAACAGGTAGAGCTCTGCAAGCTAAAGATAAGATGCTCCTTTTTTGCCATTCTGCATTTTTTTCATTTGAAAACCTCACTTTTCTCCTTGTAGCTAATAGTTACAAGAAGAGAGGGGCTGTATCACCTGTAGAATAAAATCTTCGTGTCACAACACCTGTGGCTTAAAGAACAAATGAGAGAGAGAGCGCTCGAGCCACGATGGGAACCATGAAGGCAAGAGTTGGCCTCAGGCTTTGTGAACAAGAAAGTCACAGCTGGGGCTGCCCAGGTGGCGCAGCGGTTAAGTGCTCACGTTCTGCTTCGGAGGCCTAGGGTTCGCCTGTTCAGATCCTGGGTGGGACCTGGCACTGCTTGGCGCACCATGCTGTGACAGGCGTCCCACATATAAAGTAGATGAAGATGGGTGTGGATGTTAGCTCAAGGCCAGCCTTCCTCAGCAAAAAGAGGAGGATTGGCAGCAGTTAGCTCAGGGCTAATCCTCCTCAAAAAAAAAAAGAAAAGAAAATCACAGCTAAACATAAGAAGGAATTTTGGGCTTAGTCATACCAAACGGGCAACAAAACCCAATACTGGAACTCAGGCTGGTGACTCAACAGGGGGCAACACCGAGCCTGCTCGATGATTTATGGGCCTGTCAAACTCTCAGCAGTTTTCGGGTTTGTCTGGGGCGCAGCCGCTCAGAGCGCAGGAGTCATCCCTACCAAATGCTGCAGGGAGGGGACCACTCTCGCTCCCTGCGCACAGTCCTTTGCTGAGCCGGCAGTTATCAGCAGCCATAGACCCTTAAGCTCTCATTCCTTTTTGAGTTTACTTTAAATTTGACTCAGAAAAGAAAGGAAATCAGATGTTTTAAAGATGATTTTTGGCTCGTTTTTTATTCAGACTTACTCAATTTTAGAAAAACAAACTCATTTTCAAGACTTTGTCACGATCCTTCTCAATTTCATTGAAGAATTCATTTCAAAATGCAGGAGTAATTTAACAGACAAATTGCTACATTTACGTACATTCATAATATATGCTTCGCTTTAGAAGAGAAAAAAGATGGCGAGAGTCTTTAACGATTCTAAGTGTCATCACAACAATAAATCCACTCATTTTACTAACACATAACAAATTACATCACTAGTAACATTCTTGAGAATAATCCATCTCAAGCATCTAAGAGAAGAATGCGAATTAGCAAAATGACACGTGTTCGAAAAGTTTCAGTTATTTGTGCTTTAAATCCAGGATAGGAGGAAGTGGGTTACAATTATATCAATAAAGAAGCCAATTCATTCAGGACAATTGAATCCATTACACCACTAAATAACAGTACTTCAAAATCTAACCGCCATTTAAAACAACAATTCTGTAGCAAATGGCTTCAGGTTCCAATTCAGAATATCAGGGAAAAAAGGAACCCCCATGCCTCCCAGTTCCCCGCCTGGTATATGAGAACCTGGGTGTGAAATCTGTGCCAGGAGCCGAGTCCCTCTGGGGCTGACTCCGCTCACCCGGCGGAAGGGAGACCCAGCGGCCAGCCCCGGCTCAGGGGGTCGGGCTTGTTGCTGAGCAGGGGCTGGGAGGTGCTGAGGAGCAGAGGCATCTCTCCTCCTGTTCCACTTCATCCTCCTCCTGGCAGGAGCCTGATAAATATTTAGTGGAAAGATTGATCCATAAATGAGAAGTGCATGTGCTTTCCCCTCACTGCACAGAGTAGTTAATGAATTATTTGTAATTACTTATCTAATGCCTTCTTTTCTCACTAGACTTTCAGCTCCAGGATGTCAGGGCCCCCATCTGTCTCATTCTTTGCTGGCCATCAGCACAGAGCCTTGCCTGTGCTAACACATTTGTATTAATAAAACAAATGAAAAAAGTAGGTGAATCAGTGGAGTGAATCAAAGGAGTGAATGAAGTGACTCAACGGAGGCTCTGAAGGGTTAGTTGATTGTTATATATTTTCTTCCAGCATTAGAAAAATCACCCTCAGGGCCTATTGTCATATTGTATGTGAAGAATAAGAGAATTCGCAAAGGCTTGGAGCGATCCCTAAATAAGATTCCCATATACATCTCAGGGACCTCCAAAGCAGTCCTGTGCATAACCCTGGGTGACGCTGAGAGGGCTGGAGATTCCAAGGGTGTACTTAAGATCCCACACATCCAGACACCTGTCGAATCCAGGAATATCTACTCCGTATCAGACTGCACTGGGTTGCAGGTTCTTCCTCCCTCCACCCGCCTCAAAGATAACCTTCCTTGAAAGTGATTGTGTGGGAAACGTCGCAGTTCTCTGAAGGCAGAGCCCAGCAGAGGACCTTGCTTTTGCTGTTTACCAAATCTCCTCTTTTTATTGATGTAGCCAAATTCTTGTTAGCAAAGGTTGGGCTTTGATCCAACTCGTTACACTAACCACGTTCTCACATTTAGACAAAGGAGTTTCCAAAAGGAGAGTCCACTTTGGAGGCCACCTGGTTTCAACCAAAGGGATCGGCCCCTGGATTAATCCCCGCCCCGAAGACCACTGGTCTGGAGAGTCAGGACCCTGCAGAGAATGAGCCCCACAAACCTCTGCTGTCCAGGAGCACATTCACTTCCTTACTCCCACACCCCAGCTGCCACTGGTCCCCAAACAATCCGGGGAGAGTGAAGTCTCTTCAAGTTATGTTCAAGATGTGGCATCATCCAGAGGAGATTGTTTAAAAAGACAAAACGAAACTCTCTACAAACCTAAGTGGAGTTCACACACGTGTACGTGGACCAAGAGCTCAGGCCAATTTTGAAATGGTTGGGAAGCTCTGTTCAAGAGGAACTCACCCCTTCACCCACAATCCACTGTAAGAAACACATCTTACTTCCAGACCACATAGGCATACACGCAAAACCAGGAGCAAAGTTTTGCTGAACACTGTTTATCCTTGTCATGTGTGATGTAGCCAATTTGCTATTCTCTTCTATTTCATTAAATTTTGTTTTAGTTGTGACCCATTCATGGGTTCAGACTTCTAGCTCAATAAACACTTTTAGAAGATAGTAAAACCTGTTTCTAAGGTCACTTCAGAAGTTTATTTTAATGAGCAGACTTATTCTATCTTGATTTCATGATTATGCACGGTAATCATCACTACCACGTCTTTCCCTGCATTGTTTAATCCCGCTGAGCATCATGGGAAATTGTTCAGCCAATTTTTCTGTTCAAGTGCCATTCAAGCCAATATTGTGCTACCTGACTCCTTGCACTTGGGCAAGCATTTAGCTTTCCATTGTTTTCCGGTAGAGCCTTCTAGAAATGCGAATGATGTGTAAGTTTCCTGTCGTGCTAGGAATCCAACGTATAAAATAGAAGATAATCGAATCAGGTTATTTGGAAGAATACTTGATACATATACTTCAATTACTTATATTTCTAAGATCTCTGAGCCTTAGAATGTTGAAAAGGACAAGTAAAATGGGACTGCATAAGGGTGATAATTAAAACAATGAAATTATTCCTCAGTGTGAATCGTTGAATGTTAAAGCTTAGAGGGATCTCAGAAATTTTCTACTTCAACGTCATCATGCTCCCTTTCCTTGAAATTGGCACACTGCAATAAAGAAGCACTCATGCTCCACTTCTTTCCATTCTCTTCACAAAACTGTATCTTTCAGACACCTCAGGAATGGCTATAAAATTTCTCCAAGAGCAAGGATGTTTAAAAATACATTATGCATGGGGCCGGCCCCGTGGCTAAGTGGTTAAGTTCGCACGCTCCGCTTCTGCAGCCCCGGGTTTCACCGGTTCCAATCTTGGGCGCAGACATGGCACCGCTCCGCAGGCCGTGCTCAGGCAGCGTCCCACATGCCACAACTAGAAGGAGCCACAGCTAAAAAATGTGCAACTATGTACTGGGGGGCTTTGGCGAGAAAAAGCAAGGATAAAAAAAAGAAGATTGGCAACAGTTAGCTCAGATGCCAATCTTTAAAATAAAAGACAAAAAACATTATGCAATACATGGTAGGCCTTTTTAGGCTCAGATTATGTAAAACCAGAAGTAAACTGGATTTATGAAGACACTCCGGTCTTGTCTCCTAATCTCTGACTCAAATGCTTAATTTAGCTTCTTGCCATAGTCTAGTCTCAGGCAAATAATGTTGATAAACCAATTTTCAGAGGCAGATATGTGAATTTCCACTAATGAACCTATTAGATTCACTTTATGCTTTCCAATTAAGAGCAGTAATACTCATAATAAACTTCTTGACACTTTCCATCTTTTAGAGTTAGCGAGCTAAAAAGAGCTCTTGATTCTGAATTGGTAGGGTCTCTATACATAGTCTTTAACACCAACCACAGAACAAAGCACAAACAGGTATTTAAAAACTAGGAATTAATTAATAACTCCTGAAGATTTCATTTCAGAAATTTTGGTCTTAAAATGACAATAAAAAATATGGACAATAATGAGAGAGGATACTGTTGACGTGGTTTTCACTAAAAACTGCCTAAAGCTAAAACATTTCAGCAGCACAAATTATTCAGTCACTATACTAAAATTTCCCAGAAATATTTTGAATGGAAAGTAGAAAGAACATGTTTTCATTTTAAAGTTACCAAACCAAAAGTTCTTTTGACAGCAGTTGGCAAAAATGTACCATTGTTTTCATGAGGAAATACTTTTAGAAGTGTCATATAATCAGGAAGTTAATCAATCAGTAATAAGATATGATGTATTTGTCTAATTTTGGCTGAAATTGCTATTGTATAATAAGACCAGCTTCATCAGCTATAAAAATAACAAATTTCAATGGGGAAAGTCCCACAATTTCCCAATAAATCTGTGATTGGCCAGAATGAACTGATGAAACATAAAGAAAATAATAGAACTAAAAGCATAAAATCAGTATTTGTTATTCCCAACATAATTCATGATTAAGTACAGAGGAAATAAAGACACAAAACACAATCTGAATAAAGCTTAATAATCTGTTGAGTGTGTAAAATTTCACTCATTGCCAAAGAGGCAAAAAGAAAAGTAAAACACCTGAATTACTCATACAGGCTTTTCAAATAAAAAACATCTACTCATTACAGAGATTATGACTTTATTTAGAATGACAGATTTAAAGTTAAACATTCATTGCCTTCCTATGCAAAGTATAATTTCTCTTTTATCTAAAGTAATTATTGCAATTATAAATTAATAAGGTTTGCCTTCCCCAAAGTCTCTATCCAATTTTTAGATTAGAACTCTCAGCATTTGGAAAATCATTCATTTCTATCACTCAGCTAAAAGGTTTCAAGGGCTCAGAGAAGCTGGGTCATCAGTCCGGAAGTCATGCAGTCAAAGAAAAGTTAACCACAAAATGCAAACTTGCTTTTAAGTTCACAGGGCAGTTTATGAAGGTTACTCTCATACTTACTGCAAATTGAATCATGAAAAAGTCAATACATAACAATATATTGCTTTTGTTCAATAAGGATGTTTTCTCAACCCATGCCAACTTTTTACACAGACCTCTGCAAAGTCAGCAAATCAACAAGGAATTCAGATCTATGGAGCCTTCAATTTGCTTTTAGGGGTGAAAGTGAAGGGAATTATAACGATAATGTGACAGCCTAAACTTTCAGTAATCTAAGAAATTTTTTGTTTATTTAGCAGAAAGCACAGAGAAGGATGCGTGGTAAGAAATTCTTTACATGGCTGCTTTTTGTTTTTTGCTTGTTTGTTTTTTCCTAATGAAAATAATCTTAAAATATTTAGTCATTCTTTATGCCAAAAAAAGTGCTAATAAACAATATTACTGTAATCCCATAATTATTTTATATTGAGAGATTTATAAGAACTCCTGAGTTAAATAGCATAAGAATTGTGAGCTTTATCAGGGGAGAAAAATTTACAGTTATAAACGTAAAGATGAGCACATTCAAGTATGTCAAATTATTCTTTCTTCCTACTCACGTTCTCTTCGTGCTTATTCCTCATTTTGTGAAGCACCGAAATCTTAACTGTTTGTCCCCAACCAGACGTGCTGGGCCACAGCCACGCTGCACTCTGGGGACTGCTGGGCTTTCAGCTGAAAACGCATGGCCACGTGGAATGGCCTGGGCCTTTGAGCGTGCATTTGCAACTCCATCTTCTAAGACGGTTTTTCTTTCCCAGTATCCTACAGAGAGGCAGCCACATTGCAGAGACAGAAGGACAAGAGGCCAGAATTGGGACTGCTGTGCTTGCAAATTTCTCCAGACCTGTTTTGCCAAAAGCCAAAACCAGTGAGAAACGCTTCTTTATTCTCTCTCCGGCGCTGGTCTGATTTGGAACTTCGGTTTCATTGTTAGTCGACGTGGATGTGCTATGGTTACCTGTGGGCCGTTTCAAAATCAATTGTTTGATTTCTGTTAAGCAAATATTTATGTTGAAAATAATACTGCAGTAAAATCGTTAAATTTAGAGTCAGAACACTTGGCTCCTAAGTCGTGATTACTGGGCAGAAGAATGGTCCCCAAAGACTTCCCGGCCCTAATCCCCAGAGCTGGTGAATGTGTTAGGTTACATGGCACAGGGGAAATTAGGGTTTCTAATGAGCTAACCTTAAAAGAGAGAGATTATTGGATTATCTGGGTGGGCCCAATGTAGTCACAAAGATCCTTAAAAGTGGAGGAGGGAGGCCAGAGAAGACAGCCTGAGAAAGAGATGTGGTGAGAGATGCAGGGTAAGAGAGACGCTACTGCTGACTTGGAAGGTGGAGGCGGGGCCGCAAGCCGATGGATGCGGGCGGCCTCCAGCAGCCGGAACAGGAAGCGGATGGATTCTTCCCTGGAGCCTGCAGGAGGAACAGCCCTGCTGACGGCTTGACTCTAGCCCAGAGAGACCAGTGTTAACTTTTGAATGACAGAGCTCTAGGATAGTACATTTTTGTCGTCTAAAACCTCTACATTTGTGGTAATTTGTTACAGCAGTGATCAAAAGCTAAATAAGAAGTAAGTCTGCTTTCTAGAGGCAAAAGTCACAAAATCTCTGTGAGATCCAGTTCTATTATCTGTCAAACAAACAGGTTACATTAGGGCCCTTAGGGTTCTGAAAACAGGAAACACCAAGACCTGGTAAGCCTTTTCAGTCGGCAGGACCAAATATGGAACAGAAGAGTCACGTGCGTTTTCCATTGAGCCGGAGGAAAAAGTGGGGCTTCAGATGCCAGGAAGACTGCGGATGATGGCAGGGCACCTAGAGAGTCAGGGCGGCGTTCTGACGCTCGAATGCGAGACTCATAATATTAACCTTTGCCGAGTCCTTGCTGTGCATCAGACACTGCAGTGTCCTTCCCATACACATGATCAACTCCCCAACGAACTTAAGAGGTGGGTATAAATATTATACCCACTTTATCTGTAGGAAAACCGAGGCTCACTGGCCGTCCTTCATCCCAGGTCGTACACTTGCTAAGTGGCTGAGCTGTGGTTTGAACCCTGACACCTGCACATTGACCCTACCCTCTCAACCACTCCACGATTCTGCTGGGCCAATGGCTCCTACGTTCACCAAATACTTCATCCACCGACAAATATTTATTGACTACGCACTATGTGACAGGCACTGTTTTCAGGTATCAGGGTTATGGCAACAATCAAAAAAAGATAATGCCAAGCTCTCAAAGAGCTGACAATCATTAGCAATTGATATATTCAACAAATATTTACCAAGGGCTTATTCTACGCCAGGCATGATGAGAGGAGTTTACTGAATACTGGAGCCTACAAAATCTAGTATGTGCATCAGAAACACAGGCCGGGGCTGTCATCTTGGAATCCTCTCATCCAGAATCAGTGTCTGATGCATCCAGTCCTGTCACCCATGGACTGACTCTGTTCCCTGTTCACCTATGAGGGGCTATTTTTACTAAACAACAAACGATGAATCTGACAACTGCTAAATTTCATCGCAGCCTTCAAGACTTTACCTTAATGCTACCTGGGAATGAAAAGGAAAATAGTGTCAGAAAAAACAGGTCTTACATATATTAGGTACACTGAGTTTACGTAGTATTATAATGTTCAAATTACAGTAGAGATACTGTAGTTAGAATCCTTCCCAGTTTCTAATTGGAAAGGACTCCATTGAGTGGAAGAAAAGCCACATATATCACACCAAAGGTTAAATTGCGAAGCCACTAACTTTACTCTTACACAGTTCTAGCAATGATAACAGAGAATTTTGGCTTCTCAAGTTCCTGCCTTTCATCATAGTTCACTTGTGAAAAAAAGTTTTAAGCTTAAAATGTCACAACACAGCAATATTTATCTGTATCAACTTTTATTCCAAAAATAATTTGTGATAGCTAAATGTCATGATTTTAAGAATTTGGTGAGTAAATCCACTAAATTCATAATTTTAGCAGATTCTCTGGAAGGGTTTAATCTTTTTTCCTAAAGCACCATAAATCTTCACAAGAGGTTATCTTTTAAGAATGTGTTAGAATTCTTTCTCATCCTGCACGGCTATGTGTCACATCAGAATACCGTAATGGAAATTCATTTGCACTAAGCATTAAAATTAAAAAAAAATATTTTGGTAAATTAGTCTTAGAATATAGAGATTTGACTATGGCAAGAAGAAGAGTGCCTTCCCACTTAATAAACTACTCAAATGAAGTGGGCAGACATATCAAACGCCAGGAATGAGGCAATGCCGTGGAGATGATTCTTTTCCCCCTAGGCAGTGATGCTGTAATCAAAGTTCTGTAGACAATTAAGTATTTTAAACGAGAAAAAATATCTTGGTTATACGGGGGCCAGAGGGGAGGTTCTACCAAAAAGTTTTGAGCTTTCCTCAAAAATAAACATTAACGATTATTCTCTGAGGTTATACAACATGTTTTCAGGAATGTATACTCCCTCTTGCTAAGGCAACAGGGTCTCATCTTTCAAAGGGATTATTCCTCCTAAGAAAAAAACCAGGTGTTTTTGATAGTTACTATTCTATTCTCGCCTGGAAATTAACCTATACGGTATACTCTACACGTAAATGTCTGTCACACACACTTACACACACACATACACAAAACCTCACAATTGCTCTAGATACCCAAAAAGTCAAGCAAGAGGGAAGGAAAAGATGGCTGACTTCAGATTTGCTTTTGGAAAAAGTACCATATGTTATAGAGAAAGACCCTCAGTGCCGGCAGCATTAAAAAGGAGAAGGGAGGGGCCGGCCCAGTGGTGCCGTGGTTTAAGTTCGCAAGTTCTGCTTCCATGGCCCAGGGTTCGCCAGTTTGGATCCCGGGTGCGGACATGGCACTGCTTGGCAAAAGCCATGCTGTGGCAGGCATCCCACATATAAAGGAGAGGAAGATGGACACAGATGTTAGCTCAGGGCCAGTCTTCCTCAGCAAAAAGAGGAGGATTGGCAGCAGTTAGCTCAGGGCTAATCTTCCTCAAAAAAAAAAAAAAAAGAAGGAGAAGGGAGTTAACTCTGGTTGAGCATCCATGTGCACACCCCTTAGCAGGTCACTGGGCAGTGCAGGCAGCGAGGGTTAGGTCTGAGGGCCTCCAGAGCTCTTGTCACAGGACTCCAGGCAGCCAAAGCACTGGCTCAAGATGCCGGCACAGTGGGAGGGAAGAGAAGACCCGAGGGAGGAGCCACCGTCCTTACCACTATAATTGTGGGCTCTGCAAAAAGTCCTAGGATATTCAGGAAAATGGGCAGAAGATTTATTTTCTATGCAGCATCTACTACTAAAGTGTTTGCATGGAAAAGATAATTATAGAAGAAAGTCATACCTCATCTTCTTAGGAAAGAAAAAATATTACGTTCTAAGATAATTAAGAAAATAAAGAAAGAGGTTTTTAGTGCTGGAACTCTAAAGTTCAATCACATTAGAAGGGCCAAACTGGAGCTGTGTCAGCAGTTGTAAAGTCCACATGGCGCTAAAGAAAATGCATTGCAGGTGTTCTCAATTGTTTAATGAAGATTTCGTGGCAACTGTAGACATCCCAGGCTTTGGCAGTACCTGGCCTCTCCAAAATGTTTGTCCATAAATTTCTGTAGGCTGCTTATCTAATCAGGCCTGGAACACCAGAGATAAGGTAAGTTTCGGTGCTAGTTTAATTTTAAGGTAGATATGATTGATCTGAAATCCCCACATTGAATATGTACATGGTAAATCTCTCTACATATAGATTACTTTTAAATATATTTTTATAATTAATATATACAGATAATGAAGATTTTTGGTGGGTAAAAGGATATTTGGATTTTTAAAACATCATTTTGCCAAAGTTCATTCTATATCCCAATTTAATTTAGTAACAGCCCCCTAAACACAAACACTTCAAATGAGGATTGTGTTAAAAATAAGTAACCTTGTTTTACTAGCCCTGGAGGTATAGTGGTTAAGATCTGGCACTCTCACCACTGAGGCCGGGGTTCATTTCCTGGTCAGGCAACCACAGCACTGATCTAATGGCTGTCATACTGTGGTGACTCCGTGTTGCTGTGATGCTGAAAGCTATGCCATCAGTATTTCAAATACCAGCAGAGTCACCCATGCTGGACAGGTTTCAGCGGCGCTTCCAGACTAGACAGACTAAGAAGGACCTGGCCACTCATCTTGTTTTGTTTATAGTGATTTTGAGCATACTGCTTCTTATAATTTCTTAGTGGTTTCTCTAGATATTACAATATACATATAGAACTTATCACAGCATATATGTATTGATGTTTTACAACTGAGAGTGAATTATTGAAACCTTACTTTCCTTTATATTCCTTTGCCCTCCCTACTCTTAAAATATAACTGTCTCGAGTATGTCCTCCAGAAACATTGAGCCCACCATCAGATGATGTTATAATTTCTGCTTCAGCCATCAAATAAGATTTAAGAAGATCATGAGGATGATTACATTCTATTCAATTTCTCCCTATTTTTATCTATCTGTTGTTCTTTCCTTTCTAAGTTTCCAAGCCTTTTTATGTTATAATATCCTTTCTGTACGGACAACTTCTTTTAAGCATTCCTCAAATGTAGGTCTGCTAGTGAAAAATTCCCTTACTTTTCCTTTGTCTGTGGATGTCTTTATTTTCCTTTCATCCGTGAAGAATTGCTCTGCTGGAATTAGAATTTGCCATTGACGGTAATTCCAGTACTTGAAAATGTTTTGCCACTCTTTCTGGCCTCCATGGTTGTTTCAGATGAGTTATCAACTCTATCTCACATTGGTTGCTCCAATATAGGGAATACATCCTTTCTCTCTGGCTTCTTTTAAGACGTTTTCTTGGTCTTTAGTTTTCAGAAGTTTAATTATGATATATCTTGGCATAGATTTCTTTGGGTTTATCCTATTTTGTTTCATTCAACTTCTTGAATCTGTAGGTTTATATCTTATGCTAAATTTTGAATTTTTAGAAGTTTCCAATGGTCATTTATTTGACTATTTTTTCAGCCACACACTCTTTCTATTCCGCTTTTGGACTTCAGATCATATGATCTGAAATAGGTCTTGTATTGTCCACAGGTACCTGAAAATCTTTACTTTCTTACAGTCTATTTTCTCTCTTTTGACTGAGCAAATTATACTGATCTGTCCTCAAGTTCACTAACTCTATCCTCTTTCATCTTCAATCTACTTTTGAGTCCATCCAGGGAGTTTTCAATTTTGGTTATTGTATTTTTCACTTCTATAACTTCCATTTGGTTCTTTTTTATAACTACTATTTTTTTGCTGATATTCTGTGTTTCCTAATTGCTTTTGGAAACATTTTTTATGACAGACGCTTGAAAATCCTTATTGGATAATTCTAACATCTGATTGATTATAGTAATGTGACTTTTTTTAAAAAAATGAGTACTTTATTCTTTAGATCACTCAAGAGTTTCTTCATTCTTACTAAGACAATATTTTTTTAGTGTATCCTGGATATTTTCAGGTATTATTTTAGGAACGTCTGGATCCTATAATTCTTCTGTTTTAGCATGCATTATCTTCTGTTTAGGTTTGGTGTATAGGTTCTGGCTGACTTTTATGGGTCGTGGGCTATGATTCCATGACAATGTAGCTCTCAGAGCCCCTGCCATGCTATTCTGCTCTGCTTCATTCACCTGTCCCCACCTGGGTGCCCATTTGATCCCTGCTGGTGCTATCTTCAGGAAGAGCATACATTTCCCTTGGCCTGTTGCTATTGGGAAGGACACGTGAGGTACCAGTAGAGAGAACTTCCCAGCCCGCCAGCCTGCTAGGTGCTGGCAGAGTTCATGCTCAATCCCTGCTGATGCCCCACCCTCAGGGTCAGAAGAAGCCTCCCTGGTAGGCCCAGTGCCTCTAGGGAGGGGGTGGTCACTAGGCCTGTTCTTCAAGTGACTTGGTTCCAGGGAGCTGCCTGCTTGGTCTCCACCAGTGCTGCTGGGAGGAGAATACTTATCTGAACTGCTTCCTGCCACTGGGGCTTGATGTGATGTGTTGGAAAAAGCCAGAACTTGGTGACCCTATGCCATTGGCATCACAAGAGATGCCAAACCTTGATATCCTTCTTCTGCTGAGTGGAAGACCAGGAAAGGCAGTCTCTGCTGGGCTTCCCCATTTCCAGTCCTTTGGTCAGAGAGACCATACTTCACTTGGGCTTTTTTTAAAAAAAAAAATCTATTCCTGTTGGTAATTCTGAGTTGGAGGCCTCTCCAGCACCTAGTCTGGGATATCTGAGAAATAAAAAGAAAGCCCAGGAAAACCATCCCCGTGTTCTTCCTCAAATTTTTCACTCTGACTGGTCAGAACAGAAAGTATTTCTGACCCTCTGTGAGCTCTGGGTATGTATTTTGCCCTTTAATTCATTTGGATTGTCCTAGTTCAGTCAAGGGAAGTTTCCCCTCGTGCATGCATTAATTGTGCTGAACAGAAGACCTGAAGTGGACCCTTTGTAGATCTCCAGGACTCTAGCAGAGTACTGTGGCACATCATTAAAGGCCACTCTCAAAGTTGTTATCAATCACTTATCAGTACAACAGTATAAACCAATTCCATAAATGTATAATTTATGTATGCATTCTATAATCTAGTAATTGCTTAAAAATTAAATATACACATACCATGTGACTTAGAAATTCTGCTCCTAGGTAAATATCCAGGAAAAATAACAACATATGTCCGCACAAATCTCTGCTTAACCTAGTGTCACAAAGATTTAGTCTTACATTTTCTTCTAAAAGCTTTATAGTTTCAGGTTTTATATCCTAAGTTAATAATTATATAAAGTGTGAAGTTTAGATTACATTTTTTTACATATAGATATCAAATTATCCCAGCTCTATTTATTGAATAAGTTATTCTTTCTTCACCGAATTGCCTTTGTACCTTCCATAAAAGTAAATTGGCCGTATTTGTGTGGGTCTGTTTCTGCACTCTGTATTCTATTCCATTAATCTATTTTCCTATCTTTAGCCAATAGCGTGTTGAATTTGTTACTGTAGCTTTACAATAAGATTTCAAGTTGGGTAATAGAAGTACTTGAATTCTGTCCTTCTTTTACCTAGTTGTTTGGCTGTCTTAGGCCTTTTGCCTCTCCACATGAATCTTAGAGTCAACTTTTTGATTTCTACAAAAAAAAGGATGCTGGCATTCTGATCAGGGTTGCATTGATTCTACAGATCGGTATGGGTAGACTGACATCTTACCCACATTGAACCTTCATCTACAAACTGGTAGATCTCGCCACATATTTATGGCCTTACTTTTTCTCAGTAATGACTTATAGTTTTTAGTGTAAAAGTCTTGCACATCTTTTGTCAGATTTAGTCCTGTGTATCTCATTTTTTTATGCTATCCACTATCATTTTATATATGGTTGAATTCTATTTTGCTATCATTTTTGTTTGATTTTTCTTGCATTTATGTTTATGAAGGATATTTATCTGTAGCTTTCATTTGCTTCAATATCGTTGTCTGTTTTTAGTATTAAAGTAATACTGGTCTCAGAATGAATTGGGAAATAACCTCTTTCAATTTTTTAGAAGAATTTGTCTATAATTGCTATTATTTACTCTTTAAATGCTTGGTAGAATTTGCCAATAAAAACATCTGGGCCTAAAGTTTTCTTTTCAACTACATTAATAAGTATAGTGGAATTTAGTTTCTCGCTTTCTTCTTGAGCAGGCTTTGTTAGGTTGTCTCTTTCAAGGAATAGTCCATTTCATCTACATAATTGATTTTTTTTTGTCATAAAGTTGTTTATGAGTTTCTCTTATTATTCTTTCAATATCTGTATGATCTATTGTGATGTCACCTATCTCATTTCTGATTTTAGTAATTTTTGTATTCTCTCTTTTTTCCTTATTGGTCTGAATAGATGATTGTCAATTTCATTTTCATTAAATTCAAAGTACTTTTTATTCCCCATCCCCCCTGGTTTTTTTCCATGAACTACTTGGTATGCTACTTAGTTTTCAAGTATTTGGGGATTTTCCAGATATTTTTCTGTTATTGACCTTTAAATTATTTTCATTGTGGGCAAAGAACATGCTTTGTATGACTTGGAGCCTTTTGAATTTTGGGGATTTGCTTCATGGCCAAGAATATGGTCCGTCTTGGTAAGTGTTCCACATGGACTTCTGAGCACTCTGCCCAATGCCCCATGAATTATGAGGTGTTCCACTTTGGCTGCTAGGAACAGGAAATATTCCCACCTGCTGTGAGCTCCAGCTTCATTTCCTCTCTTAATTTTGGGTGGGGTGTTTCCTCAGTGCTGGGCATTTGCCTTACATGCATGCAGTGATTCATACTCAGCTGAAGACTCAAGGGCAAAGATGTCCAGAGCCCTTTCTCTGTGAAGCTCTTTCTCCCCAGCATCCTCTCTCTGTGAAGTCTGGCTGCTCTGCCCGCCCCAGATTCATAGCTTCCCTTCTTCACTCAACAAGACCACCCAACTCTCCCTGGTTCCCCCTTCCTTATGCAGCCACCTAGCTTAATAGAGAGTAGCTGGATTCTCATATGTGCTTCCACATTCAAAATGCTGCAATAGGTTGTTTAGGATGACAAAAATCCATCCTTACAGAGATGTATGATGTATTTAGAAAGTATAGGGTTATTTTAATAGTTTTTTCAGACTATTAGGGTTATTTTTCATTGACAGTACACCAAAACTTGACAAATGGTAATTTCTTAAAGTTTAATTGCAGTGAGGAATCTGTAATTATATTGATGAAATATTTTTATTACATCAAAATTCATTAGTCTATCTTTTGCCTGGAATGGATCATTTATCTTTACATGATTTTGTTACGCCATACATTCACCATTTGGAAAATATTGACTCAAAGTTGTGCGGGTTTTATAAATGTTGATACATGTCATCACACAATATAAAAAAATCACCATTGTTATTTTCATTAAAAATCTCATCACATATCCTTTAAAATTGGGAAGAGGTCAGGTTCATATTGGCTATTATCAGTTTTCAAGTATTCTAATTTTCACTCAAAACTTTTAATTTTATTATTGGCAACATCAGTCTCGTCTGTTGTTTTCTTTAAAGTGACAGACTCACTCCGTTTTTGGCAAAACTCAAGTCTGAGAAACTGAAGGCTGTTGTTCTTTCCATAACAATTGTGTTGATTGCACCCAAAGTAGTCGTCGCAGGAGTGCTTTCTTGTAGGGAACCCGTCCTACTTGAGTGCGCAGCAGATGCACTTCCCATTTCGCCACATGAAGTATTAAAAAGACGGACTCAGGGCCAAAAGTTCATACAATTAATAAATCATACAGTTTCACCAATGCCGTTCTTAAGTGAAACTGACATTCCTTTCTAACTGTGAGTGTGTGGCAGTGAGTAGTACAATGACAACTTCCAGTTTTTGCCACCGCCTTGATTCAAACTAAGGTGCTAACATTTCTTCTCATCTTTTAAATACAAAAGTCAATATTGTTGAAAAGACAAATAACATTTTAGTTTTATTATGAAAATAATTTTAACCTCAAGAATTCCTTGAAAACTTCATAGAAATTCCAACAGTCCAAACTTCGAAATCTCACTCTGAGAGTCACTGACTTACGAACACTAAATATGATTACGCTCTATAACAATTGGTTGAATCAATTCTCTTTTGAATAGAACCGACTCCCAGCCCTTGTCCCCACTCCATCCCAAACATCTCATGTCTGCTCCTTGCTACAGTTATGAAGTGTGTGAGGCGAAGGAGACAGATGCGATTTTTCTTTGCAGCCAAGACTTACGTCTACTACCTTTTTCTTATTAGCTTTCATGTCATTCTACATTCCATTAGGGCAGAGTTATAAGAGGTAAAAGCATTATTTTTTTCAGAATTAGACACTTCATTGCCAAAAGCCAGCTAAGGCAGGCTTAGGCAGAGTTTTCTTTCTTTTCATCTTGAGGCAAAAGAAATAAAAAAAATTTGAACAAAAGACATCCATACCAGGAGCTTAGTGTTGCTGCTGAATTTTCATGTTCAGACACACCATCTTGCCAGAGATTTGACTTCCAGCCACTGACTATCGCCACATCTCAAGTTGTCTTATGTCACTCGTGTCTGGTTGGGTGGAAAGGCAGGAATATCTTTTAATAGGGAAGATATGTATTTTCTTTGAAATTATCTTGTTATAGTTATTGACCAATAACAAGTTCAATTGAGAAAATGTATTTGCATGAATATCCATTGTATTTAGTTATTTCAAAGGAGACACACATAATAAATCATTTGAAGGCTAACCTTTTCATTGCTGTTTTTTCGTGCCAGCACCCCTCGTTTATGACCTGCTGGAAAATCCTGGCCATCCCATCAGAACTCACTGTGCTAGGCCGTCGGGCTTGCAGTGCTATCCCTTTCCAGATGGTCTGCATTCGATTGAGAAAAGGAACCTTGGGCCAACGAACAGAACTGGCTCAATACATTAGCATCTTCCGATTGAAAGTATTTTGAGGGCTCATAATTGACCCTGAGATTTTTTTAATGATTATTATTTTAGGTTAAGATACTGATGTTCCATGAAATATCATGTTTCATGTTACTTGGGAGAGGTCATGTATTACCAGAATATTACTCTTCACACCCAAGAGGAGACCCAAATCCTTAGCTAGTCACCTAGGAAGATCATGAAACGTGGGAGACAAGCAAAGGCTAATGAACTTGGAGTGGAAGGTCCTGCACGGAAGATCTACGGTACCTTGTTCCCAGAGTCACTCACGTCACTTCCAGAGTGCTGTCAGCAACGCTTTATGAGAGTCCCCGAGAAACAGATTTTTATTAATACTTGATTTGAGTCAACATGTAAACAATTGCGGAGAAATCACCATATATAATATACCTCTATTTAAAAAAAAAGTCCATGCCCATTTTAAAGGGATCTGAAATAATTTTTCTTAAGAAAAAAGTTCTGCTTTCCTTAAAAGTTATATACAAGTTTGTCAAGAGCTGGAAGCTTGTAGAAAACACGTGATGATAACTGCTATGAATTGCAGCTTAAATATCAAACATTCGTTTCCTAGAAATGGGTAGGAGACGCAGGCCTCCTACAGGAAAATCTCCTAAGTGGAAGAAAACATCACAAGGTTTAACACGGCTAACTCAACCATTCTTTCTTTGCTCCTTCCGATTGGAGGGAAATAGAGGGAAAGAGCTGATGATGGGAAGAGAGAGGCAACGCAATGACTCTTGCACTCTTATTAGCAATAGAAGGTAAAATTATTTTTTCTAGATCCTCTTAGAACTGTTATTAATGCACTAACAAGCTGCCTTGAGTCTGGAAACATAGACTTTCACCAACAGTGAAGAGAAAAGACAGAAAAAAAATAGGTGAAATAGAAGATACAGTTGCAGATTCATGAAGAATAATTTTGGTCTTATTTTTGTTTAAATTATGTGGTCTTATAGTTAATATTTTGAGAGCTATTTCTGAAATTCCTAGTCCTACTAAAGCCTGGTTGTCTGGACGGCGAAGGTGTCACTGTTACCTCACACTCTACCAGCACCAGCTGCCCATCGTCGCTCGTCTGTGCCAAGGAGGAAACATGCAGCTTTGGACGTGCTGGCAAACGGCACTCCAACACGAGGAAATCAGCTTGGGTGCTCGGAGGCCAGCCTCAGCGGCACAGACGGCCCTGGGCTCGGTGAAATCTACCACCTTGCAGTCTCTTTTTCTGCCTGATACAAATGATCGGAATGAGACAGCCTCTGCTCCATAGTGCGTGAAATGCACCATGAGGATGTTTATGTCACTGTAGACGTCTGTCACATTTTGAGGCTGCTTGGTATTTTTGGAATGACCATCTAATCTTTGAAGAATTTCTTACCCTATAAGTCCCACCTCCCCAGGATAAAGCCAGACATTCACCTCTGGCCTCCCTCGCAGATCCGGGCAGAACCTGGTGCAGGCTTGCCATTTAAACACACCGATGCAGAACAAGGAAGCCTGCGGGGTCCGTTTCTGATGGAAGGGGTGGCAGAGGCAGCCAGAGCTGGAGGGCTGTAGTGGTGAGGTGCTTAGTTGCCCAATATGGGTGGTGTGAACCGTGCACTCTGTGCTGGGCAGCAGCAGCCGGGGCATCTGCATGGGGCGGTTTGGCCTGTCCCTGGCTGTGGTGCTTCTAAGCCCACCCCTCTGGCCGTCCCAGAGAGCCTGGAAGGTGCTAACTCCCTTCCAGCTTTGACGACGAGGTGGGTTCTGTAGCGTGCAGGTCAGAACAGCAGCTGGTAGAGTGCTTGTATTCATTCACTAAGCGTTGCCAGGCCTTTCAAAATTGCCAGTCTTGTTGGCAATTTTGAGTGCCCAGTCAAGGCTTTTTGAGCGCCGGCTCTGCATGTGGGCCCTGGATGGGCTCCGTGACCCATGCTCTGCACGAAGCCGCGAGTTCTCAGCAGGGAAAAGCCGTCAGAACCCGGGCTTCAGTCAGGAAGACCCGAATTAAAAGTTTGGAAGAGCGAATTTACATTAAGTGCATAACCACAGAATATAATGGGTGCCTGGCCCAAAGTAGGCACTGCATGCATTTAGCGATCAACAGTAACTTTTTACAACTTTTGTTGTTATTATTATATACTTTTTATAGGTTAGGAAATAGAACCTAAAGGAGATAAAATAATTCTCAGAATTATATAGCAAGTGGAGCTAAGATTCAAACCCGCCACCCGCTCCGTCCCCAAAGCCCACGTCCTCTCCACTCTGCAGTGCGGCACGTGCGCCTGGGCTGAGGGCCAGGCCTTGATGGGCTGGCTGACCTCTTATAGTCTCTAAAGTGAACTTCTGACATCCTCAGTAGTGGCTGCGGTGGCCTCCTCAGCCCGGCATGTGTGGTGGTGAGCGTGTGGACGGAGCACGTGGAGTGGGTCACCTGGCATTGTGCGTTGGGAGATGAGAAGGAAGAGGATGGTTTGTGCTCACCTGGCTATTTTTACTTACGACCGTGCTTCTAAGCACTGATTGGGATAAAAACGAAGTGAGCTGAAAAACAGAAACATGTCCCTTTATCACACTGGGGTTCTTGCACTGGCTCCAGTTTTCCCACAGAAAGTAAGCATAACAAACTTCCCGTGCTGTTTTCTGTACATTAATGGATAAAGAGCACTGAAGCTCTCTTGAAATTAGGGTTGTTGGTTAAAAGCCCACCTTTATAATTTATACGGATATTTGTTTAAATACTACAGAGTCTTGTCTGAATTGACTTTTCTAACATCTATAAGGCAGACTTAAAATATGTTTTGTTCTTGAATACCTAAATTAATTTTCCAACACTCTCATTGTTTCGAATCTCTGGGGCAGCGTGGACTTTCGGGTAAGGCAGACATGGCACAGTCCTTTTCTATTGCTGCCCTAACAGACACCACAGCCTTGGTGGCTGAAAACAACACCCACGTATCATCTCACCGTCTGTCTGTCTGTCAGGTGTGCCACAGCGTGGCTCAGCTGGTTCTCTGCTCTCAGTTCACAGCCCCAAATCCAGGTGTCGGCAGGGCTGCCATCCCTCCAGGGATGCTGGGAAGGAATCTGCTTCTGAGCCCAGCAGGTTGTGGACAGTTCAGTTCCTGTTGTTGTAGGACTGAGGTCCCCGGTCCCTGCTGGCTGTCAATCAGTGGTCATTCTCAGCTTCTAGAGACCAACTCCTGGGCTCCCGGCCCCCTTCTTTCATCTGTAAAGCCAGCAATGGCGGTTGGAATTCTTCTCATGCTGTGAAGGACTCTGACCTCCCCGTGCCACATTCTCTGACAGGCTCTTCTGCGCTTAAGGATCATGAGATTCCATTGGTGCCCGTGACCCATGGGTCCCACCTGGACAGTCCAGCATGATTGTTCGTCTTAAAGTCAACTATTTAGTAACCTTAACTAGATCTGCAAGGTCTCTTTGCAGTGGTACTAGATCCGTGTTTGATGGAGTGAACAGGGGACAACCGAAGATCAAGGAAAGCTTGGAGGGACATCTTTAGAATTCTGCTGGCCACATGTGGGTGTGACTCCCACTTACAAACTCAGTGGGCTTGACTAATGCATTAAATTCAAAGAGCCTTGACTTTTCTTTTTTGTAAAATGGAATTAATTAAGGCATATTTCTCAGAATTGTTATAAGATTAAATAAGACAAAGTGCTTAGCACAGTGGCTTGGCAGACAGTAAGAAGATCAATAAATCATAGATACTATTATTATTATTAGGAGGAGGGGTGTGATAGTAGAAGTGCTATTCCTACAATACAGTGGGTGCTTACTAAACGCCGATTTTTGGTCTTCCTACATACACGGGACAGAAGCACTAAGCTTTCATGTCCCGGGGGATCTTTCAGGGGCGATCGTCCTGTGATCGTCCTGGAATCCAAGATCTCTGCTCTTCGTAGTTCCTTCTGCTTTCATTCTGCTGACACCAATGCCAGCACGCTGACCGCTGTAATTGTATAAAAGAGTAGCCATGTGGTGGAACTTTGAAAGCTATGAGGCATGAGGCAAAAGGGTCTGTTTTATGTCAAATATTAAAACCAAAGACCAATTAAAACCAAAAGACCAATTCATCAAGATGACCTAACAATCCTAAATGTTTATATATCTAATTGTGAAACTTCAAAATGCAAGAAGAAATAACTCAGATCTGCAAGGAGAAATAGACAAATTCAGAACTACAAGTGGCAATTTCTATATCTCTGTTTCAGTAATTGATGAAACAGATAGAAAATCAGTATGGATGTAGATGATTTGAACAACAGTATGTATTTGACAGTGCCTTGTTAACGGGTTGTTGGAAGGGTAAAGTGGGTTGACGGAGAATGGAGAACCTGACAAACTCTTACCCGTGGGGGTTGGGAGGGTGAAATGGTTGATGGAAAATGTAGGTTATGACAACGCCGCCACATGGAGGTTTGGTGGACCATGGAGATTATGATGCTTTCCCCTTGGGTGCGTGGGAGGACGACGGGGGCTGAAGGAAAATGGAGGTTATGACCACACCTCTCCCCACACGGCCAAGGAGCGGCAGTAGTAGAGAGTTATGTGGTGACTTGAGCCTACAGGGCCCTGGGTGGGGTCTAAATAGGACCGATTGACTTGCTTGGAATGTGCAGGATTGGGAGAGTAGAGGGGCGTGCTGTCTGCTCTGAGGCTGGAAAGATCGGCAGGAGTCTCTACCCAGCCAGACACAGAAAGGCCTGTGACACCAAGGAGAGCCCCGCCCACGCCCCAGTGTGATTGGCCCTCGAGGCTGCCTCTCTTCTGCCTTTTGGCCAGTCCCAGCTGACCCCCAAGACCCTCACCTCAACCCCTCTAGAGCTGCCCAGTGACCCCCCCAGTCTCTTTCCTAGGGTCCACCCACACCAGCAGCATCTACAGACCACCTACCAATCCCTGATGTGTCCCCACCCATGTCCTAGCTGTGGTGGAGTCAATGGGGGCAGAGCTCAGAGCCCTCGTGGTGCCCCTGGGTCTGCATCTCTGTCCCACTCAGGAACTTCTTCCTTGCTATGCTATGCCATCTTCCCTGTTGGCCTTCAGTCATCTCTGCCACCTCAGGCTCTGAGCACCTTCCTGAATTGGCCCACATGCAGCCTCCCCTGATAACCTCATCTGTCCGCCATCCAGCCCCACAGGATCTCCAGCCTGTGTCTTCTGGAGGAGGGGAAGTGCATCTCCAGCCAGCAGACAGGAAGGTGGGGTGCAGTCACTGTGCATCTCCTGAGCCATTGCTGGACACTAGACAGGCTGGTTGGACTGCCATGTCACCTCTTTCATCAGTCACCTCCAAGGATGGAAAGTGGAAGAGTGTCCTCAAGCTAGCAAGGACCTGGGTAAAGGGAATCCAGAGTTGCTTGTGTATCCACCTTGGGACTGTGTTGGGCAGGAGGTGGCCTGTGGCAGGCAGGGAGCCCGCATTTTCATGTGCTCTTCATGGGGTTCTCCCCATGTCCTGGAGGCTGGGTCTCCCATCACGCCCATTTTCAGGGTCACAGCAGTCACCTACTTGAAAGTGTACTGTGAGAGAGAGATTGGGCAGAAAATCCATGCCAGGGCCTTCTGTCTGAGGCCAACACCCTTGCTGGCCCTGCCTGTGCTGACAGGAGCATCGTGACCTCTCAAAAGCAGAAATACGAAGGCTCATGAGGCCCCGACTCAGACTAAGCATGTGTGAGCACCTTCGTTGTGCGAGGACCGTGCTCAGGACTGGGGATACAGGGGGTAACGAAACGGGGCTGCCTGCTTTCAGGTTGTCTAGTGTCATGGGGAAGGGAAACAGCAATCAGACGGACCCACAAACTCATTTGTGATTACAGTGGTGATAGGACAGTGAAGAAGCCAGGGGGGTCTGAGCAAGCAGGGGGCCGGGAGGGCACCCTCGAGGAGATGACTGAGCTGATGATGGGCAGGCATAGCCAGGTGGCTGACACCCAGTGTGAGGGAGGAGCACCCGCAGAGGCCCAGCGGCGTGAAGGAGATGGGCCAGTTCTGGGAACTGCCGAAGAGGAGGGGTCTTTAGAGTTGTGGGCATGGGCAGGTGAGGAGCCCCGTTCCTGGGACCTCAGCAGCCGATCGGGAGACGCAGGCCTGGCAGACCCCTTCCCTGGGAGCTGTGGAGTGGGGAGGAGCCCTGGATAGTCAGGGATCAGCGCATCTGCATATAACAAAATGTCAACCTAGCAATGACTGGGAAAAAGAACGTGTTCTTCTCTCTCATGTAAAGAAGTCTGGATTCTCCATGCCAAGATTAGGGCCCTGTCTCCGACTTTCTGCTCCATCACCCTCCCGTGGCTTCCACCCCCGAGGTGCCACATGACGGGGACCAGCCATCACGTGCCCACTCCATATCTGCAGGAGGAAGGAGACGTGGCAGCGAATGGGCTGCTGCCTCACTTCCAGATCCTCCTCAGAAATCCCACACAGCCCTTCTGCTCAAAACTTAGTCACGTGGCCACACCAGGGCTCAAGGGAGCCAAGAGCCTGGTCTTCTTGGGATGGGTGCGTGGCTCCATAAGGAAGAGGAAGAGGGTATGTGCGTTGAGATGACAGGAGCCGCCTGAACAACTGCCAACCCCCTACTGGCATGTCCCCGACAAGCTCATCTGATGGTCCGAAGACGAATTCCTGGGCAGGAGGCAGGTTCCCTCCCGCAGGGATTGGGGGACACAGGCCCTTCATCCTCGGGGTCCTCCCTCCTCTGGGCCAGGCCTAGACTTGTCCTCCGACTTGCTTTCACAGCAGAGACCCAAGGAGTCCACTGGGCTGTTCAGGTTCTCCATCTCTCTCTCTGTTTTATTGCTTGTTTTGTCTTGTTTTACAGTAGTAAAGATATTGATCTGGGTGAAGGGCTGTGCTCTGTCGATGGCCCCGACTGTAAACCATTCGTTACACACTTGTAGTCGTTACACATGTTTAGCACTGACTACAAGGGAAGCAAGATGCTAGGACCCTGGAGGACACAACAGAATGAGACACGACTTTGACCTACAGCAGTCTATGTCTCATCAGGAGAAACACACATTTTGGTAGTTAGTGGAATCAGCACAAGAAATATTTAGATATTTAGATTACTCTGGGGATGAAGTGGATCAGCTCGGGTGCCTTCAGCTTCATGTCACAGAATTTCTGGCCCAAAGTGGCTTCAGTCAAGGTGGCTATGATCTCACCAACAAGGAGCCCAGGGTCGGGAGGCCCCAGGGCTGATGAATGCATCAGGGGCAGCCTTGCATCAGCTCCTCTGGGATTCTCTCTACCTCTTTCTTCAGGGTCTCACTGTGGCTGCTACAGCATCACATACTCACCCTACCAGGTCAAAGGCAGAGAGCGATGACCGATTCCTCCCATCTGCCTTTCTTTAGTTAAAGAGAGAAAACTTTCCCAAACACCACCTGCCTCCTACAGAGGCGTCCTCTGGGGCCCTATTGGCCAGACCTGGGTCAAATGCCCTCTTTGCCCTCAGCCACTCCTAGCAAAGTGGAAGGGGAGGACCGTGACTGATTCCCTCCAGTCAAGATTCATTCCCTGGGAATGGGCCACTCCCTCTGAGCCCATGGCATCAGGAGAACAGACGATTTACATTTTATTTATTAGTATTACCGTTATTCAGTGTAGAGGAAAGAAACGACTGCTGGGGAAAATACAGATAATGTTTGCAACAGGAGGCAAGGAGGTCAAGGACCAAACGTCCAGGTGTAGATAATAGATTGTCATTGTGGATGTAGAAGTCACCGAAATGACGACAGGGGTGTGGTGGTGCCAGCAGCGAGCAGGGCTAAAGTCTTCGCTAAGGACCACAGCGATGGGGAAGGGGCAGACAACTGCATCGGAGGGGTGATGGGTGCCATCCAGGAAGGTACTTCCACATTCTCAGATGGGCAGCCTACTCCCTCCGTTGTCCTGGGCCCGGGGTGCAAGTTGGAGAGAATCCTTCCTCTTCTTGGAGCTTCACATCCTCTGTTGCCCCAGGCCACCTGCAGTGCCCCCAGCCTCCACTCGATCTCACTTTCCAGGAGGTCCTGTCCTCAGAACCCGCTGTCAGGTGGGAGAAACTGGTCGCAAAGGGAGCAGTTGCCCTGTCAGGATCCAGGTGGGCTTAGTGTCACCATGGAAACCCAGGGTGGAGCTTTGGCGTGGGCGGGGCTCCAGGGAGGACCCACAGCTCTTAAGGAACAGCCGGCCCCCTGCCGCCTCTTAGATCCCAGTGGGTCCTAGGAACACCAGGGGGACTGCTCTGTGTGGCTGGCTCACACCCTACCCCCAGTTGCTTTACTTGTGAAATGATGGCTCTGCCAGGGGGAGAGGGAGCCCCGATGCTGCAAAGGGAAAGACTCGAGAGGGCACGGGACCACGCGTAGGGGATGGGGGAGAGCGTTTGGGTGGTGATGTCAGGAGGGCCATGGTGAGAGCAGCCTGGTGACTGGACGCACATGCAAGACTGAGGTGAGAGCCACCTGGCGATTGGGCGGGGTCATGGATGTGCTTAGGAGGAGACAGTGGGCCGCGCTGGGGCAGTTGTAAAAGCCTGGGCACCTGCCGGAGGCCTTAGTTGGGGAAGAGATGGTGCTTCCGCTTCAGCCCCTCCTGCTCTTCCCAGTCTTCTCCGCTCTCCACACCCTACGCTCCAGCTTCATGTTCGGTGCATCTTCGCACCCCCCTGGGGTCCCGAAAGTCCCCGGTGCTCCCACCTGGTGACCCCCTCATGGACCCGCGCCCCGCGGCGTTCCTCACCTACCGCCTTCCCCATCAGCAGGGGCAAGTGGCACCAGGAATCAGACAAAAGAGGACCCCCATTCAGCTGTGTGTGTGTGTCGGGGCGGGGGGGGGCCCTCGCAGACTTCCACCACCGCAACCAGCTTCAGCAGAGGGCGAGTGTGTCCGCGGACGCCCAGCCCACCCCAGGAGGACATAGAAGGGAGCTGGGGTGGAATGTGGTCCCTGCTTGGGTGAGGTGGCGCAAGCTTCATGATATTTGTGGGTTTTAAATAACTGTTGAGATGCAGAAGTGTCCTGGGTGGTTGTGAGGTACAGCCCGGAGTCAGAGTCACTGTACCACCACACGAGCTGTGTCATCCTCCAGCTGGCCGGTCCCGACAGGGCCAGTGTCTAATTTGACCCTGAGAGCAGAGCCGTGAGGGGGCAGGGGTCCCCACGGCTCTGAGAAGGTGCCTGGAACCACATGGAGGCGACACTGAGCACAGCCTGCCCGTCCCGTCAGCGCTTCTCGCACGTGGTGACTCCTCTGAAACTCAAAGCCGCGCTGAGGTGAGCGCCCTCCTGCTGGGAAGGAGGCAGAGCCGGTCCGCACCCGGGTGTTGCTGCCGCAACCGCTTCTGGCCGAGAACTTCCAGCCAGTTTGTGGCAGACGTGGGCTTGGACCCCGATGGGACGGCTCCAAGCTCCAGCCCCGCCTGGCAGCAGGTGCTTCTCCCCAGCAGGCCCCTGTCTGCTGTGGGCCTTTGATGAGCAGATGTGTGGGGGGAACCCGGGGTGGGGAAAGGCTGGAGGCGTGGGCTGCAGGTCCTGACACTGGGGCAGGTGGGTGGGGTGAGGACAGCAGGGGAGGGACTGGAGATGGGGGCCAGGGTGGGGGGCTGCGTGCTCAGGGCCATGAAGCCCTGCAGGATGGGGGAGAGACATGGGATTTGCTCTCATGCTCTGGGGGCAGGGGTGGAGGGACAGACCGGGCTGAGTAGGAGACAGGTGGGCACAGGTGCATCAGGGAGACAGGAGGGTGTCCGTGGACACAGAGGGAGGGGCCCCTCCAAGAGGCAGAGCTGAGAATAGTGATGAGTTGGATGCTGGGGGCAGGGAGGGAGGAGGAAGCCAAGGTTCCAGGCTCAGCCCTCCAGGGCGATGGGCCCCTCAGCTCCAGGGACTGTGGCTGGAGCTCAGGTGAGGTGAGGACCCCATGAGTGGGCCACCTGAGGCTCAGGCCGAGGTGGAGGTGGAGAGCCTGGGGCTGTGGCCCAGAGCAGTGCTGGAGGCCCACGTGCTCATAGCAGCCCGGCCTAAAGGGAGGAGAGTCATCCAGAAGCTGGGTCTGGGGGGCAGGTGAACTTGAGGGGGACTGGGACGCTGTCTGAGCCATTTCCAGGGCTGCTGGTTTCAGGAGCCAGTGGGGAGGGTGGCGGAGTCCAGGTAACTGGGAGCTGAGGGGAAGTGGCTCACGCTGGTGTTAACGGGATAAATGTGGTGTCAGACGGCAGGACCCGGAGGAGGTGCAGTGTGAGGAGTGACATTTGGTGAAGGTGTGCCCTGGGGTGGGCATTGTGGGACCTGGACCTCTGGGCCGGCCCTCCCACAGACACAGGCAGCATTTCACACTCGTTTCCTGTCTACTGGGGACCCCAGGTCTCCTGCACTGGGCAGGGTCTGAGGGGCAGAGGTCAGAGGGCACAGGGTGCACTTGTGTGGTCCCAGTGCTGGGACCCTCCACTGCTCAGCTGCTCAGACCCGGCGCACCCTTATCCCAGGTCCTGAGACACAGCAGCCTCCTGGAGGCCAGAGGAGCAGGACCCGAGTTTGGGGGTGTGATCTGGAGCTGCTCATTCCTTTGGAATCCCCAGTCCCTTCCTCTGTAAAATGCAAATGATCTGGGTGGGGATGGGGTGGGGTGAGGGGGAGGCAGCCACGACCCTGCAGGAGCTCCAGAACCGTCAGCCTCAGCACAGTCCAGGGTGCGCACGAGCACTCCCAGGATTGGGATGTCCTACTTTCAGAGCGGTCAGGTGTGGGGCTGGAGGAAATCTCAGGACATAGGAAGTGTGGTGACAGCTGCTGACCTGTCCACCAGACAAGCCACCAGGCATGACTCTCTACTGGCAAAAAGATTATGACTCACTAACAGTTCTGATGGTGGTTAGCATTTTTTAGCAACAAAGCATTTATTAATTAAGGTATGTACATTGTTATTTTAGACATAATGCTACTTCACACTTAATAGACTATAGTGTGAACATAACTTTTATATGCACTTGGAAACCAAAAAATTCACGTGACTTGCTTTATTGGGATATTTGTTTTATTGTTCTGGCTTGAACCGAACCTGTAATATCTCTGAGGTGTGCATGAATTAATCAGTCTCACCTCATGGGCATTTATAGAACACTCAATCTAATGACAGTTGAATATATATGCTTTTCAAGTGCAAGAGAACACCAGAACATTTACCACCAAAAAAATTATTTTGCATCATAAAACAAGTCTCAATAAATTAAAATAAACAGATCCAAGTCATACAAAATATAATCTGTGATCATAATGGAACTGAATTAAAAATGCACAACAGAAAGATATCTGAAAAATCTCCAAAAATTTGGAAACAAAGTAACACTTCTAAATAAGCCACGGATCAAAGAAGAAAGTAAAAAAGTAATTAGAAAGTTTTCTAAATAACTTCAATTATTTTGAAGTGAATAAAAACAAAAATACAAGATATTAAGATTTGTGGGATGCTGTTAGAGCAGTACCCGGGAGATATTTAGAGCACTGTTTTGAAAAGAACACAGTCTCATATTAATGATCTCAGGTTTCATTTTAAGAACTAGAAAAAGAAAATCCAACCAAATCCAAAGTAAGGAAAAAAAGGAAATGATAATGTGATAGGTGGAATTTGAGACAGGTCCAACATTCCTTCCCCTTGGTGTGTGCCTCCTGCATAATACGGTTCTTTTGAGTATGGGCAGGATCTGTGAATAAATTAAGATATCAGTCCCAGGATTATGCTACTTTATATGGCAAAGGAATTTTGCATGTGTTATTAGGCTACTAATCAGCAGACAGTGAGTTAAAGAAAGGGAAGATTATCCTGGGTGGGCCTGACCTAATTAGGTGAACTTTTAAAAGAAGATGAAGCATCAGAGAGATGATCTCTCTGTCCTTAAAGAAGAAAGCAAACTGCCTATGGAGACAAATGGCATGTAGTTTCTGAGTGACCCTAGGCCAACAGCTAGACAGGAAATGGAGGTGACAACCACAAGGAACTGAATTCTGTCAACAACGTGAATGAGCTTGGACTGGGACTCCAGCCTCAGACAAGCCCGCAGCCCCGGCTTATCCCTTGATGGCAGCCTGTGAGACCTTGAGCAGAGCATCCTATTACCCACGGCCAGACTCCTGACCCACGGAAACTCTCACACGAGAAATTTGTTGTTTTAAGCTAAGTGCGTGGTAATTTGTTATGCAGCAGTAAAGGCAGGTACAAGTAATACAGATAAAAACCAAAGCAGAAGTAAAATAGAAAATAGAAAAACAATAGAGAAAATTAGTGAAATCAAAAGCTGATGGGGCCGGCCCTGTGGTTCAGTGGTTAAGGTCGCACGTTCTGCTTCGGCCGCCTGGGCCTTGCTGGTTCAGATCCCGGGTGCGGACATACACACCACTCATCAAGCCATGCTGTGGCAGGCATCCCACATATAAAATAGAGGAAGATGGGCACAGATGTTAGCTCAGGGCCAGGCTTCCTCAGCAAAAAGAGGAGGATTGAAAGCAGATGTTAGCTCAGGGCTAATCTTCCTCAAAAAAACAAAAAGCTGATGTTGTGAGAAAATAAAAATATTGATAAACCTCCAGCCCACTAATCAGAAAAAAAAGGAGGAGACAAAAACTCCCAATATCTGGAATGAGATAGGTGACATCACTAAAGATTCTGTAGATATCAAAAGAATAGTAAGGAAATACTGTAAACAAGTTTATGCCAATAAATTTGAAGATTTATATGAAATGGAAAAACTCCTTGCAAGACACAATCTTCTGATAGCCTGTTCAGGAAGAAATAGATAATGTGAAGATCCCTGTATATAAATAAATTGGATGGAAAACATGCTCACCAAGAGATCTGTAGAGTTAAATGTATTCACTAGTAAATTCTACCAACTGTTTAAAAAATTCATAATCCAATTCTACAGAAACACTCTGGAAAATTGAAGAGTGTAGAAATAGAGCTACCATATGATCCAGAAATTCCACTTTTGGGGATTTATCTGAAGGAAATGAAAACACCATCTCAAAAAGACATCTGCATCCCTATGTTCATATCAGCATAATTTACAATAGCGAAGACATGGAAGCAACCTAAGTGTCCATCACTGGATGAAGGGATAAAGAAAATGCGTTGTATATACAATGGAATATTATTCAACCATAACAGAAGCAAATATTGCCATTTGTGACAACATCAACGGAGCTTGAGGGCATTATGCTCAGTAAAGTAAGTCAGACAGAGAAGGACAAACACCGTATGATCTCACTTATCTGTAGAATCTAAAAAAAACTCCCCCAAACCAAACTCACAAATACAGAGAGCAAATTGGTGGTGGGGGCGAGGGGTGTAGAGGAGTGTGGGGTGAGTAAAATGGGTGAAGGGGGTCAAAAGGTACAAACTTCCAGTTATAGGATAAACAAGTCCTGGGATGTAAGGTGCAGCATGCTGACTAGGGTTAATAACACTGTATTGCATATTTTGAAAGTTGCTAAGAGAGCAGTTCTTGAAAGTTCTCACCACAAGAAAAAAGTTTGTAACTATGTATGGTGATGAAGCTTAACTAGACTTGTTGTGGTGATAATTTATATCTCAACAAAAGAAAAATTAAAGTTGGAAAAGCAAAAACGGAACATTGAAGAGAGAATACTCCCTGGCTTGTCATATGAAGCCAGCATCGCTCTGATACCAAACCCAAACAAACACATTACCAAAAAAGTGAAATACTGATGAATATCGCTCAGGAGCATAGATGTAAACATTCTAAGCAAAATTCCAGCAAATCAAATCCAATCTACATAAAATGATAATACATTGTAACCAAATGCGGTTTATCTCAGGAATGCAAGGCTGGTCTAATGTTTGAAAATTAAGCGATACAATTGCCCATATTAACAAACTAAAAAGACAAGCCATATTATTTGCTTAATATATACAGAAAAAGCATTTGACAAATTCTAACATCCATTCCCGATAAAAGCTCTCAGCAAACTAGAAATAGAAAGTAACTACCTTAACCTGATAAAAGAAATCCATGAAAAACCTAGAACTATCAACATACTTAGTAGAAAAACGGAATACTTTCCCCCGAAGGATGTCTGCTCTCACCACTTTTATTCAACGTTGTACTGGGGATTCTAGCCAGTACAATCGGTTAAGGAAAAGAAATAAGAGGCATCCAGACTGGGATGGAAGTACAAAAACTCTATTTTCAGACAACATGAATATCTGTCTAGAAAATCTGATAAATATACAAAAATACGCTGGAATTAATATATGTGTTTAACAATGTGCCAGAATACAAGATCAATATATAAAATTTAATTGTGTTTCTCTGCATTATAAATGAACAATTGGACACTGAATTTGATAAAACTTAGGGATAAAAAGATGTGCAAGACCTTTGCACTCTACATTACCAAACATTGCTGATAGAAATTTAAAAAGCCCTAAATAAATTGATAAATGGAAAGATGTACCATGTTCTTGGGTCGGAAGACTGAATTAATATTGCTAAGACAGCACTTCTTCCCAAATTGATATCTAGATTCAATTCAATCACAGTCAAAATCCCAACAAGCATTTCTGAAAAAATTGAAAACCTGATTCCAAATTTCATATAGAATTGCAAATCATTTAGAATAGTTCAAACAGTGGCAAAGAAGAACAAAACTGGAGTACTAACATACCTGATTTCAAGGCTTATTATATGCTACAGTACTGAAGACAGTGAGACATTGTTGTCTCAATAGACAATTTGATCAAGTAAATAGAAAGTCCAGAAATAGACCCACGTGTTCATAGACAACTGATTTTTGACAAAGATGCAAAAGCAATTAATGGATAAAGAATAGTCTTTTCAATAAAGAGTGCCAGAATAACTAGACATCCACAGGCAAAAGTGTGAAGTTCAGAACCAGCCCTGATGGCCTCCTGGTTAAAGTTCCGTGCGCTCTGCTTTGGCAGCCCAGGTTCGGTTTGGTTCCCGAGCACAGAACCACGCCACTCCTCTGTCGGTAGCCATGCTTTGGCAATGGGCCACATAGAAGAAGTAGGGGGACTTACAAGTAGAATATACAACTATGTATGGGGCTTTCAGGGCGGGAGGAAGGAGAAGAGAGGAAGATTGGCTACAGATGTTAGCTCAGGGCAAATCTTTCCCAGAAAAAATAAAAAGTGAAGTTCAATCCGTAACTCATGCCATTTACTGAAATTAATTCAAAATGGATCTAAGATTTTAATGCAAAACTTAAATCTATGAAACATGCAAAAGAAAACAGGAGAAAAACATTGTGACCTTGGATTAGGCAAAGATTTCTTAGATATTACACCACAACATAACCCATAAAAAAGTGAGTTGATGAATTCAACTTTATCAAAAGAAAAAAACCAAGCCACAGTCTGGAAGAAAATGTTTTTAAGTCCTGTATATGATAAAAGATTTATGTCCAGAATTGTAAATAATTCTAAAGTCAATAACAAAGAAACAACCCAATACAAATGCACAAAATATCTGAACAAACTTCACCAAAGAAGATGGCAAATAGCGTGTAAAAAATGCTCCACAGTGTTAGTCATTATGGAAATTCAAATTAAAACCACAATAAGATAGCACCTCACACCTATTGGAATGGCTGTAACTTATGACCATACCGAGTGTTGCTGAGGATGTGGAAACTGGAATTCTCATGCACTGCTGGTGGAACTTTAAAGTGGTGCAAACGCTTTTGAAAAATAACTGGCAGTTTTTTGAATAGTTAAGCCTACACTTTCCATATGATCCAGCCAGTTCAATTCTAGATATTTGTTCAAGCCAAATAAGAGCACTGGGCTTGGCCTCATGGCATAGTGGTTAAGTTCCAGATGCTTCACTTTGGTGGCCTGGGTTCATGGGTTTGGATCCTGGGCACTATCCTACACCACTCGCCAGCCATGTTGTGGTGGCAACCCACCTATAAAGTGGAAGAAGATTGGCACAGATGTTAGCTCAGGGCTAATCTTCCTCCAGAAAAAAAAAAAAGAAAAAGAAGAGCATAGTCTGTACAAAGACTGGTACACAAATGTTCATAGTAGCTTTATTTGGATTGGTTGAACAATGGAACCAACCTGAATGCCATTAACAGACGAATGAATAAACACATTGTGGTATCTCCATACAATAGAAACCCCAGCAATAAAAAAAAAGTGAATCCCTCATACAACAACAACATGGATGAATCTAAGAGCCAGACAAAACAGTCCTACTATATGATTCAATTTATATAAAATTCTAGGAAATGCAAATTACCCTAGAGTGACAGAAAGCAGATCAGTATTTGCCCCTTGAAGAGCAGAAGGACAAGTGAGAAGATTTTGAAGGAGCATGAGGAAATGTTCGGCAACGATGGATATGTTCACCCAACTCATGACGGGCCGTTTGGGCTAGTCACTTGGTGAGGACTCATGGTCACCTGCTCCATTTCACCAGAGCCCAATAATGCACCAGGAACTCCTTTCCACTGGTGTCTGATTCTCTTCGGCAGAAGCATGGTCTTGCTACAGAACCCTAGGGGACTGCACTGTCACTCTCCTATTGGGACTTGTCAGAGACTCTCTAAGCATCTTTGTATACCATAGATATCTCTCTGGTGTCTGTGGGATCTGCCAGGTCTTATGGTCCAAGGGACAGGGCTATTTGTATCGCAGCATGGATCTGCCATAGAACCTTCTCTCTTAAAACCAGCAGGCTTTCATGTCACTTGGTATATAAATTGAAGCGAAATTCCAAAGTGTGATATACGCTGGCTCCAAAACCCAAAGAGGTCTTCCAAGCACTATGCTTCTCTCTTAGTGGGAGGAGATGCAAGGTGCAGTAACTTGTTCTTTCTCTTGGAGGGAATGTCCCAACATTTCCCAGATCATTGGACTTCATTGATGTGACAGTTACTTCAAACCTTATAGAATTTATCTCCAACTCTCTAGCCTGCATGTATCTTACCAGTGCATTCCAGTACATTGCAATAAACATGATGGCATCAAGATAGTGAGCCAATGGGATGGTCTATGAAACATCCAGATGATGATACATTATGTTAGTGAACAGGAAAATTAACATAACCCCTGGGCAGGACTGCGAATGTGTGTTGTATAGCTGTCTTCTGCCATGTTACTATTCTTTCTTTTCTTTCTTTCTTTCTCTCTCTCTCTCTACCTCTCTCTCTCTCTTTCTTTCTTCCTTTCTCCCTTCCTTCCTTCTTTCTTGGCAGTTGAAGCCCCTGAAACAGCTTCCACCTGCAGCAAGATGGTAAATAAAAAACACCACCACATGCCACATGGAATGGGATAGATTCTTGTGGCCCTCCAAGAGGAAAGGATGCAGTGGTGGTGTTCATCAATATATCTACATTGAATTCAGTCTGATACCAAGAGAGAAATATTAACTTATCTTATAGGCCATAAGCTAATAATGTTCTTAATCAAAGGTCATATAACAGTTTACACCATTGTAAGAAACTTCTGAATATGATTACGCATTTTTGATGCATTTTGTGGTGAAAATTACACCCCTGAATCCAGGTAGATACCACGGGGAAAAGGACAAATACTGACGTGGATTTCCGACTTAAAAACTGCTACAATGAAGGATTCACAGTCAAACAGCGAGCCTGCTTGGGCGGCTTGGAGCATAGTCACCTTCCTTCGCCTTAGTGGAAGATCAGGATGCTTTCAGTGTTCTGTTTGAAGAAAAAAACATCTCAGCTGAGATGAAGGCCATCTGGCCCCTGTTTTCCTTTCGTGTGTTGTAGGCCAAAAGGCATTGTGGGTAAGTTAGAACTAGCTTAAGAAAAAAGGAAATTTAACAAAACTATAGAATACCTGTGGTGGAGCTGACCTTAAGGACAATTTCACAAGGTGCTCTGCCCACCTCAGAGTCTCTCCTGCGCCCACTGCTGCCTCTCTCTCTGGGTTCGCTTCCCTCTCCTTCCTGCAGAGGATGGATCTTCTCCACACAGCAGCCACTGCACCGTAAGCAACTCTAAACTCACATTCTGCTAACTGATCCAGGCCCAGGAAGAGAGAAACCCTGCTCCCCGTCTCCACCAGCGCTGGTTAGAAATAGTCCAGAGAAGCTCACAGTTGTCGTGGCTTAGATCTCATCCACCTCTCGATCCCAACCATGTGGCTAGCAGGTTGGGACACTCATTGGCCTGCCACATGGACACATGCCCATGTGTGTGGCTGGGAAGACAGGACATGTTACATTAAGATGGGAGGAGTCAGTGGTGGCTAGACAAGAACAGGAGGCACCACCCGCACCTTTTGTTTTGAGCTGACGAGAAACTTTGGGATGATACTAAGCAGAAGTGCCACGTTCTTGTGTATATGTGCATGTCCTTTTTTTACCTACTGTGTGGAAGGCACTGTAAAAGTTGCAAAGATCAACACTGTATCTCTAAATTTTAACATTTAACAAAGAAATTAGTAACAACAACAACAAAACTGGCCGTGTGGGGATAATCAGCCACGCGCTCTAAGAAACATGAGTCTATTGTAGTTGAACGAATTTGGGGGAGAATCATGTATTCATCCATTCACCCATCCAGGCTTCAGAATCACCCATGGAGTTTTGAAAAAAGTAGATAACTAGATCGACCTTCAGAGATGCTGAGTCAAGAGTCTGAGCTAAGACGTGGACATCGTATGTTTAGGAGCTTCCCCAAGACAGGGGGCTAAAGCTGTAGATTCAGTTAGTGTTGAGAAGCAGCATTGGGAACATCGACTTGGACACAGTATGTACTGTAGTGTAAGTACCTGACAATAGATTTTTTTTTGAAGAAAATTGGCCCTGAGCTAACATCTGTTGCCAAACTTTCTCTTCTTGCTTGAGGAAGATTGTAGCTGTGCTAACGTCTGTGCCGGTCCTCCTCCACTTTATGTGGGATGCCACTACAGCTTGGCCTGACGAGTGGTGCTACGTTCGTGTCCCTGGAGCAGAAACTGCAAACCCTAGGCCACCCACTTGAGTGACTGTTTTTCCCTTCTCATGCCCTAATTCTTGCTCTTATGTTTTAAATTCGCCAATCAAGAGTGAACCTGTGACACCTTAGGCACCCCACCCTCAACCCCAATAAAGGCAGAGCCGTAGGTCCGCACTCTCTCCTCTCTCCCCCTGCGACCTCGCTGTGGGGCCTGGGCGTGCCGTGTACCCTCCAGGACCTGTGAGTAATAAGCCTTGCTTTCTCAAAGTTCGGATGACTGTTGCTGAGGTGCGTCTTGCAATCATAACAAGCACCACAAATGCCACTCCCACCATATCAGTACTGGTCCTGGAAATGTCTGGGGGCTGCCTCGTGCAGACTGAGCCCAGGTGAGCACTTGGGGCATTTGTAGCTGATAGCATCACTATGGATTGGCTGAGACTGACGGAAAACATGCACTCGGGATGAAATTTATAAAATGTTCAAGTAACAAATTTGGGGGAAAATAAAACAGAGGTTGTAAAAACTGTTGAGGCTGAGTTTGCAATATTTCAATTTAAAGTACGAACTGATGGTATTACTTCAAATATTAAAATTGCATTGGTTATAAAAGTATGTATTTGAATTGTTTGTTCCATTCGTACCATCTTAGCAATGGCGTTATCATCTGTTCACAGCTTGTGAGTCTCCTAAACTCCTCTCTAAACAGCTCATAAGAAACAGGTAGTTAACACAAGCAAAGTGGGGCAGTCAGCTTGAACAGATCTGTAGGATGGGTCACAGATGTCTGTCTCTGGAATGGAGTCCAACGTCCACCTTCCCTACTGTACAGAGCCCCGTCACTGCCCCACCCTTAATGTTAGAGGACTATCTGCACTCTTTGTTTCAGACAGGACATTTCCAGCAGGTGATGGAAACTCAGTTTCAACTTCCTTAAATTGAACTCGGAAGTCCAGAGGCAAGCTGGACTTCAGAGCTGGTTGATACACTAGTTCAGTTATGACATCTGGGACCAAGGTGCTTTCTGTCCCTCTGCTCTGTCAACTATAGCCTGGCAGCCTCATAGATCTGTCCTCTTTCCTGGCCATACAATAAGATAGCAAATCGGTTCTTATGCTTCCCTGTTCACAGACAGCCCCAGACGTGGAATGGGACCAGCAGCCTGGCTTGCGTCTAGAGAGACCTCTCCTAGAAGCCTCCATCAAACCATATCTCATTGACCAGAATTGGGTAATAAGCTTATTCCCATGCAATCACTGGTGAAGAGAAGAGAATTACCAATCTGGCTGAAGTGTCATTCAAACCACATTACCAATGTTCAACAAGGGCAAGAGTGGAATAGATTTAGACACTAACTGCAATGCTCACTACCACCCTGGAAACTAGAGCTCCCCTTTGCCTTTCCATTTCTCCTCTTCTGAGGGGCTGGAGTAGAGAGCTATGGTGGATGACAATAAAGTAGTGTGATTAATATTTTCGTTACAGTTGTGAAGAGAGTAAAAGAACCATATGACTAAGATAGAAGCATGAAAACCTCTTGTCTCCACCTTCTGAAAGTCCACCTGTGTAAGTGCTCAGGAGAAGAGACACAGTACCTGCTCTCGCTGAGCTCACAGTCTGACCTGGAGTGAAGGACGTGTTCCCGTAGGAGATCATGGGAGAGATGGGCCTTCCAGGATTGCAGGGTGCGGTCATGAAATATGGGACTGAGACAGTACCTGAGGAAAGGACAGCATGAGTACAATCATAGTGATGGTGAACGTGGGCTGTGTTTGAGGACAGCACGCGATCCACCCTAATTGTAGAACAGGTATAAATGAGTAGTGGGATACAAGGCCTGAGAGTGATGCGGTAAACCTCAGGCATGAGACCAAAGAGTATGCAGTTTGTTGTTCAGATGTAGGTTATGTGAAACCAATGGAAGTTTTAGAGCAGAAAAGTTAAATGATTGAAGCTGAGCTTTTAAGAAGTAATCTTGCAGTGAATATGACTGATGTTAGAGGATCTAAAGGCGAGATTTTGAGGATGTGAATTATGATAGCAGTAGTGGAAAGAGAGGAGCAGATGTAACAGATATCATTGAAAGTATTATGGGCGGGACCTGGAAACTGATGTGATTACGGGGGCAAGGTATACATGAGAGTTAGGAGTGATTCTAACTGAAGAAATCCTGAAGACTTCATGTCTGGATGGCTAGAAGAAAACAGGGCCTTTAATAGGAAAGGAGGTAGGTCTGGATGGGAAAGTGAGGAGGCTGATTTCATTCACCGATGGAATGGACGTATGGTAATAGTCAGAGGCAGCTGGTTGGAACGTTGGGAGAGGATCCTTCACTAGAGTCATAGATGTTCACCTTTGACAAAGGCAGGTAGGTGCCTGTGTCCCAAACATGAGCCACTAAATTAGAATGTTCAAGAGCGGACAACAGAATCTGCGTTTTTCAAAGCATCGTGTGTGATTCCGATGTGCAGAAAGTGCTGATGAGCACCCAGATCTAGTTTCCATTGATAAAGCTCTGCAGCATGGGACTTCTATCTTACCAACTCCACATACGGGTTGTATTTTTCAATATATTTATGTCAAAAGTTCATTTAGTACATTGCACTGAATCCATTCTCTCAATACATTGAGCACATGAGAGCAATTTAAAGGCCTATCATTTTTCTAAGACTTCAGCACTTTTAAAAACCACATTATTGAAATTTGTGTGCTGTAAATGTCATAAACAAGTCAAGCTCAACTACATTCTTTAAATCGTTTTGAACAGAGTACGTATTACAATTTCCATTCCTAGATTTTAGGGAAGAAGAGAAGTTCACATGGCCCACATTCTGCACGCTCTTGGGTAAATGGTACCAGCGCACCACAGACTTGAGGTGAAAAAGTCTGAACCACAAAGCACCACCGCCGTACACTGGCAACCATGTGCTCCTTTCAGGCACTCTGCCTATTAAACCAGAAAAGAGATTAAACAAAAAAAGCCCCAGGTCTTAATGAGTGTACCTGCTTCACAATTTTGCTAAGAAGTAACCTTACTTCTGCCCACCACGATGAGGAAGTAGTGTGCAGAGTAGTAGTGAAAATAATATGGGTAACAGACAACGATTCGTGTCAAAATACATAAGGGACGTCTACAGTTCTGCTTTAAAATAAAAATAAATAATCTTGTAGTAATATGGGCTGTGTATGTGAAGAGGAAGGGAGTTTAAGAAAACAAATAAATAAGGAACAGGATATGTTGAACTTACAAGTCAACAGAGAAATACTTACCAAAGCAACAAGAATTTCTTTTTCACTTATCATATCAGAAAAACTAAAGACTTTACTACTTTGATGTAATTAAGAATGTGGAGAAATTGGTAGTTTTAATACATTGTTGACGGGCGTGTAATCTGGCACCCCTTGAGTGGATTTGGCAGTCTCTGTTTAGATTTAAGACATCCACATCTTCTGACTCAGAAATTCCTCTTGCCCATATCTGACCTGGAGATATTCTCCTACAAAAGGATATATATAAAGGATATATTGCAAGAGTGTTCTTAAGGATGAGAAATCAAAAAATAATCAAAATAATCAAATCAAAACATTGATAAGATACAAGATAAATTGTGATATATATATGTTATGGAAAGCCACGGAGCAGATAAATACAATGAGGTGCATCTTTATGACCTTTGTAGATAGATATTTGATGGAATAAAAAAGGAAAGTAGCAGGATAGAACTTATAATTTGATAATAATAATGTTAAAATTATAAATTAATGTTAAATATTTTCTGTGGGGCATGTATCTGCTTGTAAAAGCAGGAACCCACTTCTGTTTGTTAAAGAATGAAAAAAGGTGTGACAGGATCCCATGGTCATTTTTGGTGAATGGGGAGAGGGATGGCATTTAAGGCAGGGGTCAAAAGGGACTTGGGTCTGATCTTTAATGCTGAAATCTTATATCAGAATAATCAGGTTCATATAGTACTTGGTAAGTAAATCATGAATAATTTGAAAAGACAAGCTTGTTATAAGTTTTTTCTGGTGCTTAGGCATGCACCTGAAGAGATGGAATGACTCTGATTTGTTAAATGCTACTTGGTAGCACCTTCTACCTTCTGCCTCGCATATCTTTTTTTCTTATACTTTTTAAGTAATTAGGTATTTTCAAATTTCTCATCTAATTTATTACTCCCAATCTTGAAGCAGGTTAAGAATGAGGCTGAGGGCAATTGTGTAACTTTATTAATAACCCATGGCTCATAATTGGCAGAGTCTAAATTAGAATTGGGGTCTTCTGAGGTCAGGTCCACCATATCACTCTTGCCTCTCACGTCTTTGATTGATAAACTTGACATAATCCCCTTCATCTTTCGTCCCAGGTTAGCCTCACATGGCTACACGCCAAAGGGCGACTCACTGGGGCCAGATGCACTTCATTAATCCCAGAGTTATACAATACGCAATATGTTCATTAGCATGCGAACAAGCATGAACCAACTTTTCACCCATCACTCTCATCCTGGCCAGGCTAGCACCGCCAGATCCGAATGTGTTCCTGTGCTCTGTGCTGTGGGACTTACCCAGACATCCTGGCAGTCACATGGTAGGCCCTTAGGCTCATCTTGTGATCACCAGACTGCATAGTTCAGTCCAAGGGAAAACTAATCCACGCTAACATGTGAATTAATAAGAACTGTTTTTCCAAATCCATGGAACAAGGAGTGAGCTTTCCAAATTTCCCATTTGGTTCACAGTATTATAGAAAAAAATATATGTCAATGGGGGAAATCTCACCAAAATTCTTTATTCTTATACATTTCTTTAGAATACGTTAACTGTGTTTCCCACCCTCTCCCAAATTATGGCCTCACATCAGTGAGCAAAACAGCAGAGCCTTTCCCAGGAAGGGGTGATAAGAGTCAAGGAATGGTGGGCAGCCTGCATGTGATTAAGTACTGAGAAGGAAGCCAAAATCCCTTTGGCATCCCAGTGCTGTTTTATAGCTTCTCAAAGGAACAGAGCAGAAACGTCTTGGAAAGGCTGCGTCTCTGGAGGGTCAGTTGGGTGACCTCCTCTCTCAACTGAATCTCATGTTGGCAGAGGCTGAAAGACACAGTGCAAGACATGAGCCATGAAAACCATGGCTAATAACACAAGTGATTATATTCAAAAAATATATATCATGAGAATCTCTTGTAAAAGTTGATGCAAATAGTACATGAAAGAAAACTGGGAACATACTTAGAAAATTGTGAAAGATAAGTCATTACTGTTAAGGTAGGGAGGCAGCATGAGGGGTGTGGAAAGCACTTGTTTTGCTGGACAAAGCCGGTTTAGGAACGTTGATCCCTCGCTCCCAGTGACCGTGGAGTGCAACTCTCCTGTTTATTCATCCATTGATTCAGAGAAAAAAACTTTATAAGTTGTTGCCAAAATCAAATGAAATATTTGTACTTAGATTAGTTCTTATTGTTGGGGAAATCCCTGGTATTATCAAATATACAGCTGTGAAAAAAGCTATTTTTAAAATTATTCACACTGTGTTTTCTCTTTTTTTCCCCACAAAAGTCTACTTTTTTAAAATCTTTGTATTGCTTATCATTTTCTAAAGAAAATATATACACTAGTGTACAGGCTCTCAAAACAGACTTCAAATCACAGCTCTGCCATGGTGTGATCTTCGGAAAACTATTGAATCTTTCTGCACCTCAGTTCCCTAAGCAGAAAAAAATGGGATAAAAATGGAGCTTAATCCATAGTATTTCTAAAGGCATTAAATGAATGGTACATACAAAGAACTTAGCCCAGGAGCCGCCGTAGAGTGGACATTCCATAAAAGGAAGGATGCTATAACGATGACCATCGTCTTCTGATGAGGAGTGAAGGAAGACTGAGCTAACTTAAGCATATTTAAAACTGGTGTAGGCACATCAGGATAGCAGAAGATGCCCAGATGCGCCACAGCTCTATCACGGGACCAATTATAGTCACCAAAAACGGAACAGCAGAGGCACCAGGGCACCTTAGGTCCCTGTAAAACCCTATAATTGATTCACTGAGTCATTTTACCAGTATTTATTGATTCCTTGTAATGTGACAGACACACTGGATTCCGAGGACAGAAACAATCATGGTCTCTGCCCTTGCGATGCTTACAGTGGAGAGAAGAGAAAGAATTCAATCACCTTGCCACACAAATGAATGTAAAATTTCACCTGTGGAGGGGCTAAAAGGAAGACAGGCAGGGCTGTAAACATGCGCGTGACCGGGCAGATGCGGCGCTGCAGGCTCCTGTGGAGGGTGATGTTGAAGGATGAGTGCAGTTGATGAGATAAAAGTAGAAGGATGAGAGCTTCCCAAGCAAACAGTCCATGGAAGGCCTGTGGCAAGGGGGAGCATGGCAGGTTCGGGGAACTGAAAGGAGGGCTATGTGGATGAAAGGAAGACGGATGAGGAGCTTGGGGAGAGGTGAGGCTGGAGAGGTAGGATGGACTCAACCATGGGGCCTAGGACAGCAGAATAAAAATGTCAAGTTTTACTTTAAAAGAAATGAAAAGTCTCTGATGTGTATAGAAGTGGGAGGCTGAAGGGATTATATGGAGGGGCTTGTGAGCAGAGGAGAATGTTGACAATCATATTTGCATTTTGAAGACTCTCTGGCTGACGTCCAGAAATAGACCACTTGGACACTCCTTTGAGGAATGAAAATAAGAGCTTAGAATATGTGGTGATCATAGAGTTGGGGGAGAAGGGGAAGAAAACCGGAAAAATGCCAGAAATGAGTTGACCAGGTGAGGGATTGGGATGGGGAATGAGAGGGCAGGAGGAGTTAAGACTGATTCCCAAATTTCTGGCTTGAGCAACTGGCGGGTAGTGGTGTCATTCGCCGAGACTGGCTACACTAGAGGGGATCTGGCGAAGATGGATTTATTGTTTTGAGTAGAGGGATTGAGGGTATGCTCATTTGGTAACACTATTTTATCTGAGAAGTAGAAGAAAATCGAAATCAGCTGAGAATGAGAGGGGAAAAGTACTAGGAAATTTGAGAAGCTCGAAGAAAACTTTTAATAGATTTTTTGGAGAGTTGGAGACCAAGCTGATCAGGGAGACTGACAAGACGTACGAGGACCCATTTGAGGTTGGAGATCATGAATTCATACAGCAATATTCTGTGTTGTAATCTTTTAGCAAGAGATTATTGCTGAAGTTCAGGTACAGAGAAACGTATCCAGAGCTAGGGTTTTACCCAATGGGAGCGAAGAAAAGGCAGGTGAAAAATTTGAGGATATCAATAGGAGTGTTACTAAACTGATGGACCATGGAATCTAGGCTGGATAAAGATAAACACAAATGAAACATAAAATACGTATACTTCTCCCAAAATTAAGCCATCACCATCTCCACTGCCATATGTTTACCGTTTATTTGGTGCTAGTTTAATGTGGCAGGTAATTTTGTTTTTCTAAAACTGGATTGCTAATGTCAGGTTTGCCAGTAGACCCAGGACTGGATGTATATTTACATTTTTTAATGCTTTGACCTTAATATACTAATACAGAGAAATTCCACTTGCATAAGTACATGGTATGAAATGGGACCATTAATTCAGGATTTGGCTTTCCAGTTCAGATAATCAATTCTCATACTTGACTAAAACTCAGGGAACAATTTTTATTTATTTTTATTTTTTATTTTATTTATTTTTTTGAGGAAGATCAGCCCTGAGCAAACATCTGCTGCCCATCCTCCTCTTTTTGCTGAGGAAGACTCGCCCTGAGCTAACATCGTGCCCATCTTCCTCTTCTTTATATGTGGGATGCCTACCATAGCATGGCTCGCCAAGCAGTGCCCCATCCACACCTGGGATCCAAACTGGCAAACCCCGGGCCACCAAAGCAGGACGTGCACACTTAACTGCTGTGCCACCAGGCCAGGCCCCAAATGTAACAATTTTTAAATGTCAGTTTTAATGTGGTCTCTGTATACTTAGTTGATAATGTAAAGCCATCTTATTCACTTGAAGGCAAAGATACCATTATGTGCCAAGACCATCCGGTGAGGAAAGAATAGTCTTTCAACAAATGGTGCTGGGACAACTGGACAGCCACGTGTAAAAGAATGAAGCTGGACTCTTACCTCACACCATATACAAGTAAACAAAGAAGTCAAACAATTAAATAATAAAAAGACAGGCTCATTGTGGTTTTGATTTGCATGTCCCTGATTAATAATGTCAAGCACTTTTTCATGTGCTTATCTGCCATTTGTATATCTTCCTTGGAAAAATGTCTGTTCAGATCCTTCACCATTTTTACACTAGGCTAGGATCACTAGAATGAAAAATTAGATAATAAAAAGTATTGATGAGGATGTGGGGAAATTGGAACCCTCATACACTACTAGTGGGAATGAAAAATAGTGCAGCCACTTTGGAAAATAGTCTGGCAGTTCCTCAAATAGTTTAACATAGAGTTGCTATATGACACAGCAATTCCACTCCTAGGTATGTACCCAAGAAAAACACAGGTGCATGTACACACACACACACACACACAACCAGTACATGGATGTTTATAGAAGAATTACTCATGATAGCGAAAAGGTGGAAACAACCCAAATGTCCATCAAGTGAAGAATGAATTAAAAAACTGTGATAGATTCATACAATGGAATATTTTTTGGTCATTAAAAGGAATGAAGTATTGACACATGCTACAACGTGGATGAACCTCGACAACATTGTGTTAAGCTAGAGAAACCAGTCATAAAATACCATACATTATATGATTCCACTGATATGAAATATCCCAAAGAGGAAAATCTATAGAGACAGAAAGTAGATTAGTGGTTGCTTAGGGTTGGGGTAGGGGTAGATTAGGAGAGTGATAGCTAAAGGTATAGAGTTTATTTTGAGGTGATAAAAATGTTCTAAAATTAATAGTAGTGATAGCTGCACACATCTGTGAAATATACTAAAAACCAATGAATTGTACACCTTAACTGGATGAATTATATGGTACGTAAATTTGTTCTCAATAAAGCTGTTTTTAAAATATAACATTATGGAATTACTAAATTCTGCATTAAATTGTTTCTAGAATTGTGAACAGAAAAATTCTTCATTACATAATTACAGTTACACTTGCTGAGAATGAACTTCAAGTGGATATTCAAGAAGAAACAAATCAACACACTCCCACCATGGCCACGTGCTTAGCTTGCTGACCTCGACAGCAGAAGAGCTTTTGCATTAAATAAACTAACAAGCTAGTGACCTCAGTGATGACCCAATTTTGGTTACTCTTTTTCTTTCATGGAATATTGTAAAGTCTTCTGCTGTACAACTTACCTTGATTTGATCATATACAATCAACATAAATTCTAACCCAGACCCTGAAATCAAATATCTGTATTTATTATTAAAGTGGTCATCTAGATTAAGTTTATATCATTGAGTTTAGATAATAATCAAAGCTTAAACAAAAATTAAAATCTTTTCATTCAAATATTTAGGAACATGAGAATAAGCCTTTGGATACACGACTGAGTAATAGTGCTTTAAATAACATTTTTTTTTCTAAAGAAGGACGGAGATTGCACAGTGTTTGAAACCCATTGGAGATGTGAATATCTCATTTTTATGTGTTGCTCATACATGAGAATCAGAGACCTTGCAGAGCTGAGACATGGGGACGATGGAGGGACAGCATGCCACCCCTCCTTGCCTACTCACACAGACTCAGTAAACCTTTAAGATGAAGACCATCAATTGTTTCCAGAAGATACTGTTTAGACTGAACACAAGTGGAGCTACTCTGGCATCTAGGGGAAGAACTTGGGACAGAGTCTTGGAAAGCGTCATTTTCCTGTCTTTGCAAAGAAACCAATCTGATCTTGCAATTCCAAAATGAGAGCTTGGGAGCATGATTACACAAAACTAAAAAGTTTTGGAATGTGCTTTGGTGTCCTCCGGAGGAGCACTATCTGGAGTACACTCAAGAGGCTCCTTGAAGTGGCTTCATAGGCAGCAGGCAAAGGCAAAAGGCAGCAGGCAAAGGCAAAACTCTGCTAACGAGTGGAAGAGATTCTCTGTGAGCTCATGTGAGATACCACCACATAAGACATTCCCTTAAACTGGAGGGGGGATTTGGGGCGTGGGCTTTGTTCTTCTGTGAATAGGTAAGCGTCAGGGGATGTGTGATTAAGAGCATTAGGATTTGTGACAATTATATAAACACTAGTGGAATCTAGAATATATGAATTTTAGCCATTTACCTATATAGACAGATGCGTGGAACTAAAAAAAAGTAAAGAAAAGAAAAAAGTGCCACAATGTTAAGAAAACAGCATTTAGTGCATCCGTTAATTTCTTACCTATTTTCCAGCACTATTTAGATGTCCTTCTATTTTCATTTTTCCTTCTTTTTCATCCCAAATCCAATAACAACTTTACCTGTCTGCCACCTTTTAACTCTTACTTGCCAATTTCCCTGCCTCCAATTTACACTAACTGAACATTTTTCTTTATTTGACTGTTTTTGCTTCAGGGAAGATGTGTAGTTTCAGTCATTTTAAATCCTTCTTCCTAGTATATAGAACTCTCATTACGTTAAAGAGAGTATTTTTAAGAAGAAGCTAGAGGAATTATGTGCTTTTAGCATAAAAGGTGTTAGTGAAACTGCCTTGGAGAGGGTCCAGATGTTGGACTTAGCAGAAAAAGACTTCAAAACTGCTATTATAAAGATACATACAGAACAAAGTACACCATCCTTAAAGAATTAAAGGAAGGTGTGATGGCTATATTTTATCAAATGGAGAATATCAATAAAGAGATAGAACTTATAAGAAAAAGATGGAAATTCTGGAGATCAGAAGTACACAAAGGAAAATTAATTTAAGAAAAGTAAAATATTTTATTTTTCTTATTCTCAATCAAATATATAACTCTGTTCAAGGTAATAGTACTAACAATATATTGTTAACAACATATTGAGTGATTATAGTGTATAGATAAGTGAAATGAATGACAGCAGAATTATAAGGGAAAACAGAGAGGAATTGGGGGTATAAGATACATGCACTCTCCATGAAGCAGTATAATGTTATTTGAAGGTGGACTCAGATTAGTTACAAATGTATATTGTAAACTCTAAGGCAACAAATAAAAAAAATAAGTATAATTGATATGCTAACAGAGGAGAGAAAAGGGAATTATATAAAATGCTTGATTAAAACCAGAGAAGACAGGAAAAGATTTTTTTTATTATTTTATTTTTTCCTTTTTCTCCCCAAAGCCCCCCAGTACATAGTTGTATATTCTTTGTTGTGGGTCCTTCTTGTTGTGGCATGTGGGACGCTGCCTCAGCATAGTCTGATGAGCAGTGCCATGTCCGCGCCCAGGATTCGAACCAAGGAAACACTGGGCGGCCTGCAGCGGAGCGCGTGAACTTAACCACTCGGCCACGGGGCCAGCCCCCAGGAAAAGATTTTTTAAAAAAAGGAAACAAAGCTGGGGCTGGCCCCGGGGCCGAGTGGTTAAGTTCACGCGCTCCGCTGCAGGCGGCCCAGTGTTTCCTTGGTTCGAATCCTGGGCGCGGACATGGCACTGCTCGTCAAACCACACTGAGGCGGAGTCCCATATGCCACAACTAGAAGGACCCACAACAAGAATATACAACTATGTACTGGGGGGCTTTGGGGAGAAAAAGGAAAAAATAAAATCTTTTTTAAAAAAAGGGAAACAAGGAACAAGAGTCACAAAACAGTTACAAAAGTACAAAACAGTTATAAATGTAATAAATATTATTCCAAATATTACGTATTTATCAATAGCCACTTTAAAGGTGAATGTTCTAAATACACCAACTAAAAGATGGGTAGAGAGAGTGGATTAAAAAAACAAGATCCAACTATATGTTGTCTACAAGAAATCAATGTTAATTATAAAAACCCAGAAGGGTTAAAAATAAGAAGATGGAGCAATATACCATGCTAACACTAACCAAAGGAGTAGCTATATTAGTTTCTGATAAAATAAACTTCAGAACAGAGAAAAGTACCAGAGATAACAAGGGGCATTATACAATGATAAGGGGGCCAATTCTCCAAAAGGACACAACAATCTTGTACATGTATACATCTAACAACAAAGCATGAAAGCTAATAGAGCCAAAAGGAGAAATAGACAAATCCACTCTTATAGTTGCAGACTTCAATACCGCTCATTCACAAATTGCCAGATTCATCCGGTAGAAAATTAGTAATGATATAAATAAACTGAACAGCCATCAATCAACTGGATTTAATTGATATTTGTAGAGTATTTCATCCAACAGCAATAGAATAGACATGTTGCTCAAGCTCACATGGAACATTCACCCAGATAGACCACATTCTGGGCTGTAAGATATCCCTTAACAAATTTAAAAGAATAGAAATCATAAAAAAGTATCTTCTTAGAGCACAATGAAATTAAACAAGCAGTCAGCAACAGAAAGACAGCTGGAAAATATGTAAAAATTGGCAATTAATCAACATACTTCTAACTTACGCATGGATCAAAGAAGAAGGCTAATGAGAAATTTTAAAATATATTGAATAAATAAAATTAAAATATAACATCAAAATTCGTGGGATGCAATGAAAGCAATCCTTAGAGGGAAATTTACAGTTTTAAATGCATATACTAGTAAAGAAGCAGTATCTAAAGTCAATAACCTAAGCTTCTTACTTAGGAAACTAGACAGAGAAGAGCAATTTAAACCTAAAGCAATTAAAAGAAATAAAAAGAAGTAGAGCAGAAATCAAAGATATTGAAAACATTGAAAATATTAGAGAAAACCAACAAAACCAAAAACTAGTTATTTGAAATGATCAATAAAATTGATAAAGCCAGGATAACCAAGAAAAATTAAAGAAGGTAAGTTACTAATATCAGAAATGAGAGACCATCACTGCTGATCCCGTGCACATTAAAAGAATAATAAAGAAATATGATAATAACGCTGTGCTCACAAATTTGATAACTTAGATAAAATGGACCAATTCCTTAAGAGACAAACTTCAAAACTCACACAAAGAGAAATAGATAATTTCAATAGGCCTATATCTATTAAAGATATGGAATCAATAATTGATTACCTTCCACAAAACAAAGCACCAGGGTCAGATGTTTTCACTGGTGAATTCTACCAAATATTTAAGGAAGAAATAACACCAGTCCTCTACAATTTATCTAGGAAAATAGAACCAGAACAAATACTCCTTAACTCACTGTAGGCAACCAGCAATACCCCAATACCAAAGCCAGATAGAGACATTACAAGAAAGGAAAACTAGAGAACAATATCTTTCATGAATATAGATGAAAAAATCTCCAATAAAATATTAGAAAATTAAATATATTTTTAAAAAGTACATACCACAGTAAAGTGGGATTTATTATAGGCGTGCAAGTTTGGTTCAACATTTAAAAGTCAATTAATGTAATCCAGCACATCAATAAGCTAAAAAAGAAAAATCATATGATTAAATGAATTGATGCAGAAAAAGCATTTGACAAAATCCAATACCCACTCATGACAAAAATTCTCAGCAAACTAGGGATAGAGAGGACTTCCTCAACTTGGTAAAGAAGGCCTACAGAAACCCTACAGCTAAAATCATACTTAATGTTGAGAAACTATATGTTTTCTTGCTAAGATAAGGAATAAAGCAAGAATTCCCCCTTTCATCATTCCTTTTAATATCACACTAGAAGACCTAGCTAGTGCAATATGACAAGAAAAGGAACTAAAAGGTATACAGATAGGAAAGGAAGAAACAAAACTATTTTGTTCAATGATGACATGATTATCGATGTAGAAAATTGAAAACAATTGGAAAAAACACCTCCTGGAACAAGTAAGTGATTATAATTGTTTTCCTATATACCAGCAATGAAAAATTGCAATTTGAAATTAGAGCACAATACCAGTTACAACTGTTCAAAAAATGAAATACTTAGGTGTAAACCTAACAAAATGTGTACAGAGTCTACATGCAGTAAAGTACAAACTCTGATAAGAGAAATCAAAGACCTGATTAAATAAAGATATATTCTATGTTCATGGATTTGAAGACTCAATATAGCTAAGGTGTCAGTTCTGTCCCAGGGAATCTGTAGATTCCACACAATCTCAATCAAAATTTCAGCAAGCTATCTTGTTGAGATTTATAAACTGAATTTAAAGGTTATGTCAATGGAAGAATAACAAGCCCCCATAATACCGAAGTAGAACAAAGTCAGAAGAATGATGTTGCCTGACTTCAAGATTTATTACACAGCTACAGTAATCAAAACAACAACATGGTACTGGCCAAAGAATGCGCACATATGTCTGTGGAACAGAGTACAGAGTCAAGAAATAGGCCCACACAGATATAGTCAGCTGATTTTCAACGAAGAAGCAAAGCCAAGACAAGGGAGAAAAAGATCGCCTTTTAACAAGTGGCACTAGAACAACTGGATAATCCATGTAAAAAATGAATATAGGAACCAACTTTATACCTTCACAAAAATTAACTAAAGATGGATCAGAGACCTAAATGTAAAATACAAAACTGTAAAAATTCCAGAAGATAACATAAGAGAAAATCCAGGTGATGTTGGACTTGGTGACGACATTTTAGATACAACACTGAAGGTATGATCCAAGAAATAAAAAAATGATAAGTTGGACATCCTTAAAATTAAAAACTTCTGCTCTACTAATGACACCATTAAGAGAATGAAAACACAAGCCACAAACTGGGAAAAATATTTGCAAATCACAAAACTGATAAAGGATTTGTATCCAAAACACACAAACAATGCTTGAAACTCAACAATAAGAAAACAAACAACCCAATTAAAAAATGGAAAAAGATCTGACCAGACACCTCACCAAAGAAGATATAGCTATGGTAAATAAGCATATGAAAAGATGCTCAACATCAAATGCTATTAGGGAATTGCAAATTAAAAAAAAAAAGAAATGCGATACTACTACATACTACTACACACATTTAAGAAAGGCTAAAACACAAAAGATTGACAACACTAAATGCTGATGAGAATGCAGAGCAACAGGAACTCTTGTTCGTTTGCTGATAGGAATGCAAAATGGTGCAGCTACTTTGGAAGACAGACCAACAGCTTCTTACAAACATAATGCAGTCTTACAGCACAATCTGATCCAGCAACTGCACTGCAGGGTCTTCATCCAAATGAATTGAAAATTTATATCCACATAAAAACCTGCATGCTAATGTATATAGCATCTGTATTCATAATTGCCCCAAACTGGAAGCCAAGATATCTTTTAGTAGGTGAATGGATAAACAAACTGATGCATCCATGCAACGACATGTTACTCAGTGATAAAAAGAAATGAACCATCAAGCCACAAACAGACATGGGCGAACATTAAATGCATATTGTAAAGTGACAGAAGCCAATCTGAAAAGGCTATATACTGTTTGATTCCAGTTATACAACGTTCTGATAAAAGCAGAAAAAGGACAAAGAATCTGAAGAGACACTTCCTCAAAGAAGATATACAAATGGCCAATAAGTACATGAAAAGATATTCAACACCATTAGCCATTAGGGAAAAGCAAATCAAAACCATGAAATACCACTTCATACCCACTGGGATGACTAATCAAAAAGATAATCAATAACAATGTCGGTGAGGAGAAATTTGAACCCTCACACATTGGTGTCGGGAATGTAAATCGGTACAGTTGTTTTGGAAAACAATTTGGCCATTCCTCAAAATGGTAAACATTGAGTTTTCAAATGATCCATCGGGGCTAGCCTGGTTGTGCAGAGGTTAAGTTCACATGTTCCACTTTGGCAGCCCAGGTTTTGCTGGTTCGGATCCCTGGTGCGGACATGGCACCACTTTGGCAAGCCATGCTGTGGTAGGCGTCCCACATATAAAGTAGAGGAAGATGGGCATGGATGTTAGCTCAGGGCCAGTCTTCCTCAGCAAAAAGAGGAGGATTGGCAGCGGTTAGCTCAGGGCTAATCTTCCTCAAGGAAAAAAACAAAAAAACCCAAATGATCCATCAATTACACTCCTAGGTATATACCCAACAGAAATGAAAACATATATTCACATAAAAACTTGTAAATGAATGTCCATAGTAGCATTACTCATAATAATAAAAAAAGTGATCAAGCAAATGTCCATCAGCTGATGAATGCATACATAAAATGTGGTATGTTCACCTGACGCGCAGTTATTTGGCAATAAAAGAGAGTGAAATACCGATACATGAAGCAACTTGGAGGAACCTGGAAAACACTACGTGAAGTAAAACCAAGTGAAGAAGTCAGTCACAGAACATCATATATGGTATGTTTCCGTTTATATTAAATGTCCAGAATGAGTGCATCTGCAGAGAAAGAAAGTAAATTAGTGGTTGCCTAGGGTTGAAAGGGTGGAGGAATGGGCATTGCTGCCCGCCGGTCTGGGCTTTAGTTTTGAAGTGATCAACGTGTTCTACAATGAGCCTGTGGTGATAGCTGCACAGCTCTGCTAACATACCAGAAGCTACTGGATTGCACACTCAATTGGGTGAATTGTGTGTTATGTGAATTATACTTCAATAAAACTCTTAAAAATTCACTATAAGTGTTTTCATAATATTTAGGATAGAGAGCGATTTTCTTATATGACAGAAAAGCCAGAGCCAGAAAAATTATGAGTGGTAGATTTGACTATCTAAATCTTCTAAAATTCTTTTAGGCAAAATATACCACAAACAAAGGTCAACAAAAACGATGGAAAATATTTAAAACGTGCATGACCAATAAAGGCTTACTATCCCTAACAAATAATTTCTACAAATGCAGTAATGAAAGAGCGAAACAAGTCACTGGCAAATGTGTGATCAATAGCTACTGACAGAAGGAAAACTCAACTGGGCAATAAAGATGTGAAAAAATCAATCCCATTTTCCCATAGTCAAATAAATGTAAATAAAAATAAGACAAATATATTTCCCTACCACACTGGCAAAGATCCCAAAAGTTGAATAATATCCAATAATAGAACAAAATGGGTAACAGAGCTAAGTAAAATGGTATGAGCTATACAGAGGGCAACTTAGAATGGGTGTTGAAAGTTTAAATTACTAGAAATTTCACTTCTTGTACTGTATTCTAAAGAAATAATTGAAGAAATGAAATGTACAAAGATGTATAGAGAAGATTTTTTATTGAAGCATTACTTGTAAAAGTGAAAACTCCATACAAGATAGAAGTCCACGAAAAGGAGTGATTTTAAAAAAATGTCATATATTATACAATGGAATGATATAGATCACTATATAAAAATGTCTAGGATGCATTGTTAAGTGAAAGGGTGGTTTACAAAATGTTATGTATAGAATCACGCCATTTATGTAAAAATATAATATTGGATATACAGAAAAAAACCTTGAATCAATATATATCAAACTACGAGCAGTAATATCTGTGAATGTGGGGTTTTTGTTGATCTTCACTTTCTCCTTCAGATATTTCTGTTATTTTCATTTTTGAAAATAAGACTAATACTCGTTTCTAAAGGACAATATTAAAAATTGTCCAAGGATACAATCTTACTTAAATAAAGTAGAAAATCAAGAGGTAGAAAGATACAGCAATGCACAGCAGGAGAAAATATTCACTTCCCAAATGTCCTCCGACAGAGAAGCACGAGTTTCTGATCTTCACACAGGCTGTTACTTGCTGTGCTTGCCATTACGGCTCTCTGGTCCAGCTCTCACCGTCCGCAGCACAGCTCAAAATGGATGGGGGCACAGGAGGCACGTGGCGAGTTGTCTGCCGTACAGCAGCGCTGTGAAGGCAAATATTTAGAATAAAATATTCCTGCTTCCACGAAGCATGAAAAGAGCAACATCTATCATGTGGAAAAATGTAATATAATCTGAAAAGTGAGCCCCAGTGTTTGTCTTACCCTCATCCACGAAGCGTTCCTAGGGGAACAGAGCCCTGGGAAGACAATAAGAGGGGATCTGAAATCCTCATCTACAGCCCAAACAACAGAATGAAAGGCTGAAAATGTTCCAAGCTCAATAATGGTAGCTTCCTTTATGCAATCATATGAGGCAGGGATTAGATCTTCTTTTGTCAGGAACAATTCTTTTTTTCTTTTTCTTTTTTTCGGGGAAGATGCATCCTAAGCTAACATCTGTTGCCAATCTTCTTGCTTTTCCCCTCCCAAAGCCCCAGTACACAGTTGTGAATAGCTGAGAGTGCAGGTGAAAGCAAGGAGTCCCAGCTTCATGAGAGAAGCAGGGGACGTGGAGTGCCTTTTGAACTTGGCTAAAGGAGAAAAAGAGTGAGTTATGATTTATGTGTAACAAAAGTTGGATGTAGAAAATTGGCTAAAAAAAAAGTTAAAATCGTAAAAATAAAAGCCCTCAGATAAAACAGGGTTCTTAAAGCAAAACTCTTGGCAGTGAAACTGTTGAAGGCCTTTCAGTTCATCTCTTTCGGGTCTCTAGCCAGCTACCAGCGATGCATGTGGCAGTCTAACGGGAGCGTTCCACATTTCTGGCTCTCTTCCAAGGGCACTGGGCTGAAATGTATGCCAGATGAAGAGCTGGCCAAATATCACTGCTGGAGCCACAAAGAAATGGCTCTACTGCAAAGTGTGAAGGCTGTCCTTGAGTGCCAACATTCCCATCTGGGGGCCATTTGCAAAAGTGCATGCATACCATTTCTCTAACTTTCTAAAAAGACGTCCAGTTTTAGTGCATAGAGACATAGGTAGAATCGGGCTTGTGTGTTTACAGATGTAAAGCTGTTATTTAATCTGAAATATTTCACATTATTCCTTACTTTTCTTCTTGGCCCACGCCTGAAGTTACATAGCAGCACTTCTTAAAAAGGCTGATTCTTTGTATGAGTTCAGGCGTGAGTTGGTTCTTTCCTCAAGATGCTCATTAAAATCTCCATGGGGCATGCATCTTTTGAAAAACCACATTCATTATTACGCAACTTTACACTGGGAAAAAATTGTAAAGCCTCTTCTCATAAAACCAGTGGCAGAAAATAAAAGTTAAAACCTTTGACAAGAATATTTTCATAAGATTGGCCAGTTTGACTTTCTTTGTGATGTCATTTGCTTGGCTGTCAGTATCCCCCACCCCACCACCCTGATTCAATGATGAGTTCCTTGGGGACAGGGGGAACAGCAGAAACACTGCTTTCTGGATTTGCATAGGCCTCTACAAGTAGTCAAGAGTCTATTGTTAAATAATATTACATCCTCATAAGGTTATTGTGGGAATTAAATGAGTTACATATACAAACACTTAGAATAGTTCTGAGCTCATGGTGAGATGTAAATATTGGCCATCATGCCACATGTGACATATGCAACATACACATGCATACTTGTGTAAGCCTTGTAACAATCCTATGATGCCGCCAGGGAAGTTTGCTCCATTTTGCACAGATGAGAAACTGAGTCTCAGGAAGTCTTGCTTAAAGCTTTACAAGCACTGAGGACAGCTAAAACAAGGTCCTGATTCTTAAACCACTGGTCTTCACAGGAACTACAGTAGAGTTTGTTTTAATTCATGACAAGGAATTGATTACAAAATCTTATCAATAACTTTAGTCTTTTCCAGGCCACATCAATCTGGGTGTAAATAGGGTCACAACACCACCAATAAAACAGCATTTCTCTGGGCTCCCTCAATAACTGGAAGAGTCCAGCCCCCATACAATTCATCTCAGCTGGTCTGGGAGTCTCGGGAACATGCGACATGTTCTTTCACACACTTCTCTTAGATCTCACTTGACAAGTGACTTTCCTCATTGACTTCACCTGCTGTGGGGATGGCTGTCCATGGGGCACCCATGTCTCTGCCAAGGCCGCCAGCCCACAGGCCTCCCCTCTTTTGTCTCATGTCGACAACTGTAGTACCCGCAGAGTGAGCCTGCTGCTGGAGTGGTGGGGGCGGCCAGGCCCACCAGCCCCCGCCCACAGCGGGACACGCCCACCGCAGACTCAGTCTGAGACCCACTGCTAATATAGAAAATCAGGGATTTAATTCTGTGTCCATATATTAGTTCCTTATTAGTAATAAAAGGCTAAAGCATAATTTTCAGAAATGTAAAATGATGGCTCTCAAGCAGATATAAAATGAGCACATGTCAAAGATTTTCTTTAACTCATTAACTGATGAGGGGACCAATGAGAGATCATGGCCAGTTCAAAAGCATCTTAGAGGTGAAGGTATTTACAGGAGACGAGATTGCTGGCTTAGACACAAAACTGGTTAATGCCCAAAAGGCCCAGGAACAAAGCAAAAATTACTCTAGTGAAATACAAAATTTCTCCTCTCAAGCAAGTCATAGAAAAGGTAAAAAGTAACCTTTTCTTACCTCTTAAGACTTATAAGATAAATTGATCATCTCAATAGAGAAAAAGACAAGTTCAAGCTTTAATATAGCACAATATTTTTAATAAAAGTTTCACAAAGTTTTTTCCCTTTATGAGTAAATCCATCAAAATGAGCCAACTTTGGCAAAACTTTAATACGTTTTATTGCATCTTTCAGACTTTCTATTGTAAATCAAAGCAAATAAAAATTCCCTTTCTGCAAACCTTCTACAACTTTCTGTATCCGTTCAGATATATCTCACTATCATATCTCGTGTGCTGGAACAACTGGACACGCAAAGATGCAACTCCTTTACTCTCTTTTTAATTTGATAAGCAACAGCACATCCCTTACTTTCAGTGGTATCTCTCCGTTGCCATTGCTCATAACAGAATCTCACTTACCTGTATTTATTACAATTTTTAATCAAAGTAACTAACTTCTATTACAAAAGAAAACTGGGAAGTGGAAAATGGAGAACTATCTGTTATGAGCAAGTGTTTTAGCAGATGAGCAAAGCTAACAAATACACATAACGGGACATTCCAAAGCCACACACATCCTCTTCCTCTTTTTCAAGGTGGTCAAATCAACAATTTTATTAACGTGACATTATAGTATATGAAAATCAGAAGCAAAGGTACGTAGTTCTAACTTGTGTTTAATGAGGTCTCAGTGTTCAATTTTACTTAGAAACTATCCAGGTATACACAGATTATTTAGTAAGTATATTGATTTGATATTAAATCAAGTGTTTAAGTAATTCAAAGATCTTAGACTCTTTAAGCTGACGTGCTATAAAACATAATTGTTGTTGATACAAAAAGTTTGCCAGAATAATGACTTGATTTACTTGAACACAAGTTTACCTTTTCCATAATCTTAAACACGACGTAGTGGCAATACTTGCTTTCTGATCGGTAAACCAATATAAAAAGTTTGAGAAATTCAACACGAAACAAACTTAAATCTTATAAAGACTGTACATTTGTATATTTAACGTAAATCAGGGAAAAGACTCATAGCTGTTTTTTCTTTCTTAAACAAAAATTAAGCCAGTCTTTTTCTCCCCAAATATTCATATTAATTATATAAAATTGGATGTTTAAGACATGTCTAAACTAGTGGTTTTTGCAAGAATATATATGAACCTAAGAGTATGTCACAATTAAGGGATTGGAAGTTCTGTTTCTCTATTTCCTGTGATATTTGGGGATATTATGTTTATGTAAGTGCTTGATGATCTCTCTAAACCCATCAGAATAGAGATCCTTTAACTTAAAAAAATCATAATCTAATGTATTAACACAAACTGAGGGTAAGAAAATATTTCCCACTCACACAATGAGAGTCAAAGACCTTCGTCAATTGCAGACACATGGACACATGGAAGGTTATAGTTTTGCTTCTACACCTTCAGCCACAAGTCTAAAGTAAATACAGAAACACCAGATTCACTAGTGCAAATCTCAAATTGCTGCTCTTAGTTCCAAGGAGCCCAAAATTCTTAAATGATTTGGGTACACAAATAGACAAACAAAGAAAAAAGACTAACTGCATTTTTCATCATCTCTCGCCCAACAGAGAGTATATCTGTATTATCCATCCAACAGATATCATCAAATGGTCAAGCCATAACACCGAATTCTCAAACATTGCTACCACCAGTGAGGATAACTTATCAGCTACCTATGAGCCAGATGTAAGAACAAAACAAAGTCATCAGGAAGGTAAAAACCAAACTCACGGAAAGTGTGCCAGTGAAGCTGAAGCTCTGTTGCCACTTGGGATTCACTCAGGAAGCCGAGAAACAAGCCACGTGGTTCATTTCCCAGACTTGGCCTAAGTTGCAGGCACAGTTTAGGTGGGTCAGTCAGGATTAGTCTACCGGGGCCTCTTGGTGGACCTCCAAAAGGTTTTTGAAAAAGTTTTGAAAGAGTAAAATCATGACTTTCATGCAAATATATAAGAAATATATATCAAAGATTTTATTTAACTCATTAAATAATGAGACGTTTTGGAGTGAATGTTTACATCCTCCCAAAATTCATGTGTTGACATCCTAACTCCCAGTGTTATGGTGTTAGGAGGTGGGGCCTTTGGGGGTTGATTAGGTCATGAGGGTGGAGTCTTCATGATGCAATTAGTGCCCTCATACAAAGAGACAAAAGAGAGCTTTCTCTGTCTCTCTCTCAGGTGAGGAAACCTGGAAGAGGGTCCTCACTAAAACCTGACCATGCTGGTACCTCATCTCAGACTTCCAGCCTCCAGAACTGTTAGAAATAAATGCTTGTTGTTTAAACTACCCAGTCTCTGGTATGCTTGTTGTAGCAGCCCTACCTGACTACGGCATGAGGAAACCTGTAAGATGCTAGGACCCATTAAAGGAACATTTTAGAAGCTAGGATGCTTATAGAAGGACAAGAATGCTTGGTTGGTTGGATACAAAACTATTTAATTTCCACAGGGCCATAAAACCTTGGAGTTTCGTGTTCCACTGGACAGAAATTATTTGTATATTTATCAAAAAATCTGCAAGTTAACATGACACTTGACTAAGTCTGGGACATTTAATCAATAAGAAACAATGAGTTGCACTATGTGCATTACTGGAGACAATCCTTGGGTAGCTTTTATGGCATATGACATTGAAAGTCATGCCACTCACTTTTTAAAATGTTATTTTCAAATTTTGGATAATTTTTATGACTTAACTCATAGAAACTAAAGAACTATGGTATAGTGGAAATTCAGTTTAATTTTATGAAAGAAGAGTAAAAATCCAGAATTTTGTAAAACTATATGCAAGAGTTTACTATTCACAAATCCAGGTACTGTGAAATATTACAGTTTCTCTCTATCATCTTTCATCTTGCCTTTCTTGTACTCTTCCTATATCCCTTTCTTGGCATAATTTCCTCCCCTTCCTCAGTCCCAGCCTCACACTAAACACATCTTCCAGGAAATGACAATTTCTCTCTCTCTCTCTCTCTCTCACACACACACATACAAACACACAAACACTCTATACCACATTCGAAATAACCCTCCTTTTCTGAAATATCTTTTCTTAGCTCACTGCTGTTAACCAAATGTGTTAATGGCTGAAAAAGTTAACAGATCACTCACACCAAACCAATGGTAGCTAGCATTGTAGGTAGTTGTAGCACTTAGGTGAGTGGGGCTGGCTTCTCAGTTACCTACAAGTATAACAAAATATTGAAAAGTACTGTACACTGTTTGCAAATGACATTATTGTCTAAGTAGAAAATCTCAATGAATCAACTAAAATACGCCTGGAACTCATAAGTGATTATAGCAAGTTTGCAGGATACAAGATTAAACAACTCATCTGAACAGACCTATAACTAGTAAGGAGATTGAATGAGTAATTAAGATCTCCCAGCAAAGAAAAGGCCATGAGCTGATGTCTTTACTGGAGAATTAAACCAAATATTTAGAGGATAATTAACACCAATCTTTCTCAAATTTCCCCCAAAAATTGAAGACGAGAGAACACTTCCTAACAATCTATGAGGCCAGTACTGCCCTGATACCAAAGCCAAAGACATTACGAGAAAAGAATATTACAGATCAATATGCTTTATGAATATTGACGCAAATATCCTCAACAAAATACTAGCAAACTGAATTAAGCAGCATGTTAAAAGGGTTATACACAATGACCAAGTGCTATACAAAAATCACCTGTTATCCTGTCTACCAGAAATGATTAGCTAGAATTTGAAATTAAAAAAAACACAACACTATTTACATTAGCACCAAAAAAAATGAAATACATAGGTACAGATTTAATAAAATATATATAAAATCTATGAGGGAAACTACAAAAACTCTGGTCAAAAGAAGTCAAAGAAGATCTAACTATATGTTCACTACTATAGGACATCCTGGAAAAGGCAAAACTATAGAGACAATAAAAAATATCAGTGGTGGCCAGCATTTGGGGAAGGAAGGGAGGAATGAATAGCTGGATTTTTAGGGCAGTGAAGTCATCCTGTGTGATAGTGTAAAGATGGACACATACACATTTGTCAAAACCCTAGAGCTGTGTAATACAGAGTGAACCCTAATGTAAACTATGGACTTTATTTAATGGTAATATATTAATATTTGTTTATCAATTATAACAAATGTATCATACTCATGCAACATGTTAATAGTAGGAGAAACAGCGGGAAGGAGAGAGAGGAAGTATATGGAAACTCTCTGTACCACTCCGTAAACCTAACACTTCTCTGATAAAGTATTTTTTAAAAATAATTTACACAACAGTTTGCAAAATGGACTAGTTTACATCGATTCTTCTTATCCCATGACCCCAATAAGAGACAGCATATCCACTGACAATCATGTAGCTTTGACCCTTCAAGCAGAGGCAAACCAATAACTCATCCTTTTTGGGAGGTTGGCATATTTGATCTGCTTCCTACAGGTTCAGGCTGTAATGGAAACCGTTCTTTGTGAAACAGCTTTGGAAGGCTGGATCAAGAGGAGGTTTTCTGACATTGCGAGTAGCCATGGGATCTTGCGTGCCAGCCTGAGGACTCCTACATCTTCCTCTTCCCCAGATCAGGGCATAGCAAAACCTTGTGGAAGAAAAGAGTAGAGTTAGAGGGCAAAGAAGTTAGGTGGACGCTGGAAGACTAAAACTGAGTTTATATATGTGGAATGTGTCTCTTCCAGGAATTGGTGGTGGGTGTATGTGTATGTGTATGTGTGTGTGTGCTCACTACCTCCACTAGTATCACTATCTAGTATCACTAGTATGACTCTGCTAGTATCACTAGTATCCTGTCTCCATCAGTATATTAGGACAAAACTAGGTGGTATAAATAAAATCTTATCATAGCATATTGTTTTAGCAAATTATGTTCAGGACTGATAGATTATATTTGCTAAAAATTAAAAGAAAAAGTAATAAAGGAATCAAGTAGAAAGAAACAGATAATTAAAACGTGGGGGAAAAAATCTGAATAGGCAAAGGCAGTCTTGAATAAGGCATAGTTCAGGAAAACCAGTGAAGAGAAGACAGACACACTGGGATATAATTCTTCGTATTCAAGCATAATTGGCCATGATTTCCCTCTCTGAGAAGATGCCACACATATGGGCTGGTGCAATAGTTGATTTTATCTGACAACTTGACAGGATTGTAGGTGCCTAGGTATTTGATTAAACATTATTCTGGGTGTGTCTGTGAGGGGCTTTCTGGTGAGATTAACATTTCAATTGGTAGACTGACTAGAGCAGATTGTCCTTCCCAGTGTGGATGAGCTTTATCCAATTCACTGAGACCCGAATAGAACAAAAGGCAGAATAAGGGAGAGTTTGTTCTCTCTGGCTGACTGTCTTTGAGTAGCTGGGACATCAGTCTTCTCCAGCCCTTAGAGCTTCCACCATCAGCTCCCCTGGTCCTCAGGCTTCCAGACTCAGATCTTGGGACTTCTCAGCCTCCACAATTGTAGGAGCCAATTCCTTATAATTCTCTCTCTCTCAGTTCTTTTTCTCTGTAGATTCCTGGCCAACACAGATTTTGGTATCAACAGTGATTCTAGAGGAACAGAATTTTAAGGATGGGTTTTCTAAATTGGCTCTGGGATTTCTGAAATTGGTCTCTAATATGATTAGACTTAAACACAGTAAACCTTGACTAAAGATGACTATTTCCAGAAGTAAAGAGAACACTGATAGTCCATGATGTGATCTGGCAATATAAATGTGCAAAATATCTGCACTGAATACTCTTAATCAACTACTTATAAGAGGCAAAGAGTTGGGTGACTGTGTATATAATGTTTTTCAATATTTTTGGAAAACTAACAAATGAAATGAGATTGGCTGGTTGCTTCTATTGTTGCTGGCCAAAGTGGTGGGAGAAAAGAATGAACTCAGGATTTGAATTCCCAGCTCCAGCTCTGCATAAGTGACCTGAAAGCTTCTATTTATGTCCTGAAGGAGCTCTTATCTTCTGTAGCTGCAGCGCTTAGATTGCTGAAAATCAAATGCAGACTCTCATCCTGTGACTGGCTGAATTACAAAGCAAATTGAACTCCCAGCCTCACAGGGTGTCTGCTGTTTAAGTGAGGGCATTGATTGGGAAGGAATGGGATCTCATAAATTGGAATGGGGACCTGAGAGAAGACCCTGATAAAGCTGGAGACATCAAGCCCTAAATTCTGAGTCTTCTTTACCTTTCTATCTCCAGTGGGAGAGCCTCCCCAGCCCCAGTGGTAGGGGCCCCTCTGCTCCCATCTGAGGGGATTAACCCTGCATTGCCTGAGGAAACTCTAATGGCCTCCCCTGAAGCTATTGCCATGCAAGACCATGCTGATTCTCCTTAGGACCCACCTCACCACCCCTCTTTGCTTCTAGACCTGTAACTAGACTCAAGTTCCACAGGGCCCGAAAGATGAGGTAAAAAGGGTGCTTGTGATGAGATATGCTACACTTCAAAAGACAGCGACTTGAGTTGTCTAATTTATACAGACAAAAATCCAGGAACCATGTGCAGGAATGGATATTAAGATTATGAGATAATGGTGGAAGGAATACAAAGTCGAATCAGGCTGGATTTATTGATATAGGCTCCAGAGATTCACATTTAATATTTCAGTTTGAGGAGTTAGGAGGGGCTCTTACAGATTGTTTGCTTGATTGGCTGAAACGCAGACCAAAGTGTGACCCACAGTAAGGGAACTGGAAATGCCAGACCTGCTTTGGTTTAATGTAGAGGAAGGGATTCAGGCTTAGGGAGATTGGAATGTTGGAGTGGATTTATCATTTAAGACCCACTCACCCACACTGGACGGGTTCAGAAGAGATACCTTTCACTGCTACTGTGAGAAATAAATTTGTGAGGGGAGCCCCAGAATCCTTGAAGAGCTTGGGGATCATTCTTCTCTGTAGGCCAGACCTTACAGTGGGTGCTGTGGTCACTGAATTAGGAAAACCAAAGGTAATGGGAGCAATTGGATCCCAGGGTGGCAGAGGCCAACTGGCATTGATACCAAACCTCTTAATCTCAAGTTTTATGCCTGATGAGCAGTAAGCCAATCACTGAGACACCAGTGCTTGGAGGTAGAGAAAAGTTTATTGGAATTGGCCAAAATGAGAAGGCAGGAGAATAGGTTCTCTCAAATCCGCCTTAACAAGAGAAGAAAGCAAGGGGTTTTATAGAGGTAAAGGGCTTGGAAGGAGGAATTTTGGAGAAACAAATGGGAAATCCCTATTTGTTTCACTCTAGATAAGCCCTTGGGCAATCAGACTTCTGGGCATCAAACAGCAGTTGGGGGTTGGTTAACTTCCTTGAAAGAACTCTTTTTCGTCTGCAAAACAAACTCACAAATCCTTGTGACCATTGAGTCACCCCTCAGGTTAAACAAGAAAACAGTAAATTAACAAGATTAACTTCTTTTCATCTGTGTGTGTTTTGGGAACAAAGTCAAAAGGTAATCATGTTCTTATTGAATATTTATAGTAACCCTCAGGCACCCGGTTTCAGCATCACTAAACTACCAAAGGCAAAGAGGGTGTGGTCCCCATTATGGACAACAGAGTCAAAACAGTAGTCAGAATAGTCTGACTTACACAGACCTACAGTGTTGGCTGGTTCTAGGGAGTTCCCAGGAGTGAAAGAGATAGAAAGCCTACTAAATTCTGACTTGATCTATATAAGCAGAAAAGATCTAGATCAAGTGAACAAAAATCTAACCTGAATTATAAAAACAAAGAGTCACAACCCCTCAAGCAATTCCCAGACTCAGAACTCCTTGAATAAAGAGAGGCTGGGTACCCTTGAGAAAGCACCTCAGTACACTGCCAAAAATTTATGCTATTAATCTTTCTCCCAGCCTTTCCCGAAAGGATATATAGCTTTTTAACACTGGAACTGTGCATCGGGGAAAAGGAAATAACTGACATTTTGGGGACTACTAGACATTGATTCTAAAATGGTATTAACTCTAGGAGACCCAAAACATCACTGTATGTAGTCCACCAGTCAGAGCAGGGGCTTATGGAAGTCAGATGATTAATGGAGTTTTAGCTTGGGTCAGTCTCACTGTGGGCCCAGTGAATGCCCAAACCTGTCCTGTTGTTACTTCCCCAGTTACGGAATAAATAATTGAAATAGATATACTTATAAGCTGGCCAAATCTTCACAGTGGCTTCCTAACCGTTGGAGCAAGGGCTATTATGGTGGGGAAAGTCTGGTGGAAGCCGCTAGAACTGCCTCTACTTAGGAAAATATTAAACCACAAACAACACCACATTCTTGAAGGGATTGCATAGATGGGTGCCACCATCAAGAACTTGAAAGATGCAGAGTAGTGATTCCCACCACATCCCCGTTCAATTTGTCTATTTGGTTAGCAGCATTCTTGCTAGGCTTTAAGCCTAGGGAAAATGCTGCTATGATCTCCTGCAGCAGGTCTATGCAGAAGAAAGATGGATCTTGGAGAATGACAGTGGATTACCATAAATTTAACTGTGTGGTGACTCCAACTGCAGCTGCTGTACCAGATGTGCTTTTATTGTTTGAGCAAATTAATACATCCTCTGGTATCTGGTATACAGCTATTGATCTAGCAAATTTCTTTTCTCTATCCCTGTCAATAAGGTCCACCAAAAACAGTTTTCTTTCAGCTGGCAAGGCCAGCAACACCCCTTCACTGTCCTACTTTGGACGTATTTCAACTCTCCAGCCCCATGTCATAATGTAGTTCACAGAAGGACTGTCCTTCAGAAATAAAGGACAGGTAACAACTTTCTCAGACAAATAAAGCTATAAGACTTCATCACCACTAGACTTGCATTGCAAGAAGTGCTAAAGAGAAAATGCAAGTATGCTAACTAACATCACGAAAACACATGAAACTATAAATCTCACTGTAAAGGTAAGAATTCAGAATACTCTAATACTGCAATGGTACTTAATCACTTTTAATTGTAGTAAAAAATTTAAAAGACAAAAGTATTAAAAATAACTATAGCTACAATAATTTTCCAGCAGATAAACAATATATAAAAGATGTGAATTATCACAACGATAACATCAAACGTGGGAGGAGGAGAAGGCAAATTATGGAGTTTTGTATAAGATTGAAGTTAAGTTGTTATTAGCTTAAAGTAGATTGTTATACTATAATATGTTTTATGTAAGCCTCATGGTAACCACAAAGGAAAACCTTGTAGGATATACACAAAAGATAGAGAAAGGAATCATAGCACGTGACTACAAAAATATCAACAAATCACAAATAAAGACCAGAGAGGAAGAAGGAAACAAAGGATCTACAAACCAGCCAGAAAACAATGAACCAAATGGCAATAGTAAGTCCTTAACCTTCAATAGTTACTTTAAATGTGAATGGATTAAATTCTCAAATCAAAAGACATCCAATGTCTGAATTGATTAAAAACGAAACAAGAAAACAAGATCTAACACTATATGCTCCCTATAAGAGACTCACTCTACTCATATATGGTAAAATAGACTTTAAGCCAAAAACTATTACAAAAGACAAAGAAGATCATTATATAATGAAAAGGGGTCAAATCATCAAGAGGACATAATGTTTGTAAATATTTATGCTCCCAACATCAAAGCACCTAAATATATAAAGCAAATATTAACAGACCTGATGGGAGAAACAGACAGCAATAAAGTTATTCCTAGGGGACTTCAATGCCCTACTTTCAACAATGGATAGAACATCCAGATAGAAATTCAATAAGGAAACATCAGATTTGAACAATACTATAGACCAAGTGGACCTAACTGACATATACAGAACATTTCATCCATCACCAGCAGAATACATTTTCTTTTCAGGGACACTTGGAACATTCTTCAGGATGGATCATTCTCAGGCCACAAAACAAGTCTTAACAAATTTAAGGTTGAAATCATATCGAGTATCTTTCCTGACCACAATGGTATGAAACTAGAAATCAATAACAGGAGGAAAGCTAAAAAATTCACAAATATGTGGAGGTTAAACAACATACTCCCAAACAACCAGTGGGTCAAAAAAGAAATCAAAAAGGAAATCAAGAAATATCTTGAAACATACGAAAGTGAAAGGGTAACATATCAAAGTGTAGTCAGATAAGACACAAAACTGAGGTCCTAATCACCGATACTTGTAGATACCACCAACTCTAAAGTTATAATCATTCAACAAATAATTATTGAACTCCAACTACACACCCAGAACTGGATGAACAGGTAACTAGATGAACACAGTTCCTGATCCTGACATTGCCTCTCATCTGACAACCTGAGTAGCTGCTTATTTTCGGTTAGATATGACAGAGCGTTAATAAGCAGCTCCAAGTGATACGGTGAGGGGTATGAGAGTCATGCCTCCTATGTGCCCGGTAATTACATCTACATCACTCCCACATCTACGTCAGGCAGCATCATCCCCTTTTAAAGATGAGGCATGGGAAGCGGAGAGGTTAAGCACTTGCTCAGGTTCTGCCAGGGGGTGCCTGGCACAGCTGGACCCTGTCCCCAGCACCCTATGCTGCCTCTCATGTCTGTTTCCACCAGACAATGTGGTGTTTACTCTGCATTGTCGTCTCATGTGGAGCTTCGTGCACAGGAGTGTCTAGAGGTTCCGAGGGGTCATCAGTCTTTTCTGCGCTCATCACTGGCTCTCCCTCAGGCCCTGTTCCTCAGGATGGTGTGTCCTATCCTGCCTTGTGGTCAGGGACTGGCGACTCCCATAGGCTAATTTCAAGTTCAATGCCAAATGCCTGGGAAAAGCCCAGGAAACCGTGAGGGTCTCCCAAGGTCCAGAGACTAGACAGAGCTACTCCCACAACTCCTCTGCCCTTTGCTCCCCCAGTGGTCCCTTAGCACCCAAGGGGTTACTTCCATCCTGACCTTATTTCTCACAAAGTGGTTCTAATGCATATACTCCCAGTAGTTTTTACATGTTTTGCCATGATGTGCACTACCTAATTCTTTAAAATGTAGGTTAGGTTCTGACTAATGTCACACGTCATAAAACAATTTACTGCTTGTGGATTTATGGAACCAAATGATTTTTTTAAAAAAGGAAAAATAATTTTGGTTTCTTCATTATTCTTAAGTAGAATACTGTCTCAGTTTATTTTAGTGCTCGCCAATTCTACAATCTTATGACGGAAAAAACATAATAAATTAAAATGTTCTTCTGAATTTTAAAGCATATCAATGACTTTAAATTCCAATCACTCATGTTCTCATTATTTAACACATAAACAATGTCACCAAAAATATTTATACAATATTTATGTATTCAAGGATATTGTAATATTAACTACCGTTAAGTCATACAGATAGGTTTCTATACGAAAAAGTTTGGTCTCAGCATAAACAAATAATCTATGCATATCATTATACTATTAAGTGTTATCGAGGACAGTTCTTGAGCTGTCAAAAAATAAGTCATGGGAGAAAATGAAATATGAATTGATGCCTTAAAAAGAAGGCCAGGATTTAGACACTCTTCAAAGGGGAGCAAGGTCCCCCAAGGTGTACGATACGGAGAAGTTGAGGCACAGAGATGGGAAAAGCAAGGTGACACACAGCTGCACAAAAGGAGCCACTGAAGACTTTCCAGTAGTGTTAAATATTTTACCATCTCTGTGTCCCAATGTTAGACAAAAATCACTGTTTCTGCCCTTCTTGGAGTCCATCTGTTCAGGATTATAACAAGATTTCTTTATAGTATAAAGCTGCCCGCCGCCCACAAAGGAAGGGGTGGGGATGGGGCACAGCTTGTGTGCTAAGAAAGAGCGAGGTAAGGGGAGATTGGAATCGAGAAGCCACTTCCTGCTTTATCCTGGACCCGACGGCTGGAATGGTGGTTGGACAGTTTGCTTTCCTCAGTTGGTCTGAAAGTATCAAAGGAAATCCATAAAGTTTCTATGAGGCTTTGTGTTCAGGGTCATCGTTCCTCTAAATAAGCTTATAGTTCTCTTCGCAGATAGTATCCAATTGAAACACATGAAACATGATCTTAGAAAACTGTATATAAAATACTTGTGTAATGAATACTATTTTAACAGAAAAGACATATTTTTAAAAACGTACATTCAGCCTGAGCACAAAATAAGAATGGGAATATTCAAATACAACAAACGCACAAAGGAATATTTTTCTTTGGTTAATAAGCAGCCAGCAGCATTTAATTTCCCCTTACAACTTCTTATGATTAAAATTAATTAAATGGATGATCACTTTATTCATGACTATTTTAGCCACCACGTACTAAAGCAGCATTTTTCGAAATACGTTCCTTAAACACTAATCCACAAAATCCTTCTCTTCAAAAAATATACTACACGTCCACAGGTTTAAGGACCACCACGTGTTGTCCTCTCCCGGGATGGCATTTAGGTTAGCGTATTAAAGGCCCTGAGGAGCCTTGCAATAAATAAACCTGCTTAGCATTGTTTGTCACACAGTGTATTGTAAAACCTAAAATTTCAAGGGCTGCCTTAGCATCTTTGAGCCTCACAGGGCCCCAAAGGCCTAACCGAGAGTTCCCCTGCTCTCACCAGACGCGCCCCCATCCAGCAGGAAGGGCTCCCTGCCTGGCTCGTTCCTTATCAGATGGGTCAATTGCACCCCACCCAGTCCTCACTCTAGGGGGTTTCAGTTCTCTGTCAGCCATAAAATTACTCAAACAAGACAGTCACATCCTCCCATGGGAACCATCGCGTACCCCACCTCCTATTACTACAAAGCCTGTCTCCAAAAGCCCCCTCTGGGTCCCTCTGCTCTTGTGTGCAACTCTCATGCTTCCCTGTGTGCTGTGTGGTGCCGTCCTCCCTGCTGTGAGTGTATGTTACTAATAAACTGCTGTCAGGCTCTTCTGCCCAACGCCGGCGGTTGTGTGTTCAGCCATCTCATCCTCCTCAGGGCGAGAAACCCCTCCTTCACTTTGGGGTGAATGAGAGGCGACTGGAATACAAGGTTTCCCTACACTTTTAGAAAATAGAACTCTTTTGTCTGTCCAGTTGGAATTAGTGTCTCATGTCCCCATACACTCATTTGGAGAAATGTTATCCTGTGTCACTGAGTAAAGACTCTGTGGTTAAAGAATTATCTAGAATTGATTTTCTGGACAGCACTCACCAAATCAACAATAGAAAAGAGCAAAACAGACAAAACTTTTTATTGAGAACCTGCTGTCTGCAGTAAACTCAGCTTTCTGACACCAAGAGGTATAATATATGATTGTTATCTTCGGGCATCCAAGGATTATGTGATCTGGTTTGGAAATTTCCTGTGGGCTTAATATACCAAAAGCTTTATTGAGGAACAGTCCTGAATGGTCAAAGGGACTTGAAAGAGAAGACGAAATATTAACTATATTAACTGAAAAAATGGTAGGACTTAGTCTAGGGGTGATAAAGAAGGGTACCCAAAGTGTCCGTACGTGTAAGAGCCAAGGCAGAGGCATGGCAAAGGCACAGTCTCTCCAGACGTCCAGCCTAGTGAGCTTGCAGAACCAAGAACAGAGATGAACACTTCACATAGGGCAGAGCCTTGTGTAAGAAAGAGCATAAAATAAATTGGAAGTGGGACATATAGAACAATCTGGAAGGAATTATGTGACCCGTAAAGGAGTTAAACTTTATCCAGAAGGCAATTGAAGGACCAAGGGTGGCTGAGTTCAGAAATAATATACAAAAAGCACGAAGGGTTATAATTCTTTAAGTAATTGAATACCTGACATTAAAAAAATTGTAACATCGCTACTGAAGTTCTGAACAAAGATGAGTACACTTTACCACAGTGTTTTTGTTCAGAATTTCAGTAGTTATGTTAAAATTATACGAACTCTAAAATAATGATAACTGAAAATCTCTAAGTACTTGGAAATTTACAACACCCTTCTAAAAGAAGCTCTATGGGTCAAGGAGGAAGTCTCAAGAGAAATTAGAAAATATTTAAACGGAATAAAATGAAAATAGGATATATCAAAACTTGTGTGATACAGCTAAAACAATGCTTAGAGGGAAATTTATAGTATTCAGTGCTTACATTCGTAAAGAAGAAAGATTTCAAATCAACATTTTAAGCTTCCAAATCAAGAAATAATTTAAAAAAAAACCCAAACCCAAAACAAGCAGAAGAAAAGACTAATATAAATAACTTAATGATATAAATAAGAGCAGAAATAAATGAAATTGAAAACAGGAAAAAAACAGAGAAAATCAATGAAACCAAACAATGATTCTTGAAAAGATGATTAAAATTGATACACTTCTAGCTAGACTGACAAACAAAAAGGAGAGAGGATCCACATTGCCAATATCAAGAATGAAAGGGGGTGTATCAATACAAATGCACAGACATAAGAAAAATAAGGACATACGACTAACATCTCTACACACAAGAATTAAACAACTTAAAAAAATGAGCCATCGCCTTGAAAGTAAGAAAAGTATAAAGCGACAAAGTAAAACTCACCCAAAATAAAAAAGGTAACCTGAATAGTCCTATATCTATTAAAGAAATCAAATTTGTAGTTAAAAACCTTATTAAAAAGAAATCTCTACGCAGACATCATTTCAGGAATACTTTCAAACATTTAAAGAAGTAACGACACCAATTCTGTGCCAATTTCTTTCAGAAAAAAAAGAAAACATTTTCTTCAGTTTAAATGTTTTCCAATTTCCCTTGAGATTTCCTCTTTGACCCACGAATTTTTTAGAAGGATGCTATTTAATTTCCAAGTATTTGGAGATTTTCCGGTTATCTTTATGTTAGAGTTCATATAATTTTAACGTAACAACTGAAATGCTCAACAAAGATGCTGTGAGAAGGATGTTAACATGCATCTCTTTTAATATTAGGTGTTCATATATTTAAAGAATCAGAACTCTTTATATATTATAGATTTTATGAGCCTGAAATTACCCTGATGCCAAAACCAGACAAGGACACTCCATGTAAAAAAGACCACAGACCTATATCCCTCATGAACATAGAAAAATTCTCAAAAAATACTGGCCAATCAAATACATCAATTTATAACAAGAATAATCCACCATAGTCAAGTAGAAATTTCCCCAAGAATGCAAGCCTGGTTCAATACTCAAGATCAGCCACGGGTAACTCATCAAATTAACAGTCTAGGGAAGAAAAACCCATGAGATCATATTAAATAAAGTAGAAAAGGCATTTGAAAACATTCAACATCTATTCACGATAAAAATGCTCAGCAAAACAGTGATGGAAAAGAATTTCTTTAACCTGATAAAAAGTATCTACAAAAACCCACATTTAACATAAGCTTAATGGTGAAATAACGAATGCCTGTCCCCAAAATGGGAAAGAAGGCGTGTTTTTTTTTTTTTTTTTGAGGAAGATTAGCTCTGAACTAACATCTGCCACCAACCCTACTCTTTTTTTTTGCTGAGGAAGAATGGACCTGAGCTAATATCTGTGCCCATCTTCCTCTACTTTGTATGTGGGATGCCTGTCATAGCACGGCTTGACAAGCAGTGCCAGGTCCGCACCCAGGATCCAAACCGGTGAACCCAGGGCCCCTGAATCAGAACATGCAAATTTAACCACTGCGCCACTGGGTCAGCTCTAGAAGGCAGGTCTTTTTAATCTCACTACTTTTATTAAATGTTGTACTTAAAGTCCTAGTCAATGTAATGAAGCAAGAAATAGAAAGTGTACAGATGGATAAGGAAAAAAGAAAACTGGCATTGTTCAGAGACTACACTGGTGGTCTACACTAAAAATATCAAAGAATCTACAAAAAAATCTTGAACTAATAAGAGAATTTAACAAGACCACAGGATACAAGGTCATCTTTGAGAAGTCAATAGTGTTTTTACATGATAGTAAAAAACAACTGGAGGCCAACATTTGAAAAACAAAATCACACACAAAAATTCTCAAAAAATACTTCAGCATGCATCTGGCAAAACATGTTCAGGATCTGTACGCTAAAAACTACACAATGCTGATGAAAAAAATCAGTGACCTAAATAAACCAAGAGACACATCGTGAATTGGAAGGCTAAAGGTAGTTAAGATGTCAGTTCTTCCCAAATTGATCTATAGGTTTGATGTAATTCCAATCAAAATCTCCACAGGAGTTTTTGAAAATATAAAGAGATCCTAAAATGTATTTGTAAATGAAAGGCAATTATAATAGCCAAATGATTTTAGGAAAAAACCCAATAAATTTGGAGAACTCATGCTTGCCATTTTAAGGCAAGGCAAATTCATACCAATCAAGACAGTGCGGTATTTGAGAAAGTTTAGACACATAGGTCAATGGAATAGAATAAGGAGCTCAGAAATAGACCCACCCAAATATCCCTAATTGGTTTTTGACAAAGGTACAAAGGCAACTCAACTAAGTAAGAATAGTGTTTTCAACAAATAGTGTTCCAACAACTGGACAACCATATGCAAAATCATTAACCTCTAGGGGCCAGCCTCGTGGCGTAGTGGTTAAGGTCGTGCTCTCCGCTTCAGGGCCTGGGGATCATGGGTTTGGATGCTGGGTGTGGACCTAGCACTGCTCTTTGAGCCATGTTATGGCATCGGTCCACAAGAAATAGAGGAAGATGGGCACAGATGTTAGCCCAGTGATAATCTTCCTCAAGCAAAAAGAGGAGGATTGGCAATAGATATTAGCTCAGGGCCAATCTTTCTCACACACACACACACACAAAATCATTCACCTCTACCTAAATCTTACATCCTGTATAAAAATTAACTCAGAATGATTCACATATCTAAGTGTAAAGCATAAAACAATACAACTTTTAGAAAAAACCCAGAGAAAAATCAATTTGACCTTGATTTCTTAGATTTAACACCAAAAGCATGATCTATAAAATTAAAAAGTCAATAAATTGGACTTCCTTAAAATGAAAAATTTTTGCTCTTTAAAAGGCACTAAGAGAATGAAAAGAGATAATATAGACAGGGAGAAAATATTTGCAAATCGCGTATCTAACATAGAACTTGTATCCAGAATAGACAAAGAATTCTGAAAACTGAATAATAAGAAAATAAATAACCTGATAAAAAAGGAAAAAGATTTGAACAGATGCCAAAGATGACATACCAATGGCAAATAAGCACATAAAAACATGTTAAACATCACTAGCCACCAGGGAAATGGAAATTAATCTATAAGTATCACTACCCACCTATTAGAATAGCTAAGATTTTTTTTAAAAAAATGACAATACTAAGCCTTGTGGAGAATGTGAAGCGACTGGAACTCTCGTCTATCGCTGGTGGGAATGCAAATGGCGCAGCCGCTCCGGAAGCCTGCTTGGCAGTTTCTTACACAGTTGGACATGCAGTCACCATACACCTTAGCAATCCCACTTCTAGTTATTTACCCTAGAGAAATAAACAATTACTTTCTCAAGATCTGCACCCAAATGTTTGTAGTAGCTTTACTCATAAATGTTGAAAACTGGAAAAAATCAAATATCCTTCAATGGGTGAATGGGGAAATACACCGTGGAACATCTATATAATGGAATACAACTTCATACACAAAAGAACTTGGATGAATCGCAAAGATATTATGGCAAGTGAAAAAAACTCAAAAGGTTACATACTGTGTGACTCCATTTATGCGACATTCTGGAAAAGACAAAACTGTGGGAAAGGAGACGTGGGATTGCTAGGGGCTGGGGCTGGGGGCGGATTTGACTACAAAGGCACAGCACGAGAGTGTTTCTTGGGGTGAGAAAAATATTTTGTACCCTGATTGTGGTGGTGGTTACAAAACTCCATACATATGTTGAGACTCAGAATTGTATAAGAATAAAGAGTACATTTTATTCTACGTAAGTTTAAAAAATAATAATCATTTTTAAAATAGCAGAAGTTTGGGAACCCAGTCAGCTGCGTTGAACAGCTGAGTAGATAGGAAGCGTATTGTTGAGAAGGAAAGGCATTGTTTTTCATGGGTGGACTAGACAGGAGCAAAACTGGGAAGAGCAAGGAGAGATAAAACGACTTTTGTCATAGCACGTGTTACAACCACTCCTTATGTGAACTGACACGAGAAGACCAGCGCTCTTGTGCCACCATCCCAAGAAGGAATGGGCAGCAGACAGTGTTGGTGGAGAGAAAATTTAGGGAAGATGGAATTATAATAAACAATCACTTCTCTGATCATATGTCATGGTCCTAAGTCTCCTGAATGCATCCTTGCTACTTTCAAACGACTTGAAATTGGCAACACTTATTATAAAAGGGATACAAACTTGTGCATTGGGTTCTGAAATCAGTGACTCACTTGCTTGTTGGGGTGGCCTATTCATCAACCATTCCATGACTATTTATAGAGCGCCCGCTATTTGCCAGCCTGTAATCTAGTTGCTACGGATAGAGCAGTGAATAAAATAAAGTCTCTGGTCTCAGGAGCTCAAAGCCTAACGTGTAACAGATGATGCAAGGCGCTCTGAAGAAGAGGGTGGCAGAGGAAGGGGCGGAGGATGGGCAGGGCAATGACTGTCACCTGCAGCCATCCTGGAAGGCTTCTCTCCTAAGGCGACACCTGAGAGAGACTCAAGGGAAGCCAGTAGGAGAGGCAGGGACATATCTGGGGGAGGGGATTTTCAATCTGAGGGAACAAACAGCAAAGGCTTTGAGGAAAAGGGTGGGCTCAAGAGCTCCTGGGAACAAGAGAGAGGGCAGCAAGACTGGAGCAGGGAGTGAGAGGAAGAGAAGTCAGAGAAGTGGGCAGGCGTCATATCCAGGGGGTCCCCAAAGGCTGTTGTGAAGACTGGGGATTTCTCTCTCCATGATATGGTCAATCGCTGAGGGTTTTGAACAGAGGAGTGATAAGATCTGAGTTATGTTTTAAAAGAATCATTTTGGATAATGTGTGAACCCTGGTGTCCGGGAGACTGGGAGTGCCAGAAGGGAGGTGGCTGAGCAGGCAGTTTCCACCTCTCACTGACAGACGCTGTGGCCCGGACCAGAGCGCAGCCCTGGAGCAATGGGAAAGGGCATTGCAAAGCGAGACGCCGAGAATTGCTGTGGACTTGGAAATGGTGTGTGTGTGGAGTAGGAGGAAGCGGGTGGATTTCGAAATTTGGAGCTTGAGCTACTGGGTGCCAGGGGAGCCATTTAGTGAGTTGGGAAATAATTTGAGGGGCAGGTCTGGAAGGGATCAAGAGTTCAAATTTGACTGTGCTAAATATGAGGTGATGATTAAACATCCATATGGAAATGACAAATAGGCAAGTGTGTCTGGAATTCAGCAGAGACACAAGGACTGGAGGGCCCAAGCCAATTAATAATTCTATCACTTCAAATGAAACTTGATAATCATAAGTAGTGTAGTAGAAGCGTTAATTTGTTATTTCATAAGAATAGATTGGAGCGAGAGAGTCTGCAGGTAGCAAGACCTTAGGATGCCCCTGGCGGGGGAGATGAGGACGCCCCGAAGGCTTTAGCATCAAGAAGCAGAGAAGACAGAGTGAAGCATGGGAAGGAAACACATGGAGACAGTGGGTCGAGAATAACTCTGACAATGTGAGCCTGCAATACTGGAAACATTTGTTATGTCTGACAGAAATGGGAGAATGAGAGGAGTTTGTGCAAAAAAAAAAAAGACAGGTTAATTTTTGATGAGCTGAGGTGACAAGAAAATAATAATGTCTAGGTATCCAGTTAGAGATATGGGCCTAACACTAAGTAGAGGGTACGAGGATATGAAAAATTGAGGCTTCTGGTCAATATTAGTAATGCCAATAGCCATAATACATCAATAGCTAACATTTATTGCATCCTAACAGTGCGCCAAACATTGATCTAGGCTTTCTACATGCCTTATTAAATGTAGGCCTGACAACAGTTCCACAGGGTGAGGACTTCTGTTGTCTTCACGTCGAAGGGGAGGAAGGTGAGGTCAGAGGGGCTGAGCACCGGGCCACGTGCCGGGAGTCCAACTGCGGCAGTCTGCCTCCGGAGGCCCACTTCTTAACCACAGTGCTGAGCCCTGGGTTGTGTTAGTTGAATACAAAAGCTTGTGTTCAACAACGGTACACAAAAAATAGTAGTGTCTCCTCTAAGTTCAGCCATTAAATTAAAAAAAAAAAAGCTTTCTTTATGATCTATAAAGGGCTTTTAAACCTGCTCAAGGTAGGGTGTGAAAACAGGAACATTAAACTTAGAATAGATTTCGTGGCTGCTGAAAACCGGCCGTGCAACATGTCAGAGCCTTGAGACGCCGCTTCTCTGTGAAGAACCAGCCCACAGAGAAATCTTCATTTTGTATTGTTTATTCTAACGTATTGGAAGACATGATGTCACTCCTGTTGGATCACAATAAAAACCAAACATTATTTGTTATCATGAAAGAAAACCCTTTTAACAGGATTGGGAGCTGAACTAGAAAGAAAAAATAAATTTTAAAAGAAAGGAAATTACCATTCAGAAGCAAGAGACTCTAGAATAGGTTAGAAAGGAAAGTAGCAACGTTCCCCAGCCAGGAAGGACAGGAAGTTAGCTTGTGAAGGGGGTCAGAATATGCCACTCCGGAATAAGCCAGCTTGGCAGAAGGATTATTTTGAGCTGAAGACCTCTGGGATTCAACACATACAGAAAGAAGCCTTCTCAGAGCTTCCTTTATCTGACTAAAAGCAGAGACTCCTGAGAAATAAGGACTGCCGTAAACCCCGTCTCCCGGGGAAGTTTTATGGCCGTGAAGATGGCGGAAGTCAGCACTGAGCTGGACCTGCACAAACAAACTGCTAAGATAGCCCTTATTTTTCATTAGTTTCCTCCATATATTCACCTTCCCAGTTTGCTGCCCTTGGAAGCCCCAAATCATTTTCCTTTAATATGTCACATCTCCACGATTTATCACCCTTTGTTGAAAATGGTATATAAGCTGTCAGGCCAATCCACTTCTTTCTTCAGCAGGCTCCTTGTTACACAAAAATTAACATGAAATAAAATTTGTATGCTTTTCTCCTGTGTATCTATCTCCTGTCGTTCTGATTGGCAGGCCCCCAGGTAATGAAACTAAGAGGTAGAGGAGAAAGGTTCCTTTTCCTCCCCTACACTTGCTAATCAGACTTAATTGCATTCACATGTCTAGATAATTCTTCAATATAAGATTAGGGAAGATACAGACACAAAAGTTCAGGGAACAGAGTTTACAACAATGATGCCATTAATAAATTAATTCCGTTTGTCAGAGCAATGTTGTGCCCTTATTCACCACACAGATAACATCACACAGAGAAAACCAATCCTACAAGGGAGACCCAGCCAACACAGGCTTCTGGACACAGGGTGCGAGCTGTGAGAATGTTGGGGATAGTAGAAATTCATCTCCGCTCTTGGAAAAGTAACTCTAACTGATGGCATTGGGTCAACAGCATATGCGTCTGACCATCAGACGCAAAATACTCTAAGAAATTACTCTAAGCAGAGGAATATCCTGGTTTAAGAACAATAGTCACGAAGTTGGCCAATGAACCAAAGGGCAATAACCTCAAACACATCTGTTTATAGCCTTGAATGAAGGAAATCTCTTTCTGAGAAAAAGTAGTCAATGCTCAAGCAGTGGAACTTTCCAAAGCCAGTTCAAGGATTTGATGAGCATCCTAGCTCAGCGTGGTGGGGCAGGAGGGGGCTGCTGAAATTCTCTTACTCCAAAGTACCTTCTCTGTGCCAAAGGGACACCAGGTCAAGTCACCATTTGACCAGTGCCAGTTCCTTCCTTTGGCTAGTTGTTTCTTCTTTACCAAAGCTAAAGAACTGATGCAAACAATTATTGTGAACTTTTTGATATCAAAGTCACCAAAATGTGTTTGAGTAAAGAATATTGAAAATACTTTTTTTGTTGTTCATTCTTGATATACAATTGAATTAAAATCACTTCTGCAATTAGGAAGGACTTACAGTCATGTGACACGTAACGAGGTTTTGGTCATCGATGGACTGCATATATGACAGTGGCCCCATAAGTTCAGTACCGTATAGGTTAGGTGTATAGTAGGCTATACCATCTAGGTCTGTGTAAGCACACTCTGTGATGTTCACACAATGATGAGATCTCAGAATGTGTCCCCATCGTTAAGTGATTCATGACTGTATTTTTTATGGGAGGGACACACTAGACATTAGACCAACCAAAAAATTCCAAATACTTATTAAGGATACAGAAAGTCGACCTTAATTAATGAACCAAGCACGTCTTCCTCCCTGTTCCTCCCAACCTCCCTCAGGAAAAGGATATAGACACACACGTAAAAGTATTGTCCCCATCACTGTGTGATAATTCTATCAAAAGTGTGAAATGTTTAGCAGAACAGAACTGTGTAGCAAGAAATTAATATCTATCACTTAAGGACTAATTGATGCTTTTTCTAAATGGTTCTATAAACACAGGCTGAAAATCCTGGATCTCTACTATATTGTTAGATATACTGAGGGGAAAAAAAATAGTAGTTTGAAATAACATCCCCACCGCTAATCTAAACACAGACCTATCTCCTATATGTGGATTTGAAAATAAAATTCACTTCTGGAAAGATAAAGATAAAGATGAACAGGCCCAAAGAAAATTCCTCTAGCTGATGGAAAATGAAAACATGTTTTCTATTTCTAGTAAAAATTCAAATCAAAACCTTAATATGTAGCTGAATTGGTGGATCACACCTCTACTGGTTTTACGACGGCAATTATAACTGGAGATGCCAGATCCCTCGCGATGATCAGTGTCACTTCTTCCCGAGTAGGCCCTGGCCTGCGTAAGGAAGGAAGGGCTGCTCCAATCCTGTCCTTGGAGTTGGTACAAGCAAGCCCAACCACCTGTATTCCGCAACTAATAAATCTTGCAAAGTTCGTAGAAACACCATCTACAAAGTGCCTCTTCTCTAAAGTTGGGCTTCAGGCAGTTTTTTTTTATTTGCAATTAACTATCTCCAGCTGTTGAAGAGCAGAGAAAAACCACTCCAACTAAAGCATCAAATGAATATTCTTTGTGCCCTTGGGGTGCAAAGTTCATTTTGCTCATGTGAACACTACAGAATTGGAAGGTGCATTAATCATTTAATCTAACGCTCTCAGCTTCATGGGAGAAAAGTGAGGCTCAGAGATGGTAAATTATATGCCCAAGGTCAAACTTTTTTCTTTTTGAAGATTAGCCCTGAGCTAACATCTGCCGCCAACCCTCCTTGAGAAAGACTGGCCCTGAGCTAACATCAGTGCCCATCTTCCTCTACTTTATATGTGGGACGCCTGCCACAGCATGGCTGCCAAGCGGTGCATAGGTCTGCACACAGGATCCGAACTGGCAAACTACCAGCCAGCAAAGAGGAATGTGAGAACTTAACTGCCATGCCACCAGGCTGGCCCCCTCAAACTTTTAATGAATGATTGGTCCAGAACATATTCTGAGTCTAGAGGTCTTGTAGAGTATGTTTTTCTTAAACATTTTTCTACTTCCTTAAGGAAGAATCCTACATAACTATAACCCACTCTCAGTTTGTACACTGCAAAGGAGTTGCATATGTAGGGGTGTGTGTGTGTGTGAGCAGGCATGCGTGCGTGTGTGGGCATGGGGAAAAATAGGTGATAGAAGAGACGACGTGTGAAGGAGGAGCGATGTGAAGAAGGGTAACCCTGGAGTGTATTTCAGCCCGTAGATACGTCTTCCATCAAATCATTGCCCAGAGCTACTAAAGAAAAAAACAAAATGGCCGTTTTGAGTTCTGCTGCTTCTTCCTGCTCTCACCACAACCTCTTATGGAAATGAGGTAATGCAGTGAATTGGACAAAGGGTGAGCAGTTGGAGGGAGAATAAGACAGAGAAAGAGCCTGGAGTCCATAAAGTGCGGCCCCTCAATTACGGAGTGTTGGCTGCACATTTACATTTGGAGAATACTGAAATGCTGTCAGACTTTTAGTTAATAGAGTCAAGAATTAATAATGTAAGCATCTTACTCAATATCATAATCATAAGGTACTAGGAAACAACTAACTTTGTCTCAAAAGCCCCCGTTAGGGTCCTGAGACACACCCTCCCATTAGGAATCATGAATACTTGGAAGCAGGCATCAAACCCATCAGATCATCGTAGTCCACTTAGCGCACAATAGGAAGCATTGTGCCCTCCGTTTATAGCAGCATCTCTTTCTTCCAGCAACTTGGCAGCAGCACAGTGGAGACAGGAGATTACTTGAGGGGATCAAAGGCAAGTCCACGCTCTGCTCTCCAGCACAGAACTGCTGTGAAATTATGATAAATTATGTCAGCACCTCTCCGTGTTTTTCCAAGTTCTCATCTGTAAAATGTTAACAGTAATCTGTGAAATGCAAACCCTGCATTTTCTTGTGTTCCTAGGACATAGTGGGAAGGATCTGTGAGATCGTGGCCACCAAGGTGCCCATAGTCACTGTGAGCCACTGCCTGGGACTGCCCTCCCAGCCAGTGTGAGGGGGCCTGTGGCTCTTTGGGAGACCTGCATTCCCTCCCAGCCTCTGCGATTGTCGCCGACGGAGGTAGCTGTCAGCCCCATGGATGACCTGGGTAATGTCATTCACACACACACACACACACACACACACTCTCTTCACGCCACTCCGATGGAGCAGCATGTGGCCCTGCTCTTCTCACCCCTGAGACTTTGCCTATGCTGCTCCCTGTGCTCAACCTGCTCTCTCCTCACTCCACTCCCAGATGACTCCTTGTCATCCTTCAGAATTCATGTCAGATGCTACAATCTCCGTGGTCTTCCCTCTTCTCTCCATGGCTTGATTAGGTGGCCTCAAGGTCTTCCCTAGAATCCTGTCCATACGTCCACAAGCCCTTAACTTGCTGTATTGCAATCAGATGTTTACATAGCTGTTGTCTTCACGACATTGTCTTCATCTGAAGAGTTTAGCACATATCTGGTGCCCCAAAATTAAAATATAAGAGAATAGTGAATGAGTGAGTAAATGAATTTTGCACAAAGAGAATATGTTGGGGAGAAGTGTTGTATAAATCTGAGATAGGCTACTTCTCATTAAAAAGCTCCCGGAAGTGATCGTTTGAACTATGCGCCCATCATAAACAGCAAGCTTCAATGAACTTGACCACTGTACGCCATCGCCATTGTGGACGCCCTCTCCTCACACACGCGCGTGCCATTTCCTGGGAACGTCTGCAGTTCTCCGCAAAGCCTTCTCTTTTGGACACACATCCACATACCACAAGACAACTACTGCTGTGAAGTGTGTAACATGTAGGTGGACTCAAACAGCAGGCTGTCTTGCATGACTCTGCTCCGATCCCTGTCACGTGCAACTTCCGAGCTGACATCTGTGGCACTCTTTCTTTTGTCACACTGTTGATGCTTCTTTTCACTCTTGCATCGCTTACCCTTCTTTCTTGCCAAGGCTTTACTTTTGCTTTAGGGGCTTCTCATTTGAGGTCTTAATTGAGGACTTTTAAATCCTCCTTTCTTGGCAAATATGCTCATTTTGCAAAATTCTTACTTGCCAGCTTCAAGCAACCCTTTAGCCAAGAATCATAATTTTCAGTATTTCTTGGGCTTGTTCTGTTAAGATACTAGGTCATTCACTCCCTCGTACATTAGATTCTTCTCCTCTCTCATTATTCTCAACACAGGAGGCCCTCACCTGCTCCTGGTAATTTCAAATTATGAATTTCCTTGCATGTGACAACATATAGGAATCCTCCATTTTTTTCAGTGTGATTATTTAGTGCAAATGTCAAGCTAAACAGAATGATTACAGACTACAACAATAGCAGGTTGATGTGTGGGTTCTCCACCTCGCAGTAGGAGCACACACCCGCCCACAGCTGCCCTGGACTCACCAGGTCTGAAAACAGCTGTGAGATCAATGTCATATTCTTTTATGTGTTAAAATATACACAGTAGTTAGGACTCTGATTTTCCAATAATAAAAACTCACCTCAAACTCCATAAAGCAAAACAGCAAACTTATGATGAAGATACATTGGAATATCAGAGACCGAGGGCAGGATCACAGGTAAGCCTCAGGCTCAAGTGGGACCAGATTCAACTGGCGTCAAGATTTTCTCTCCTTCTCTCTTCTCTTTGTTTTGGTACATGTGGATTATTCACTCTATCGACAGTCGGCCCCCTCTGTTTCCCTATTTGGCCATCAACTGTTCCTGACCTTCATGTAGGATGAAGGCACCCAGAAGAGACTAATTCTCTCTTTTTATTCCTTCCAAAATTCTTGAAGGGGAGATTTTTATTAACCTGCGTTGGATCCCATGCTCACCCCTGGACAAATAAATGATGGCCGAGAGGAGGGGTCACCTTACTAATATGGTAACTCCCACAATAGTCATATGAACAGAGATGGGCTGGCAATTTTTACAAAGGGATGTTGGGTAAAAATTTCTGTTGGTCTCCATCATAGCAGCTATTGATGAATATAGGACAAAGTGGTGTCTACCTCTCCGTGTCTCAGATACAACTCAGGTATATTGTTAAGTTAGATTTTATCTTCCTCCATAGACCTGGCTAATGCCAACTCCCTTCTACTCTTAACACACACACACACACACACACACACACACACGCTCAAAGGGAGAAGAACCCATTCCCATATGCAGGTTAGAGGGCATGTCTTATGAAATTACTGACCAGGATCCTGAGAGAATTAATAAATGTTACCAAATGAATTTTTTTCCTTAAAAATCTAAGGAAATGAAGTTCATTGTGAAATGCTAACCCTTGATCTCTAGAAGAGTTGAATATTTTGTTTAAAATTTCATTAAATACTTATCTTACCCAAAAAGCTGACTTGATGATTTCTTTTGCAAAATATGCCTAAAGCCAACTGAGATAACAATGTTTGTGATTTCTGGAATCATTGTTTCTTGTCTCTCATATTTCTCATTTGCCATGACAATTTCCCCCAGATCTTCTCTGTGCAGTTTCCCCATCCAGAGTTAGAGGTGGGTGAGGCAGAATGTTTGTCACCATGGTAGAACCGTGGGTACACAATGCTGTGTGTTACGAGTGGGCTTACTTTGATGATATAGTCCATTATTCTCAAAGAGGTCATTTGTGAGTATAGGAATGCAATTTTTATTATACTTAGGGTCTTCTAATAAGCGCATAGTTAATGCAGTAAAGCATGGAGGGTACATAGGGGTTGAGGGAGCTGTGTCGGAAGCAAGGAGAAACACAATGTTGTTGCAGCAGATAGAATGGGACGCTTACAGTTACTTTTCCTGCTGTCCCAGTTTTGGCTAAGGCCCCAAAGTCTGAGATCATTGCATTAGATGCCAAGTCTGATCACACGATAAGAGAGGCCACTAGACGACTGACAAGTCTCTTGCTTAGAGATTATACAATGAATTCTTACAGCACTAGCCGATTGCCCGCCTCCAGACTGCGCAAGAGATGCTAAATCATTCATGTGGAGTCTGAAGGAAACAGCGATCAGGATTCCTTTGAAGATCGGAGTAACTGGGCCGTGTGTTTTCCTCCTCCATGAGCACAGAGGGATGCTCCAAGTGAAGGTAGCTTCCAGAGAACCACAGCTTGGCACTTGCTCCCTGGAATTTGAAGGACACAGGACTTGTGTCTAGCTCCTACCAGCAAACTGTAAAAGTGGACAGTTGGCTATGTCATGGTGCAGTCCCTGTGGATAGTAACAGCACCTACTGCATCAGGGTTGAGGGTGACATTACATATGTTATACTTAGCTCCTGGCACATAGCAAGTGCCAATAAGTGTTACCAATATTTTTATTCTTTTATTAGTATTATCACTTCCCTTAGGTGGGTTTTCTCCTAGAAAGTTTCTCTTTCCCTCAACAAGAAAACTTCCTCTGGCCTGCCTCATTGATTTTTCAGAGATATCTCTGAGTGAGCCTGGTAAATTGTCCTCCTCTCCCCTGCCGGGGCCCAGAACAAACTGAGATATAAGTCCAAGAGGGAGACAGATGGAGATCCAGAATACTTCCTTTATTAAAGATGAAGACTAAGTTGGAAGATGCATCTAAATGTGAGAAAAGAATGGACCTGCTCAGTCCAGGCTATAGATACCTCCTACAGTGACAACAAGCTGCATTGATAGTGATGATGAGGATGATGATGATGGCAACAACAATGGTGATGGTGATAGCAGCAGCTATCTTTTGATAGTACTTTACAAAACATGTTGGCATCCCTCTAACATGCTTTCAAATCCATGTTCCTTGTGGGAGACAAAATCTACTTATAAGATATAGTCTATACTATCACGAAGCTTAGATAGATAAGACAGAAAGTAAATAAATCCCTATATAACAGGGTGGTAGATGCCAAGTTCTGAAGCAGCAGTGCAGCTAACATGTTAAGAGAACCCAAAGGAAGGAGTAAGTACTTCTTGCCCAGACTTTTAGGAAAGGCTTGATTGAGGAGGCAGAGCATTACCCAAGCCTTAAAGTATGGGTAAAATTTGGAAATTTAGAGGGGTAAGGCGCATCCCAGAGAAAGGAGGCGACTGATCCAAATAATGGGGAAAAGCAGCCGGCGCAGAGTCCCAGGTACGGCGTGTCTGTCTGGCAGGAATGGCAGGGAGAGCAGTGGTGCTGTGAGGTGTTCATGGCTCTTCATCTCAGGGCATGGGCTGTGAGCGCTCCCACTGTGCCAAACACCGCCACCACTGCTGCCTAACTGGAACCACACCCTATCAGCCTTTTATTGAGGCATACACTAAAAGTCTACACGTCAAGAGTGCAATTTGGTGAGGAAACATTGAACTAGAAAAGTCCTGAGAGCTTTACCATCTTCATCTGAAACATAACCAGAGCAATTCCAGTGTAATCTTAAGACCAATGAAAAAAGTATCAAGTTCGCAGTCTGCTCTAGAGGGGCTCCAGATGACCGATATTTTTATAAGAAGCCCCAATTTCAGACATATTAAGTCATCATACATTTCAGGGTGAGTAGCATTAACCATATTATATATAGTTTACACTAAATATTATATATATATATATAATACTAAGTATAAATATTACATTTAACCAGATTTAATCATCTCAAAACTATGTCTGCTAAAATAATTATGGTTTCTGAGAATGCTAAAGCAATTACCCCAAATATCTGTACGGTTATTTGAAACCATTGAATAATTTTTACCTTTATCTACTTAATTTTTTAAGTTAATGCAAATTCAAGACCTATAGCAAATATTCAGCTAATTTTCTACAGTACACACTCTTTTTATGGTGACTAACTCAGAATATAAGTGTAATTCACCTAATCTAAGACACTTCATGGTTTCAGAAATAATAAAATGTGAAAAAAATGTGTCTTAGAATCAATGAGATCCGATATCTTCCCAATGTGTGAGAAAGAAGATCAAATATTTTGTCATGAGTAGGATCCGTATCCTGATACTATCATTTCTAATGGAAAAATACTATTTTATTTACAAATAATACTAAAGTTCTTGGAAAGTCCACTCAAGTGAACAACCTGATTGTAGGGGTTAAAAAAAGTCGTGATAAAATAATTGCCAGCAAAGTACATAAAGGGGTGCTGGGACATTGAGATTAAGTATCTGCCTGTCCATCCAACCAACTATCCATCCATTTAGCCGTCTATCTTCCAGAAGTGAAGACAAGAGCCATCTTAGAAGAGGTTGTCTTCGCCATGGGGAAAACTCTTCCTGACGTCTACACAGATAAGACCAATAGACTTCCTTGGCCCTGAAAGAAAGTCATAAGTCAGACTTTGTGGCTGTTTGTGCTCCACCATCATCTCTCGGGTGGAACACAGGTGTCCTTCATCTGACATGCAGACTTCTGGAGAGAAGTCTGCACAGGAAGGGATTGAGACTCTCCAGCAGTTTCTTAAAAACCTTTGACATTGAGGCTACCAGTCAGCATGGAGTATGGAAAGTGGTGTTCTGTGTGTACCAAACGCAATTTATTGTCCTGCATCTAATACCGAAAGCTTACATGTCAATTTCTTTATTACTAATGGAGAAGTGAAAATATACTTGTCCTAGATATTATTAGTTCAACTTTAAACTCTTTACCTGAAAGAGACCCAGGCAGAAAAGTACAATAGGTGCTTCAGAGGGAAATTCAAAATGAATAAAAGGATATTTGAGCTGTTGACTGGAGTTCAAGAAAACCCCTGACTGGGAGGGGTGAGCTGGTTATCACATGCGTGTGGGTAAATCTGGAATCCATTGCCCACCCGCCTCCAGTCATGCTTGGCAGTGATGGCAAAACTTCTGAACTGGAACAAGGAAATGTTTTTTTAACTTAAAGCAATGGGTAGAAAATCTGCCTCAGTCTTATTTGACTGAAGAAAGGAGAGAAAGGATAAAATAGCAGAAATACATCCTGGCCATGACTTTAAGCAAAGGAGAATATTAATACTGTCCCTTTGTAGCACTTGAGCCAATTTTCTTCAACAAGGGAGAGAAATGGTGTTGGATTCGCTTTTCTATGGGGGTGGATTGTAAGATAGAAAAAAATAATAATAACACTATACCTTGAAAATTAAGCTAATAAACAGAAGACACATTTTGACCATATCACATCCTAGAGGGCCTGTCATGAACAGTGTCTGTGTGTCATGGCCTTTGTCCAATGGTGGCAGCAACCAGTTCCTTGGCAACCTCAGGCCACACAAAACTGTTTAAATGTTTCCTAGAGACTGTGAAATTGCAATATTTTATGAAAGAATTTTCACTCAGGGAAATGACTGTATTTTCATACATTGTTCTACATTCTTGGGCCGCCCAGAACCAGAAATAATTGCATTGATAAAGGTGCTCAAAGAATAATACTTTTCTTTTGGGAAAGCAAGGAGTGTCCTCAACCCCAAACTGAGTAGCTGCTGTCCATAGGTTTCTGGTATGTATTCAAGTTGGTTGAAAAAATTGTTTAAGTATTAACATTAGCATAAATAGCAGCACATCTCCTGCACAATTAAAGTTAAAAAATACATTTTATAAAAGCCAAATTTTGCGCCATTTTCTCAGTAACATCCTCCTCTCAGACGCATGATCCTGTCTTCGGCAGATCCTTAGCTTTCCAATTATGCCATCTCTATTTCCTAGCTCTGAGACAGGAGAAAGAGGCAACATAAGTAGCCTGGGACAGACTTCAAGGAATGTGCAAAGATAATTTTCCTGAATTGTGATAAATGTCCTTGTATGTGAATTTTACTTTATAAAATTTATACCAACCGTCTTCATGGGCTTTACATCTCGGAATCACAAATGAGCATCTTGTAAGTCAATCAGCAGGATCTGCCTTATAAATGAGTTGAAGTATTGGTCCATGTTAAATTAGATTTACTTTGAAAGAACTGGAATTTATTTCATTATGATGTAAGCCAAATTTATTATAAGGATTTATTCTTGTGATTCAAAATCTGTTTATTTTGTTACAAAAAAATCCATCAAGGAAACAATGACAAGGTCTGTGATCTTAGCCAGAAAGATGACAGTGACCGATGAAACTGAAGTACTGTACGCGTCTTTCCGGATATCATATCATCATAGTCTATGTCTTTCAACCTCTTCTATTTCCCACCCATAAATTAAAAATGTCAACCATGAACTTTGATTCTGTACTGGAAAGACATTTCTAGAATGAAATTAATTTGTGTCATCCATGAAATCAAAGAAAGGAAACAAAAGCTGTTCACCAAATGAATGATTTTTAGTTTTCCGTCACTCCAACCTTCTTTCTTTACATCCTTGACAACTGAATGCCTCACTCCAATGACGAAATGAGAAATGGATATTGTCTTCCACCAACAGGCTTCCTTTCCCTGAGATCCTGGAGACCTTTGAGCATCCCTGATGTTCAGACCTGGGAAATGGCTGCTCCTCTAATTCCAGTAAAACAGAGAAGAGGAAGGGCAAAATGTAGGCAGTGGGCAATGGGGGCCAGTGCTTTCTTGTCCTCAAGACATCGGAATAAATGCTTCATACTAAATGGTAAGGTTTTAGTGCTTATTTAGACCTTTCAATAATTGATATTTGGATTACACTTCTCGTATTTTTTAAGTGCCAGAGTGAAAATAAATTATGAGAACTTGCTAACAAACACAGGACGGCATTCTTCCTTGTTGAATCGTTTGACTTGAATCACTATTTCTAGCGACAAACTTGAACCATGATTTTCAGGAGCCGTAGCTTCACATCTCAAGAAAGAATATCAACATCTAATTTCATCACACCATGTCCAGAAAGCGGCCACAATGTGTCCTGGAATGCAGCCTGGCCAACAGCTCTTCAGGTGTTATCAGTTGTAGCACCTTTAAAGTTCATGGTTTTAAGAAAGAGGATTTAAAAGATTCTGAAGTTTAGTTATAAGGAGATAGGTAATTGTGCTGTGTCACGATGCAGCATCATCAACTTTGTGATGAAAACCTTATTTCAACTGACTGTCTATTTAGAGGTAACGCAACAAGTTCTAAGATGAAGCAAATTAATCACAAAGCATGGTCTGGTTACAAAGGGCTGTGAAGGAGACATTGCTGCCCACAAGTCACCCCTCCACTGTGCAGTGGTCACTGGCCAATGGTAAGGATGAACCTGAGTCCATTAACCATTCTAAAATGCGCTCAGGGGCTGGCCTGGTGGTGCAGTGATTCAGTTTGCATGCTCTGCTTTGGTGGTCCAGAGTTCATGGGTTCAGATCCCAGGCACAGACCCACATACCACTCATCAAGCCATGCTGTGGCGGCATCCCACACACAAAATAGAGGAAGATTGGCACAGGTGTTAGCTCAGGGACAATCTTCCTCAAGCAGAAAGAGGAAGATTGGCAATAGATGTTAGCTCAGGGACAATCTTCCTCACCAAAAAAATAACACCAATAATAAAATAAAAATAAAATACCCTCAGTCCAAACTGTAAGGATAGTTGTGAAGAAGCTGGTGTGTCAATCAATCCATGTGCTAGAGGCACTTCTGGGATGGAAGAATCAGAAGAAAGGGCAGTTGACGATATGCTTGTGTATTAAGGATGCAGAGATTACAAGGGAACCTTTATTTCTTATGGCCAATTGGGACACATCTTCAAGAATCGTAGTGGTTTTTTTCCATCCTAATCCTTTACTACACTACAAAAAGACTTTTGAAATTTTTTAAAAAGCCCTTCTTAAAACATATGCACAGTTTGTCAATACACACTTGCCCTAGCAACTTGAGCCCATGCTGTGGGCGTGACCAGCGTGCACAAGGCTTGCTCATAGGTGTGATCCATGGCTTCTCGGAAGCAGAACTGCTGGTGGGAAATATTTTATTATCTTCAAACTTTATTTCTCAGGCATAGAGCCAACAAGAGGTAAAGCTGAGAATTAGAAAGTGTGCCTTCAAGCATCCGTCCACCTCTTCTATCAGTACCCCTTCCTCCCCTCCCTGGTGTGTGTGTGTGTCTTCACTCTCTCCATCCCCATGTGGCACACCAAGGCCTTTCCTTCTTGAGCCACTCCACAATCTTCCATGCTCCAATTACTCCGAGACCTATAAGTCTATCTCTCTCTCCTTGTGGGAAGAGATGGTCTTGTTCATTGCTCTATTCCCCATGTCCCCAGTACATATATCCTTGGGAGACCCAGCAGAGAGGCCCAGCAAATGCCCAGGAAGGGTTTCGTATGATCTGGAGGCCAACGTGACACCAGCACCAAACATTAAGCATGAGTTTCTCGGCTGCTTTCAATGCCCTCCCTTAAATTGCTCTTCCGTTTACACACTTGCTGCATGAGTCACGCCCGTCATGATATGTTCTGCTCTCCTTCAGTCTCTTTCTCTCTTTCCCCCTCTGCCCCCATATCCCCTCATATTGACATACTATTTTCCTCCACCAGCATCCCTAAGCCAAGATACAAATACATATAACTCTAAGTTCACCTTCCCCTTGAAACTTCTGAAAGTGAAATAAAAACATAATTCTCTGCATTGATGTAAAGTGGTAGATATATGCTTTACAATGGAACTTAAAGAAAAAAATTAACATCTACTGAAATGATGGAGGTGAGTAAATGGAGATAGAATCTGATGAACAAAGGAAGAAACCGTAACTGGTAGGCGTTTCAATTGCAGTTAGATGGGAATTGATTTCTGCAGCGTAGAAAGAAAACAAGAAATAGAGCAGGACATGATTAGAGAGAGAAAACCTCACAGAGGGGAGTTCCGGAACAACTGCTCATTTCCGTCTAGGACTAACTGGCTAGTCCTCTTTAGAAAGCCTCACAACAATTAAAAGCACAGATCTTTCACTGTGCTCGTTCAGCATGAGACACATCAAAATCCAGTTTCCAAACGGCTGGTTCTGGTCCTATTTCTTCACTGCTCTGAGTCCCTGCTGAGTTTCCAACTGCTGCCTCTCCAGACTCTCTAGCCAATGCCTCTCCACATTCATTTTAATATTTAATTGTTCTCTTGAAAGAGGGAGAGCCAGTATCTGTTCATGTTCCTTTTAATCGATTTGTTATGACAATTATTATTTTTACTCCAGAGGATGCTAAAGAGACTGCTGCCTCTCTGAAAGGCAGTGTTTTAGAAGGATGTGCAATGCAACTGTTGTTCCCGCTGTGCCACTTGTGGAGTGTTCCCAAGAGATTTTCCCATGTTTGTGAAAAGCTAGGGTTCGACTAGCCTTGATGCTGATAACTAAGACCCGTTTTAAGACAAAGCGACCTTCCCCTTTAGCGGACTAATGGTCAGGCCTGTTCACTAGTGATTGAATAATAACTTAGAAAAGAGAGTGCCCAGCCAGGCCACAGGTTTCCCTCAAAGGTCCTGAGATAAGCCTGGTTTCTGTGAACACAGCCTAGTGGCTTCCTACCACTCCCCCCAAGCTCATCCAGAGCACTAACTCTCCATGGCAATCTTAGAACAACCAGTGAAACGTTCTTCACAGTACATTGAATGTTTTCTTGAAGCTTACGCTTCCAGATTTGGAAATGATTTGTGGAAGTAACAATTGATTAATTTTACATTGTTATATTCTGGAAATTTCATAAATCCAATGTGGAAATAATATGCAAAATAGAAGCTATTGATTAACTGAAAACCATAGACAGTATTATGCTAAATTGAACAATCTAGCAAATGTTTCTTCCTCCTTTCCTCTTTCCTTCCTCCCTCCCTTCCCTCTTTCTTTCCTTCCTTTTTCTTTCTTTGTTTTGTGTTCCACTGGTCAAAATCACTCACCCATTCATAAATATTAAGCATGTATTGTGTGATGGGCACTGTTTGGGTACAAGGGATGTAGGAAAAAACAGACTTCGGAGCAAGGGAGTAGGCCGTGCCCATATCTGGGGTCAGAATTCCAGGCAAAGGGAACAGCACATGCAAAGGCTCCAGGAGGTGAGCAGGTGCCCAGCAGATAAAGAAGATAAAGAGGCCCAGGGCCAGTGGGGTGGAGGGGATGGGGTCAGACAGGCTACTCTAAGGACTTCGGTTTCCCTCCAAGCGAAATGGGGAGCCATCAGCAGGCTTTAAGCAGAAGAGTGAAATGATATGACTCGGGTTTTAACAGGGTCACTATTGTTGCTCTGAGAAGACCAAACCACAGAAAATGTCCCATCACGTTTTGTAACTGTCCTCATTTTTCAAGCTTTTAATACATCACCTATGCCACAACTAGAAGGACCTGCAACTAAGATATACAACTATGTACCGGGGGGGGATTTGGGGAGATAAAGCAGAAAAAGAAAAAAAAGATTGATAACAGTTGTTAGCTCAGGTGCTAATCTTTTAAAAAATACATCACCTGTGTCGAATCACACAGTTATGGCCTGTGGACAACATGTGAAATGATATACTGTGTAGCCAGGCTGAAGGAACTGGTGGCTAAAATCACAATTATAAATTCTCTTTGAAAACAAAACAGCCACTTTTTTTTATGCAAAGTACAGCAAAGGTCTTATTAGCCCTGAGGAGTGTAGCGTGCTCATTGTTTTCTGGTTAACTGACGAGTTAATCTGATGGGAAAACAAATGAGAAAGAAAACTATCCGCATCCCTGTCTTATCGAGCAAAGTCTATGAAACATAACTCAGGTCACTTGATGATAATATCCTCTTCGTACTTCACGCCATTGTCAGAGACACCTAAAGCAGCAGAAGGTGCTTGGGCTAGGATGATGAGACAGGCGTGGGGGATGGGGGGAAATTCCAGGAAGGAAGGACGCTGGAGGGGGAGAAGCGGAAAGAAGGAAGGCACCGGAACACACTTGACAATTTTTCTACTGCAGCATCAGCTCCTTCAATGAGGTAAATAAATGAGATTCTGGGCCACATCAAAATGAGAGGAGATGCTCTCAGACAGAAGCATCCAGACTCAAAGTCCTCAGCCAGCAACATGGGGAAAGGAGGAGAGGAGACTGCTCCTTGATGTTCTCACAGGCCCGTCCTTTTTAAAATCAGCTCACATGTTGGCCTGCGCCATTTTACCTATGTTGACTCGTGCCATTTATCCTTATTGTCATCCCTCTCTCTGGGCATGCTCACAAAATAAACGTGTTCTCAGGGAAGGTTTTTAGACCAGTGGCCAGATCACGCCGCAAACAGGTTGATCTTTCCCAGAACTCCTGTTATTTTAATAATTTAACTCTCCTGAGAGAGCATTGTCTGACACTGAAAGCATCTGAAATGTTTTGGTTTTTTCCCAAGTGATGAGGTGCTTCTTTGCTCTCTGCCATCCCCAAGCAGGGAAGGAACCTGTGCCCGGGACTTGGACACTGTGATACCGGCTCAACACGAGGTTGACATAAGGGAAGCCATATTGTAGAAAAGAAACCTTATTGTAACTTTAAATGACCTCTGACCAACTAGCCTGGACACGCTCTATAGATTAGATTTTCTGCTCCTCCCAGCTGCTTTAAGATGAGAATGTTGTTCTTTTGGGTTCCTTAGGAATGTGATGACACGCAGGCAGAGAGTCTATGCTGATAGCCATCATCAATGACAACTGAAAGAGCAGAGTATAAGGCATTGCTTCATTCTCTGATGCATATCCAGTAAAACAAAGGACTATCAGGAACGGGGATAAGACATCTGCCCCAGCCAGGGACCAGCCACCTCCCCACCTGGAGACCAGCCCCGTATATCACTGGCCTGTAGTCTTTGTTCTGTCAGATGGTTCTTTTGGAGGTGAGTAGGCCATCTTCCCTCTTGCTAGCAAGCTGTCATAAAGTCCTTTCTCTCCTACCGCCTTGCCTCCTGACTATTGGCATGTCTTGCGGCGAGCAGACAATCCCCCTTGGGCAGTAACAACTGGAAGAACATTCTGAAGCTTAGGAGCAGCTATAGCAGCCACTAAGCACCAGGGTCAATTTATCGGCTCAGCCTTTCAGAAGCAACAGTGCGATTACGAGAGCTGAGACTTGAGCAGTTAATCAGACGGAAGCGAATACAAATATCTCAGTGACCAGCTATAACTGCATTTACACACTGTTCCGTAATAAGCTAATACCTCTAAATGTCAGTGTAAGAGATCTGGGCAGTTGAGCTGGATGCATATGCACTAAAACAGGCCTAGATGTGAGGCAAAAATATCAAATGTATTATTCATGATGTACTGCTTCCAGCCATCGCTGATACGTGCCGTCCAGGGACCAGGCCGACTGATGGCTTTTGCTGAGCTACGCAACAAACAACCACCATCTATTAGCCTCTGGTCCCGATAACCCCGATCTTGACCATAATGATGAGGATTTTAGGCTGGTTAATTTTAAAACTGCAGATGAGAAGCAGGCTCTGAGGAGTGGAATTTACTTGCCCTTTGTTGGGAGGTATTTGCATTTGTGGGGGGAACCTCCATCTGTGGAGATGCCTCCCTCTCTGTGCCAGGGAGAAGGGAGATGACCTTGTCTCTAGAAACTCTTACTCAATGCCAAAGGCAAGAAATTAAGTTGGTTGCTGTCTGGCAACCTCATGTAACTGATTTAGGGTGGTGGCTTCTGGCCTTTACTTAATCCGATTTGATTCTTATCTAAAAGTTGTGGGACCACCCAATGGCCAGACCCCACTGCACTGATACCATTTTAACTTTTTTACATGTTCTTTCCTTTGTCTTGCAAAGAGATGGCTCATATACCTATGCCTTAAATTTAGCCTTACTCTCCACCCATGTTTGCAGCAGTAGCAGGGGCAGCAGAAGCTCCTCCTGCCCGTGGGTCCTGTCCCCATGCAGCAGCAGCTCTGACTGCCCATGGGTCCTGTCCCCATGCTATTCCACACTATTCTCTAAATAAAAGAGCACTACCGCCAGATCTTGAGAGTCCAAGAAATCTTTCTTTTGACTCCTTGGCTCACCGACCCCGCATCAATTAAACTGAGAAGCAAATACTTATTCAAGATCTTTTGTAATTTTTCTTACTTTAAGGTTTTGGGACTTTTACCTAGAAAGAAAGGAAGGAAGATCTTTCCTTTCCTGGAGACCTTCAGAGACTCTTTATTGACTGGGTCCCTGACCAAGGGGAGAATTCACACCCAACCTCGGTGTCCAGGGCTATTTCAGCTGTCCTGTCAATGCCTTCATTTTTCTCTCTTGAACTTCCGTCATTCAACTTCTTAGCTACGTAACTTAACTATTATTTTAGGGTCAGGTAGTGGGGGAGGGACCTTAATGATACGAATGGAATAAATAAATAGTCAAGTGGCGGATGTTACTGTTGACTGACTGTCCTGCCTTTCTAACAGCACAGAAATGCATTAAAGTTTCATGCGCTGCCTACACTCTAAAGTCACACTCAGGCATCAGCTTATTTACTATCTCTCTCTCCCCAGTAGAATGTAGGCACAAAGAAGGTGAGGTTTTTTACCTCTTTTTATTCTTTGCTGCATTCACAACCCTGAAAACCGCACCCTTCGCGCAGAGGCCCAGCAAATACCTGTTGGGTGAAGAGCAGCAATGCCGTCAGGTTCAGCGTGGCGGGGAATCCAGCCCACATCGTGATGTCAGCAAAGCTTTCTATCCTGGAGAACCACAGAAAGCCTGCTGGTTTGGAATAAGAGCTTTTCGTTCCCAAGCCTGAATTAGTACCCGTGTAACCAAAAAGAAGGTACTTAATGTCTCTAAGCCTTAATTTCTTCATCTTTTAAGTGGGTGGAATAATATCTACCCTATAAAATACAAATCATCATTTTTAGGATAAAAGAACATTTTTAAGAAATACTCTGAAAAGGTAAGTACACAAACACAACACACTGCTTGTTATTATTACTATTACTATTATTACTATTATTAAGTTAGCTGCTCCCTCAGTACTTACCATGGCCTGGGCTTCTCCAGCCCGCGCGCATCTTCCTTAGCTCTGCTTTGATTTACTGGCCTTCTTCGTTCACTCCTGCCTGCTCCTGCATTGATACACACACTTTGGTATTTGTACCCTGGGCTCTTCCTGCATTTCTTCAGCAAACACTTCTGGAGTTCCCATTTTCAGGCAAAAAGGGGAGAAGGCACAGGCCTCCAGAGGCACAGACCTCCCGAGGGCGCAGTGAGGTGGAGAGATGTGCATGCTGCCCGCGGGGGGAAGACGCCCACCTCCTGACCTACACTCTTACTTCCCAACAACTAAACTTAGAAACGTTCATTGGGCTCGACTGAAAACAGAGAAAGCACAATAAAAACCACCTGAGGGGATATTGTGACATCCGCCAGCATCTCCCTCTCTTACCATGCAGATCTTCTGCCCTGAGCTATTACACTCGTTTCTAAAAGTTAAGAGATTTTACAAAGTTCTTGCTAAACACAGCATCTCCATGAACTGAAAGACCCGTGTGACTGGTTAAAGTGTAGTTCTGAGAGCAGTCATGATGCTCGCTGCTGTTCACTGAAGACCTTCTCCAGGGCAAGCGCTCTACAAGCAGATCTTTATATATATGTCACTCTCTTTAATAACACAAAGACAGGAAAATGCTGTAGCTAATAGCACAGGCTCTCAGGACGAACGCCAGCTCTGCCACTTGCTGGCTGGGTGACCTCCTCTCACTGTGCCTCATTTTCCCATTTTTGAATTGGGGATGATAATGTGGGGACCTGGAATTGGCCACCCCAAGATATGTCTCTTTGGCATCAGGATTATTTGAGGCTGATTGCTTTTGATAAACTGGGACAGGGAAGGAGGCTCTGAGGAATGGAACTTGCCCTTCCTTAGGACACATTTCCATTTGTAAGGTAAATCTCTATCTGTAGAAGGTGCCTCCCTCTCTGTACCAGGAAGAAGAAAGGCGATGACCTTCTCTCTAGAAACTCTTAATCAATACGAAAGGCAAGGACTTAAATCTGCATTTTATTGTGCTTCTCTGGTAACCTCCTGTAACTGACTTCCCTCTCCCTCCCAACTTTGGCATTTCTTTAAGGATTAAGCATCTTTCCTTAGGCTAGGAGCTGATTGCTGCGCTCACCTGTGACCGCCCAGCTCCAGACAATCGACTAGCCTCCTGCTACGCCCACCGAGAGAGCAGACCACTACCTGCTGTGTCCATCAAGCACTGTGCGACAGGGCAATCTTGTGACTATTGTGGGAGGGACATTTCAGTCACATGTGAAACACCCTGTTTGGGGGTATATAACCACTCTGTGCACCCCACTTCTTCGGTGCCCTTTCTTCCTTCGGGAAGAAAGGCCCCGGGCCATGGTTCCTCATAAAGCTTTGTTTAATTTTCTCTTGCTCTTCTGTCTCATGTGAATTTAATTCGTTCTCCGGCCAGACGAACCCACATTTGGGGAGTTCTACAATATAATAATAATTATAATAATACAATACAATAATACAATAATAAATAATACAATAATAAAATAATATAAATATATTAATATATATTTTATTTATATATTTATATATAAAAAATATATAAATAAAATAAAATAATACAATAATAAAACATCTAGTTTAAAGAATATTTTTGGAGGTTAAATTAATGAATACATGTCCAGCAGATAAATGCGTGAGACACACCAAAACTCCCGGAAAGGAGTAAGGACTGTACAAAGTGAGCTGTCCTCGGTAATCAATCATTCTGTCATCAATACTCCACACAACAAATGTGTATTGTCATTAGCTTTTATAGGTAAAGAAATTAAAGCGAGAATTGTTACAAAAAAGGAGAGGAATATTCTGATGTTATATTCACAGAAAACCCTGAGCTGAATTTGCCGAATTTAGAAGGTTGATGAGGTAATCGTTCTCGTCAAACCAGAATGTGACGGTTAGAATAGATAGGAAAGCCGGCCCCTGGCTATAGTCGGGTGGGGACTAATCCAGCATTTCCCCGGGGTGTGGGCTGGGGAGGGCTGGAGAATAAATCGGGGGTGTCAGTGACAAGGTGACATTTGCACGCACCCTGAAGACTGAGTGGTTTCCGAGGTTCTGTAGAGAAAGATAGTGCGCAAGCAACTGAGGAAACCGTCTGAGCAAAGCCAGGAGGCTGAAAAGCAAAGTCTAAGTTCAGTCGTTCGCAGAGGTTTGGGTAGGAGAGGAGTGAAGTGCCACGGGGGCGACAGGGCCCACGAGTTAGGGGTGACGCTAAGGCAGGTCTTGGCCTGAGACTGAGCTCCGTTTATTCTCACGGCTTTAAGGGTGGGCGGGAAGAGAGGGATCCCTGTGGACTCGGGCTGGGGCAAGGGCGGCGGCCTCCCTGGGGAGCCAGCCGCAGGGCGGGGCCGGGCGGGGAGCCGGGCAGGCTCAGCGAGCAGGGCGGGAGCAGAGGCCCGTCCAGAGCTGCTCGGGGGTCGGCCAAGAGAGACAAGAGGGGCGCCTCAGAGGGGCCAGCAGGATCCAGTAATTGCAGAAAGGGAGGAAGGGCAGAGAGGAACAAGCAACGAGCCAGGTTTTAGGTGAAGTCACTAGGAGAAAGCCGTGCATCTTGCTGAGGAAAGAGGCATGCGAAAGTCAGTGTCTAACTGCGCTTCCGCGAGGAGCCAGCGGGTCGGCGAGGGCACCCCGAGGGGAGGTCCTGTACGGGCGTCTGAGCGCAGATGCCTGGCGGGCCCCTGGACTTGAGGTCTGGGGTCAGGCAGCCCGTCTGAAGTCCTCCTTCCGAAATGGCAGTCAGCACTGCGGCCCAAGATAAGCTGAGAATAGAAACTTGTATTTTAACGTGGAACCGAAGAAGGAAAGCTAGCAAAAGCAACTCAGGAAGAACTATTCTCGAGACAACAGCAGGAACGAGTATCCCAGAACCCAGGGGCAGAGTTGAGAGCAGAGATAGCAGGCGGCGGGGCTGTGACGAGGCGGAGCGATGGGGGGGGCTGAAGCGTCCTCCAGGCGGCTGAGGAAGGCGAGTCAGGAAGAAAGCTGAATTAAAAATTTCCTCTATGACAATAACTTAAGAGGAAAATAGCCCGCGAAAAAGAGCTCAGAAGTAGGCTTTCATTGCAAACAAATGCCTTTGGGGACATGTAAATACTTTTGAATGTCACACTGTTTAACTCAAACAAATAATAATATAAAGTATTTAAACTTATAGATCAACTGAACTGGTCAAATTAGTCTATTTTTCTGTCCTCCTCTCTTCCCCACTAGAAGCAGATTAATTTAGGTGCTAGGTGTCTATTTACAGAATAACTTAATGACAATGCATGTTTTCACCAATCTCCTGGTACCCACCGTTAAAACACTGAAATAAGAATCCTTTTTTCTTAATCTTTACCAACTGTTTATCCCATTGAATTTTGAAGAAATTGAAAGAGTAAAAAAATTGGCGATTTGTCTGAAATAAGAGTGTGCTTGTTTTAAAAAAAGAAAAGGCTCCCCAGAGAACATTTTAATGCTGTTGAGCATTTAGTAAGAAAAACATTCAAATATAACCAACGTCAGCGGGCCTGCAAAACTGTCACTAAGTTTCAGAGGAGAACCAGGCTAAACCCAGGGGACGCCGCGCTGCTTGCTCTTCCTTCCTCATCAACTTCACCACTTAAAAATGTAGACACATCATCAGGACTGCTTCCGAGAGCCCAGTGCTCACAGCAGAGGTTTCTTCTTAACTGTTTTTCCCCAGCCAAGTCTTGCTTAGCTGCCGCCTTTTAAATTATGTGCTCCACGATGAAATTGGATGTACCGCTTTTTAGGTTTGCGTCCAGCTAAGCTCATGTTTGGGGAGAAGCCAACCGTAGAGGCAGTTTTCTGCCTACGGGTAGGAAACTCCAAGTTCACTAAAGTTCAGAAAGTCCAGAAAGACCGATTACAGGGAAGGGTAGACAGGCCTGTTTGGTGGCTCAGGACCTTCACAGGACGCCCGAACCCCGCTGGCTCAGGTCAACACACTGCGTGGTACTGACGCACGATTTTCTCCTCTTCTCAGCTGCTCCATTTCCTTTCTCGTGGAGGACCCCTGATAAATACGTGTTCATGTGGTTTTGTCCTCTGAAGATAGTCCATGTTTTCGTTCCAGAAATTCTTATTTAGTTAAAATAGCACTCTGACTTTTCAAAAAGTTTTTTTTTCACATTTATTATCTTATTCTCCCCATGGTGTAGAAATGACTACAGGAGGCTTGTCAACTCCGATAAGCCTCCTGGGCGCTTGCAGAGCAGAGCATTTCAATAGGTTGACAGTGGCCCCGCAGCTACATTAGGGGACCCTGGGCTACGGTCCAGACCTTCTGGCTCCAGGAGTGCGCCCTCTCCATCAGGTAAAGCTGACTTCCTGACGCAGGCTTATCTCTCATGTCTTGTACTTTTCCATGTTATTTTGATGACAAATAGATCATTTAAGGTGATTTTGCTCACAAATAACAGAAGACTTCTAATGGCTTTTCAAAAAGAGAAATTGTTATTTCATATAACAAAAACCCTGTAGGGCAATTGTTTCTGTTTCCTGGAGTGTCTCTACAGCCTGCCCAGACACCTGGGTTCATTCTTTCCCTTCCCTCTGCAGCCATCCTCCTCAAGCTGGCCCCTGGTGGTTGTAGGATGGCTTTCCAAACATCCTGTCCTCGCACAGCAACACGGGAGGGTGGAGAGTCAGAATGCCCCGTTGGCCTTTGTTTAGAGTGGGAGTAGCTTTCCCCAACACTAGGCTACACTCCCCTCCCTTCTGGTTGACCAGAACAGAATTGCCTTAAACCAATAAAGCTTTGGCCCTGGAGCTGGGATGGACCCAGGCTCCCTGAAGAGTTTGCAGCCAACACTTAAAGGGAATCTGAGTGCTGTCATTAGGAAAGGTGTGAGCCAAGAGCAGGGACTGTCAGGCAAGCCTGATCATGAGGTGGCTCCTGGATGAGGTTAGAAAGAAAGCCTATTTGACCCAGACTTGGGAGTTGTAAGGATTTGTTCTTGGTCTAGTCAGCAAACTTGAATGACAGCCCTTAAATTTTCTGGACCAAATATACCTTCTGTTCTCCTTGGTGGTGCTTAACTTTTGGAGGGTTAATATCCACCATCAGATCTGTTGAGACCTATGGATCCTCTCTCCCCGGCGGAAATTGCTCGTGAATTCATACATACAAAATTTTACTTAACATTTCAGGGGGCCGAGAACTTCGTGGCACTCACTCAGAACAACTCGAGATTCATGCCCAGGTTCTCTGGTCAGGAAGCTTCAGGCTCCTCCGAGCCCACCCTGGGGACGTGCGGCACAGGGAATCAGTGCAAGAAAATACCAATTCTCTGGATCTTCTATTTCTGTGAGTAATAAAACCCTTTGTCTCTCACCCAGCAGTCTTACGTCTTCTGTCAGCATCCACAAAACTGTGACTGGCTAAGTTGTTAGTTTGCAAGTAGGGTGAAATCTCAAACCTTTCACAATTTTTGACACAGTGCTCCTCATTTAGGGAGCTGCATATGGTCAGAGAATTTGCCTGTAAAAGTTGCCTTTTCCTAACAAAATGGCTTGCGTTTTTGCATTCAATGATGAGATTTATGCAACCATTACATTTTTTCTTTTTGCCTTGGCTACTAGGAAGCTCAATAGTAAATTAACATTCAATTGAAATAACTTCATGAGCATAGGTTAAGAATAATTATCTTTTATTTGTTGTATACCATCTTGATATTAATATATCCATTTTCTTCTGGTAAACTGGTGAATGATAGTAAGAAAAGTTCATTGTCTTCTGGTAAGTGCTAAATGAATAAACAGTCCAGGATATGGCTAACCTGGACTATTATAGTATCTAACACTATTTAAATAATTATTTATATTGAACGATGTGTCCCAAATGCTACAGGCCCTCTCTTTTCAGAACGGGAACTCAGTGGGGTCAGAGTCTTCAGTGAATCCATGACACAAGGTCTAGGGAGAGCCACACCATGGCAGAAGCTCTGGGGCACTCCTGAAGTATGGGGGATACTGATGGTTCTCAGAGATGTGAGCTTGTATGACTCCTTCCCCTGCAGGAAGGACCAAGTTCTCAGTGGAGTACAAGGTGAGATCCAAGATGTGGGAATGATGAGGGCAGAAACTCTGAGGGCAAAGAGCGTTGAACATAGACTCCAGCAATGGGGCACCACACACTCTCCAGCAGTGTCCTGGGTCGAGTCTCCTAGAAACAGAGCCTAGGACAGAGCTTCAAATGTGTTTGATTTATTTAGAAAATACTAAGAGGGGATGAGAGAAGCATGATAAGGTAGGAGAAAGGGTCCAAGCAAGGTGTAGTCTTAGATAAAGTCCATCCTTGGCCTGATTGGTGGCATGGGAGTGGGGGACTTGCCTCCAATGAGGCCACTGTGCTAGGCTGGAGGGCATCGCATGCAGGACACATACCTGCCCCCGGGGCAACGTGGCTCCCATTGGCTGAGGGGCAGATCTCCAGGGAACCAACACTCCCAGCAGGTGGGGGAGATGCACTGCCCTGGTAAAGGAGACAGGAGAGGGCACCAATAGCATCTTCTAGAACAGGGCTGCCGGTGTGAGGGGTCAGCCTGAAGGATGCAGGACTGCATAGCACATGCAGTGTCACACTGGAGTTGCTGTGATGGCAAGTTTCCTAGCTGTAGACGATGGCAGGTCATTACCATGTCTGATATTGATAATTTGGGGGCTCTCTGGACTGACATTATCTACAAGTGGTCCCTTTAAGGATTAAAGTCAATGAGCTCCTTACTCCATTTTGTTATCCCTGATGGAGGGGAAGGGTCAAGTGCCAATTAGCAGGGTCTAAGTGGCCTCCTTCACTGTCACTGTCTCCCTCTGCAGATGCTTCCCCACCCCCATCTAGACACTCTCTGCCTTCATTTCTGGAACATGAAACCTCCTGAAGCTGGGGACTCCGTCCCCAGTGCCTGCTCTTTCCCTCAGCCTTCCCGCACTGGGACTTCCGGACACTCCTCTTCACCCCTCTCCCGGCGCCATCCTCCTCCCCTTCTACTCCCTGGACACCAGCACAGACTCAGTGACCAACTGGGGACACTAGAGAGTTTCTATGTGGGAGCGACTTCACGGTGGCCGTCTGGAGGGTGGGGCCACGCTGGGAGAGAGGGCTGGAAACTGCGCTGCGCAGGAAGCCTAGGGGTCTTCCTCAGAGGGCGCCCTAGGGGGAGCTGGGGAGGGTCGGCTCGCCGGAGCCATACAGTTGTCTGTCGGGCTCCTTTTCTTTGCACCCACTTGAAGGCACTTGGGGTAGCCTGTGGTTCACACGCGGCCGCTCCTCCAGTAGGATTCCTAACATGCGCACTGGTAGCTAGCTCACTGGCTCAGAGTCACGCACACCCCACTTTCCTCTTCTCTCTCATCTTTTGTTGGAGCGGAGCAAGCCTGCCCCCAGGTGCAGCCTACTAGAGAAGGCTGGACCAGTGGATTGATTGCTTCATTCATTCACTACCTTGGCAACCAATTATTGAATTCTTCCTTAGGTGAGAAGCTAGGAATACAGGAATTAGTGAGACAAAAATCCCTGCTTCCTCAAGGAACCACCAGTCAGATGGGAGAGAGATTAGCAAACAGGCAGTTCGGATCCCGTGGAACACGTGCTCTGATTACACGGGGCTGGGGACCCCAAAGGAGGGGCCAGACTCAGCTTTGAGGCCCCATGGAAGGATTCCCGAAAGTGTTGGTTTTCTGGACAAGCTCCCAAATGTTGGCCCTGTTGTCTAGCGTCCCTCAGAGCCTCCTTTAGCTCTGAAGCATGCACTTCTGATGTGAGATGGAATCTTGCGTTGAAAAGCAATGCTTGATGCAGTCAGACCACTGTGGGCTTTGCTCGGAAATCTAGGAGAGAGTCCTTCAAAGGTGCGTGTACCCCAGGATACAAAATGGAGTGCCAGACCAAAGTGTCCGAACCCCTCCTGACATCCATTTTAACCTCTTTCTAAAAATAGAAAAGGCTTGGGCTCCCTGCACATCGAACATGGACAGACGCACAGGTCCTCACTGGATGTGTGTGACAGTCACACTGTCACATGGCGGAGAGATGGTGGGGCACACCCTTGCTAACTGGTTCACTTTAGTCTCATGCGGTATGTTGCTGGCTACGTGCCCACAATTTACTCATTGTATTATCTAGATTTAACTGATCCTCACAAAAGAAACCACAGATCGAAGGCAATTCTCGTGATATGGGCTCAAGAGAACAAGAAAGTGGAGGGGCTAACTTTCCTAACAGGAGACACATTTGCAGGTAAAAATAGCAATTGTTTCATTTTTATGTGAACTTTTGTAAATTTCTGTTTTGCTTAAAATGCATAGTGTGCAAAATATGCCTATACAACAGAATGTTCTCAGATTTGTAAGTAAATACATAAATTCAGCCATTTGCTTAAAAATGTTTCATTGACAGTGATTTTTTATTAAAAATGCTGATGGACCACTGATTTAAATTGCTAATCCCTGACTCAAAGTAGGCAGCCAGTCTCTGTCGGGGAGCTCCTCTTGCCCTCCTGGCTTCAGCTTCCTCTGCTCCACACCAAAAGCTCTGGATGCCTATGTTACAATGGGGCCACACCAGCAGTGGAACAAAGTAAGAAAAACAATGCTTTGGGTAAATTGCAAAGTAAAAGTCCAGAGGGACTCTTTCTGTTTCCTGGCTGAAGTCCCTCATGGCTATGAAAGCAGTAGAAAGCTCGACACCTTCCTGGATGTGGCAGGCCACTGTCCACCTTGGTGACAGGCATGCGGCTCACCTTCTGCTGGGATGTATTGCCAAGCTCCATGATGGTTTTATGAAATCCCGTCTTTGATTTGGTGCCTGGCGGTTTGCAGTTAGAAGTCTTACCTTGTTCTGGATGGAAACCATGTAAAACTATCACAATATATGTTGTTTTCATTCTAGACTATGAATTCATTGGCCGCCATCCAAACCAAACTTCAGCCCTATTTCCTCAATATTTGGCCCACATTTATAAACCTCAGAGAACCTCCCAGCCAACCTGGCTTGAATCTGAAGTTTCTTTACCCACATTTTACACAGCCCTGCTTTTAAAACCAGCAAGCCTGCAATCAACTGCTCAAGAATCTACTTGTGTTGTATGTAATTTCTGTAGTGTTTGCTTAAAAAAAGAAGAAAGATTACTTGGTGATTCAAACTGAGTAAGCTTAATAGAACTGTAATGATCTTGGCCATCAATTTCAAAGCTGCAATGGCTAATCACTGTAGATCCAGCTCTGTATCCTGACACACACATGGAGAGTATTAACAGAGATCTTCCCACAAAGTTTCTTTTAGAGCTTAGTACAGCAATTTGCTAAATGTTCTCCCTCACATCTATAGAAAAGGTCATGGTCCCTTTTAAATAAATACTCTAATGCCTTCTGCATATTGCCTTTGTAAAAAATACATAACGTGTGTGCAGGTCCCAAACAGGAGCAACATTTGCATGTGGCAACATGTCATACAGTTTGCATCATGACACTGCAGAGTTAACAACACCTGTGAAAAATTTTGGCTCAGTAATGAATGCTTATATTGTATGCGCAGGAGAAATACGCCATGTGTATTACACCCTATAAATGCTACACAGGAAATTAACATAAAGGCATTTGCAAAGTAAAAGCTTATATATCTCTCCCACGGAGGGTCCCAAGACTTGACTTCACCCCTCAAACACTGGGCAAGGATGCTGTATAAGTCTACGCGTTGATTCTTCATCAGTTCTGTGTACGCTCTCCAACACGTGAGACAAGAAGGCTCCATTTGTCTTCCTTTCCTAATATTTATTATAGCACCTGGGACACATAAGTAGGAGATGCTGGTGGTCAGAGCTCTGGCCCAATTCAGAGGCTGGGTGTCAGAAAGCATGTGTGCTGCCGCCCCCCACTGAGCCTAATGGAAAAGAGAAGGGGGAGTGCCACTGAGGCTCCAGTGCACGGGCAGGCTTCCTGCTATGTGATGGTGATTAACGCCTGCAGCTGGGTCCATCCAGCCTGGAGTTTGGATGTACTCGGGTGGGATAAATGGGAAGGAACAACGTGGTGTTATTTTAGGTATCCGTGGCTGCCAGGCCACTGGCCAAAGAGGGTGAGTCTTGAACCATGTGCAAGAAAAACAGAAAAGGGAGTGGCAGGGCAAGTATGTGTGTATTACAGGCTACAAGCAGACACCCCTGTAAACTGAGGGTGAGAAACTGGAGTAGGGGGCATGACTTAACATATCTGGCTGTTGATATAAATACCCCCTTTCCCACTGCAAATTGCATAAAGTCCCATCTCACTTTGTGGTGTGGGAAATAGACACAGACATCAGCCTGTTCTTCTGAGTGAAGTGTGCATGAGACCGTTAGTCCTTATCAAGGCCTTCTTGATTTTGAACCTGATTCCTATCCACAACTCAGGCAGCAATTTGAAATGCCAATTTCTAAATGTGATGAGAGATCCATGAAGGGGTTCATCTCTTGGAGGGTAAATTGGAATGTCTCGTGGTTAGTTTGCGGCCTTATCCCCCATATCGTCATTTATTTAACAACTGCTGTGGTTCACTGAATCTGAGACACCATCCACTGCCACACGCACCCTGATTTTACGTTCCTCTAAGAAAAAGAATATGTAGGAGCCGTCACTGAAAGATGCACGCTGATTTCCAAGGTGTTCAATTTGAAAATGGACATGACTTAGGATTCATGAAATAGTGTCTTGTTGCAGGCCTATTAGATGTCAGGTACTGGAGAGATTTCTTCCTTTCTTCATAGAACTGACTGCCCAATCGGATATGAGGCAAGACTGCATCTGTAACCCCTTAGTTCTTCCATAGGCCCGACCACAAGGAAGCCAGACTTTCTCTTAAGTGTTTCACTCCAGAAAGACGTCAGCCCTTTACGCCTGCCACGTTTAACAGCAGGTGAGCAGGTAAACAAAAGAAAATAGGAAGATGCACAGATCTTCAAATTAGCCAGCACTTGAGCTCTATGGTGCTGGAAACCTTACGGAACCTAATTTCCATAACTCCGCGTTGATTTCTGTTTTGTTTGCAAATATGTTTCCTGTATTTATTCCTTGTGAATAAATAGCACTGTCTATTTCATTTCTAGAAAAATAAACGTGCTGTTTCACAGACAGCAGTTCACTGGACAGAGAAGAGCAGAACCCAGATATGGAGATCATACACTTTTTTTTTTGAGGAAAATCAGCCCTGAGCTAACATCTGCCACCAATCCTCCTCTTTTTGCTGAGGAAGATTGGCCCTGAACTAACATCTGTGCCTATCTTCCTCTCTTTAATAAGGGGGACACCTGCCACAGCATGGCTTGATAAGCGGTACATAGGTCCGTGCCTGGGATCTGAACTGGCAAACCCCAGGCCCCTGAAGGGTAGTGAGCGAACTTAATCACTAGGCCACCAGGTTGGCCCCAGATCATACACTTGGAAGTAAGATTTTAAAAACAGATTGTTATCCATCTATACTTCCTCATCTTGCTTTACAGGTGTAGCCTGGAGGCAAGTTTTGGTTTCACTGGATTAGTTTACCATTGATGCCCTGAGATCCACTTCTGAAAGTGACCAGGACAGCCATTTAAGTCAGGCAGGCACAGTGGAAGGTGCACTGTGTACCCACGTCTAAGCCACAAGGGCCCCGACTGCGTCCTTTGCTTTCATCCTTGTTCTGCCTGCATAGTCTTCGAACCCCAAGCTATTGACCACCCACCCAACAAAAAGGAACCAATTTCTTTATCCCACTTCGCTCTGTCAGGTAACTTTCTCATACTTACAGATTTGAGCCTGATTTGATTCTATGCCATTATTTTCTTCATTTTGCTTCGTAAAAGCCTTAGGTTAAAGGGTGCATCTGATGCCCTATCCAGCCTGAAGGAAAACAGCTCTCCTGGAAAGGTTGTCTGTGGCATTTGAGTAGTAACACACTCTATAAACTCAACGAGTAACGCAAGCTCAGAAATGTCACTCGACCTCTTCTGCCGTCACAGCACTGGTTAGGATGGCTCTCCAGTTCACAGTCCTGAACTTTTATTTTCATTTCGATTATTTAATTGGTTTTTTTTAAGACTTTATTTTTTCCTATTTTCTCCCCAAACCTCCCAGTACATAGTTGTATATTCTTCGTTGTGGGTCCCTCTAGTTGTGGCATGTGGGACGCCGCCTCAGCATGGCTTGATGAGCAGTGCCGTGTCCCCGCCCAGGATTCGAACCAAAGAAATGCTGGGCCATCTGCAGCGGAGTGCACGAACTTAACCACTCGGCCATGGCGCCAGCCCCGATTTAATTGGTTTGCTTTTATTTCAATGTCATCAATGATTCTGATGTTTGCAAAGTTTGGAGTTTCCTGGATCTGTCGTTCCATCAAAGTGGGCTACTCTGTGGTTACCCAGGTAATTTTATCCTCATTTCTCAAGTTCAAGATTGGCAGCTTTATTTTATTCTTTCTCTTTCTCCTTGCAGTATATATGACCAACAATGTCTTACCTTTGTATTAGGCTCTGCAGTTCCCAAATACTTTCTCATACATTATTATCTTCGAAATTCGTACAATCTTTGTCAAGTGACCCACCACAGCCTTTTAGGCAAAAACTCTTCATTTTTGTATTCATCTTTAGAGAGAGGAAGGGCAAATAGGTTCATTTGTTGCCTTTCTAGTTTATAGTCATTTTTAGCACTAAAAAACAGAGACTTAAAATAGACTTAAATAAAGATTATTGTCATGATATAGAGTAAAATCTCTTCTCCTGTGTAAATGACTATAATGGTTAAATTTCATTCAAATGTCTAAAAATAAAATATCAAAACACAAAGTGGCACTTATAGTTTGAGCATGGCAGCATGAAGTTGACAGTTACATCTTTTTATTTTGAGATTCCTTTATCACCACAAGAAGATTAGGAAACAAATGCAAACTCCATTTCCAGCAAAACTCAGGAGCACCTGAAATCACAAACAATAACAGGAAAAGAAAACTTTCCAAAAGGGACAGTTGGAGCCACGGGAATGCGGAGGCTATGGGTCTCAGACACAGCTGGGCGTCAGAGAGGAGGAGTCCTTTGGGCAGCTAGGCAACAATATCAGGGAACTTATAGACTTTTCCACAAGAGCTAATACGTATAAGATCCTAAAAGAAAGGAAGTTTGATCCAAGAAATTTTCTATTTGTCCTTATTTAATGAAAGAATGAAGGAACAGAAAAAAGGTTTTGAACTTTCAAGAACTCAAGTAATATTGTTCCCATGGACTCTTCTTAAAGAACCCAGTGGGAATACTAGAGGCACACAGGGATGCCTGGTGGGGGCAGCGGGGACAGAAATGGGGCTAAAGGGCCAGTTTTGATCCCTGAGTCTGTTTAACTGATGGTCTAGAACTGAAACAAGTCTGAGAATTATGTTTTAAAACAAAATATAAATGCTGAAAACCGGAAAAAAATGTGGAGACATTAAAACTGACAAAGAAGAGAAATGGAAGATGGGAGATAGTGTCAATTCACTGATTTCTTTATCTTTGACAGGGAAAGAGGGTTAAAATACACTATTGAGAGCTAAAACTCAAAGAATAGAGGTAGAATCCCATTTATTAGCATAAACATGAATACTAACACTGATGAGATAACCAGAATGTCTACGTGGGCAAGGAGGAGAGAAAGGGAAATGGGGATAAGAGAGATGAGGAGGAGGGAGCATTGCTTCCCTTTACATGAAGATGAACGGATTAAATTTACCCATTAAAACACGGTCAAATTGAGTCACAAAGCAAAACAGGTGGAAGAATAAGTACAAAATTGGGTTCAGTCATTAGAAAACTAACTAAAGAGCTTGTTTTTTAAAAAAATAGATAATTAAAAAAGTTAAAAAGCTTAAAAAATCCTAGTATACACAATAAGAAATGATGAAAAGAAAATGACCACAGACATAATTAAATGAAAATAATTAATTTAAAAAAGATAAGAAACTATTTATACACACACAAAATTCTATTTCCCACCATACAAAAAAAATCCTAAATAAAATATTAACAAATAGAATCCGGAAGCTCATTAAAAATTAATATGCCATGACCAATTGGGATTGGATTTAGAAATGCCAAGGTCCTTCAAAATCAGAAAACCTGTTAGTGTATTTTACTATTTTAATAGATGTAAGGAGAAAAATCATAAGCTAATTCACAGATTCAGAAAACGTGTTTAGTATGATTGAATGAACTTTTGCGATTTAACTATTTAACTAAGATAGAAATAGAAGTATATCTCTTTTACACGCTAACATATCAGTCTAATTACAAATGTTGATTTCATGCCTAATGGGAACAAATCCTACAAAATTTATTAATGTCATAACTATATACCATCCACAATGATGTAACATTATTCTGGAGGTCCTAGCTAACGCAATTAAATAAGATAAAGAGATTATTGTTATAATAATTAGAAAGCAGAAGGTAAATTATCATATTTATGTTTTAAAGATTGTATTAGTAGAAGATCCAATTATAATATGTACTACAATGATACAATAATTCAATAAGGTGCCTAGGTATAAAATTAATATACAGAAAGCAATAGCCTTCATTTATGCCAACAATGATTAGAAGTCACACAGCAATAAAAACTCCACTTACAACAGCAAAAGACAAAATCCCTAGAAATGAACTTAACAAGAAATATCAAGATTCACATAAAGAGAAAAGTGAAATGCTTCTGAGGCAAACAAAAGAAAACTTGAAAAAATGAAAAGGCATGCAAGGTGCATTACTTACTTCATTCAGTAACTGTTTACTGAGTATCATTTATTGCCATTTTGAGAACCTTCCAAGATCTATGCCTTTTATGGCAACCTGCAGTGTTTAACACGGCAGTGCTTTGCCAGGCTGGTCTCTGGGTGACTGTGGTGAGAAGAGCCTCCTGCTAACTCATGGAAGACGTTATAAGTAGGAAAGAAACCTCTGTTATTTAAACCTCTGAGATATTGGAATAATTTGTTACTGCAGCATAACCTAGCTGCTTCTGACTAACCCATTATCAGACAGGCTTAATTCATGTAGTTTTATTTCATGTCCCTATACCCGGTAAAACTATTTCCCTTCATTCCCCTCCTTTCTTCTGAAAATTTTGGCTAGTTTTGCTTGGATATTTTTTCATCTTGAAGTTCAGAATCAACTTGTCCAGTTTCCCCAAACATGGTCTTCCCACGTACAATTGACATTTTTATGTCCATTGCATTAATTTTATGAATTCACCTAGGAAAAAAATGACATCTACGTTATATTGAGTTTTCCTATCTTCTCTGTCACAAAGAGGTGGATTTTCAGTCAGGTTCACATAGCACACAAGTCTTACCCAGTACGAAGGTTTCTAGTGATTAATGAAAGATACAAAGAAAGAAGAAGTAGAAACGCATTGATGTCTGGGAAGTCCCAAACCCATCAGATATAAATTCCTCTTTTTCCCCATTGAAATGAATTTTGTATCTAGAGTGAATAGCTCTATGTGTACAGGATAAATCAATTGCTTATTTTAATGTCTCTCTAAGGACTACGTAATTAACTTCCATTCAGAAAGTCATCAATTGTAGGTTTCTTTAAAAGATCATGTATATCCTGCTAAAAGGATGCTTTAGATAAAAAATTAGTACAAGCCATTCCCTAAAACACCAACACTTATCCTTCAGTCATTAAATTCTCTCAGTGTGTTTCCAAGGGGATCCATCTAAAGTCAAGACTAGGAGTGAGGAACACACACAAATTTGCTTTAACCCTTTACCTGCCAGACCAGAATTCCAAAATCCTCTCTCTCATATACACTAATAGGTGCTCATTATTGCTTATTATTTGAGTGAGAAAACAGCTACAATCAGAAGAAAATTTCTTTGACTTTCCACCCCGTGTCTACTAAACTATCTGAAATAGCATTTTCATCTCTTACACCAGCCTTATCTGGTATTGGTTTGAGATTATGCTCATAAAATAAATCAAATTTAAAAACTCATAAAATAAATTTGAAAGTATTCCCTCTATTTCTAGTCTCTGTGAAAGTTTTTATCAAATTGGAGTTGCATCTTCCTTGAAAATTTTTGAAACTTACCTGTAAAATTGACTGGGGATATTATTTTCTTGTGGGAGGATTTTAAATTGCAAACACCACTGTTTTAATGTTATAAGACTCTTTAATTCTCTGTTAATTTTTGAGTAAATTTAGCGGGAAGCTGTGGGAGGGACGGTTTTTCCTGGAAGAGGACAATAGGCATCATCAGGCAGCTTGGCTGATGATCTGAGAGCTGGGAGTCTCGAACGTTGGTCTGAATAGTTGGCTCTGTTACCCTGTGCATTGGAAAGCATTAAAAGATTAGATGATTTACCTAAAATATTTCTATTTTTATTATTTCAAAATCCCTGAGATTCTGTTAACCATAATTTAAGAAATAGATTCCACCCAATGTCAGGCTGAGTACTAATATTTAAATTATGTTCATCATAAAATTCTATAATACCTTAAAAAAACCTAACCAGTCTTATTACGCTATTCACAGTTCCTGCACCTCTTTTGTCTAGATATGGGACTATATGATTTATCTTCAAGAAAGCGTATAAAAGTCACTCAGATGTTTAGGAAAAGCTTGATCTTGCTCCTATTTTTAGATATGGAATTCTTGAATTTCAGGACTGTGTAGCCCACATTATCATCACAGATATAAAAAAATAAATTTTAAAAATAAAAAATCATAACGGATTTTGACTTGAAATTGAGTAATTTCAAAAATCATCAATAGTTGCTTTGTTTGAAGTCTTTATACCTGGAGGGAATCTGTTCAGCACAGTCACTACCATGTCTTAGCAGACAACCGAAATTCTTGGTTGTTTCAATTACAAAAAATTTCATAAAAGAAAGAATCCTTTATTGTGAGTGCTTCTCTCTGACGCCTGTTCCAGCGTGTAGCAGAGGAAGCTGGCACTGTTCGTGCAGGTGATGTCGTGGTGACGAGCACACTACCAGCAAGGCTACCTGAGGGAAGTCACTTGAACTCTCAGTTTGCTCAATATGAATTAGAAAAACATGATTAATAATGAATACACCTCAGTTATTGTAAGAATTAGCTGAAACAACATGTATGAAGAGCTTAAAACAACGCCTGTGTAGGGGAGGAAGATCGTTACTCTACCCTCTAGCCTGGCGGTTCTACGAATTAAGTTGACATGAGACAGAATAATAGAAGAAAATCAAACAAAGATTTTTAACATGTATACATGGGAGAAACCCAGGAAAGCTGAGCAACTCGCAGAATAGCCAAAGCTGCCACTTTAAATACCATTTTCAGCTAAAGACAAAGGAGAATGTTGGGGGTAGTAGTTTGGGGCTTCAGGGGAAAGGAAGGCAATTTACACAGAGATAGAAAGGCAGATGGGCCAACTACAGACAATGTGACCTGAGAGACACAGTTCACATGACACTACAGTCATCTTATGGTGTTAGCTCCTTCCTGGAAGAGGATCTTCTATTTTAAATTGTTTTAGGCAGTTGCGGGGGAAGGCCAGAATTTCTTTCAGAGTCTTTTGTCCTTAAAAATAATCAAGGCAAAGAGACACACTTTGGGGTGGCCAATTCTGATCCCCCACACTTGGCATTTAATAAGACCACGCACACATGTAATTTGTATTTATTTTCAGAAAAATGTCTCCAATCCTGTTCAGAAGAATGGCACTTTATTTGTTCACACTTGCTTTCAGTAAAATGTAACTGTGACAAGACTTATTAGATATTCTATTGTGTTAACAATAGTAATAAGATAAAACTCAAGCAACTTGTAGCAAACACAGAAGCACATCAAGATAGCTCTGAGTTTCTCTAGCAGCCAAGTGCTTCTCAAAATGTCATGTGCGTAGGAACCACCTGAGGCTCTTATTAAAATAGAGAAATTTAATGTTTAAAAGTGCCCATATGACATTGATATCCCTGGTCTTCGGACCACAGTTTGAGTTGTAAGGCTCCAAAAAACTAACTGAGTTTAAATTAAAATATTACTGTGAGGTGTATAGCTTCAAATTGAAACATAAAGGTATAAAATCAACTAAAAAATGTGGACAAATTTGGGCCAAGTGGTCTACTAACCCAGGGGTGTTTGCAAAAATCTCCTAAATGAAAGGCTTTGTGTACCAACCAAGTTAGGTGATAGACTTCCACTCTTAGTCGTCCTCTCAGTGCCTACTCTACATGAGCATGTAGTCGCTGTGCTCCTTGAACTGTGAAGACACGTGGTGTGAATGAGGGTAACAGATCAGAGTATTGGAAACAAGGACTGTCCTAAAACTTTGAGACACATGACCCGAGACATCTGCTTTCAATGGTTGATACGTGTGCACAGTCCCACACTCTGAATCTATAAAAAATGCTCTCAATATTATTTTTGAAAATCACATTTGCCTTTCTTTCCAGGATCCTGATGACTCTGTAATGGAACACGTATTTCTTTTCTTTTACTTAAGAAAGAGTCTGTGTTTTCAATATTAAAATGTAGATGCTCCACACCCATGAGAGATTCTCCATCACTCCCTCTGCCTCTGGTCAGTGGTTGGAAGGTATGTGGTGGGCACGGGAGGACAGCAGGGCAGGGTCTGGCAGAACGTCACTGCCCGACGTCAACATCAAAATCATGGGCTTTGGGGTCAAGAGAGAGAAAACTTTTCATTCCAATCATTAGAAATAAGGTTTAACAAGTCGCTGTCTCCAGGAGTGGAAATATACTGGTTTAAATGTATCCTACATTATAAATTATTTGCAATTTTTTATTTTTATATCTTCCTTTATAAAATTAAAGAAAAGGGGATATAGGTACTTTATATAAACGCATACACATTGTGACGAAGTTTAAAGTAGAGTGACGAGGGAAGCAATGATGTAATGAAAGCAAAGGAACGGAAAGGATGATACCAAATCCTTGCTTTGAGGTCATCTAGATTTATGTGACACATGCAAAAAACAAAAAGGTTCTGAGCATTTTGACCACTGATTGAAAGAGGGAAATAATAGTCAGTTATATGACATGAAATGCCTGAAACAGAATGCTAAATGGCTGGTCAGGGACCACCTGCTGCTAACAAGAATCAAGAGCAATTCCTTCTTCCTGTAGAAGACACCGAAAGATAGAAGACAATGTCCTGGCAGTTACCACTGCCATATAGACAGCAAAAAGTTGAGCAAAGTCTTTGCTTTCAAAGGAGATACGTAGTATCATGACAAAGCAGAATTCAGTAACAGCAATTTCACAATGCCGTCCAATACTCAGATTTCTATTAGTCAACATAATCCAAGAATAAATTTGATAGTATCTAGAAAAATGCATTCATTGACAATTCTCCAAGCAATAGTCTCTAAATACTTCTCACAATATTCCTTTTGTCAGGTAGAGAAAGACAGCGTTCAGGTGTATACTCTGAAAAATAGCTGGAGGAGAGTTTACTGTACAGAACGATGTTGTTCAAATGCAAGGCCATAGCATTGGCTGGGTTGAGGGGCGAGGCAGGACTGAGGTCTTCCTGGGACAGCTGAGCAGTGTGACAAGAACAGTAGCTGGACACAACCCCAGTCCCCTCTCTTCACAGATGTGGACCAAGGGGCTACTTAGGAAGAACCACAGCTTCCTTAAGAAACAACAGGTTCACTCTCCAGGGTGCTGAAGGGGTCATTTGGGCCCTAAAGTTCTGGGTCATAATCCATGCTTTCGAGGTGGTTATAGTAATTAAACCTTTTATTCAATAAAATCTTATGTGCACGCCTAATACCCGTCAAAACAATGAATACAGCTGCCCCTGTTGAGGCAGGGGTGGGTGCCCGCAGCCACGCCCCTCCACCCTTCTGTGGGCTCTCCATAGCACCTCATTAGCAAGGCCTGAATAAATAAGCCTACAGTCACTCTACCAACAAGTTCCAGAAAACCATTTCTTATGAGGTTAACAAAAAAAGCTGGAAATCTTAAAATCAAGAAGAGTCAAACACTTACCTTCTAATTGAAAAAAAATCAATAAAACTCTCATAGAATATTTAATACTAAGCAATAAAACTTCCTGATGCACTCAGCAAGATAAAAGAGTTGCAAAGTATCTGTCTGGGCGACTAAGAAAGTTTGTTAAGTCAAAGGCCACAAACTGCTGGTGCCGGTATAACAAAAGTGAGGTAATTTGATAACATCGTCAACTGACTCTTAAAGCCTGACGAATGACATAGAACTCGCACCTTTTCATCTTCATCTAAAATAATGTTTTATTGTCATCTATGAAGAATGGGGTCATTCAAAAGAACGTTAAAAAAGATTTTTGGAAATGTTAAATGTTTAAACGTTTACATGTTAAAAAGTTTACATTAAAAAAAATTTAAAAAGTATTTTGGAATAGATTACTATTTGACCCTACTAGAAGTGGGTTTCTTATCCTTCAAAAGGTGGTACCTATCAAACCTGACTTTCAAGAACTGTAAAAGGCAGATGCTGAATTCCAGCCAGAAACCAGGCAGTTTGAACCGAGCTCCCACAGCAAATTCCAGGAAAGATGCGTGTCCGCAGGTGCAAGCACTGGGCTCACCTTAATAAACACACTCCCTTGGGTCATCTGTAGTCTATACCCCCATGGAACTGAAAGGGATCCAATAGTGTCCAGAATTGGAGGAGCCCTGCTTGAATCCCAGAGGTTTCATATTAGCTTGAGAAAAACATTTTTAAACTTAAGAAAGAAGATGGCATCATTTGAAAAGAAATCTCTCATATAATGTCACCTCGAGGAGAAAAAGAAACAATGTTTTTTTAAAAGAGGGTAAACTAGTACTGAATCCACCAGGTATAAACATGCCCCTATAATTACAAAATTGGTAAAATAAACAGCAATGGCCAAGAGCAAAATGTGCGTTTCCAGTTTGGTGCTAAGCCGTTTCAGAGGCAGAAGCTCTTCCCTAGTTTTGTTCTGTTTGTCTTTAACTTGATTCAACCACACAATAGAAGAAAATGATTGGTACAGTAGCTTGGGGAGGTGTGAATAATTAAGATCAGATGACGTCCTGGAGGACACTTGGGTGAGTAGACCACACACTGTGGATCTTCCAAGCGGGAGAGGAGGCGAGCACACAACTGTGCGCTGGCAGATGCAGAGAGCAGAGGCTGGAGAAGGTGGAAAAAAACATTTTTGGTAAATAATATTTTTAAAAAGACAAATAAGTGCTTAAATAAAGGATGCTATTACTCAGGTCACAAGTTTAATTTACTAGCTATAGGACGCCATCCCAGCCAAAATTCTAAAACTAGTTTTATAATGTGTGAAGTATTAATTCTAAAGTGTGTGTGTGTGGAAAATAGGCAAAAATAATCAAAATCTATTTCACAAAGAAGTAGAATGAGGATAATGCTACATATTAAAACATATTAAGTAATTACAGCGGTGAGAAGAGTTCATAATTGGAACAGGAATAAACAGTCAATAAAACAGGCTGAAGTCCAGAAGTATATCCACATATATGGAAAGGCGATACATAATAATGGCAGCATTTCACCAAGTCATTGTGGAACATTATAAACGTAAAAAGTTTTTTAAATGGCATGTGCATTTGGGAAAACAAATTTTGATTCCTATCTCATACCATATTTAAAAAAAAAGGAATTCTAGAGGCATTAAATAGCTACACATGAAAAACAAAACTTTAAAAACACTCGCAGAAAATATTGGAAAATGTATAATTATTAGGGAATTACAATTATTAGAGAAATGCAAATCAAAAGTACAACGAGATATCATATCATGCCCATCAGAATGGCTATTATTAAAAAGACAAGAAATAACAAATGTTGGAGAGGATGTGGAGAAAAGGGAACCCTGCTACACTGCTGGTGGGAATGCAAACTGGTGCAGCCACTATGGAAAACAGTATGGAGATTTCTCAAAAAATTAAGAATAGAGCTACCATACGATCCAGCTATTGTACTTCCGGGCACTTATCCAAAGAACAAGAAAACATGAATGAGTAAAGATACATGCATCCCTGTGTTCATTGTGGCATTATTCACAATAGCCAAGGCTTAGAAACAACCTAAGTGCCCATCAATAGATGAATGGATAAAGAAGATGTGATACATATATACAATGGAATACTCCTCTGCAATGAAAAAGATGAAATCCTGCCATTTGCAACATGGATGGACCTTGAGGACATTATGCTAAGCAAAATAAATCAGATGGAGAAAGCCAAATGCCGAATAATTTCACTCATATGTGGAAGAAAAACAACAACAACAAACACACAGATACAGAGAATAGATTGGTGGTTACCAAAGGAGAAGGAGGGAGGGGGGAGGTTGAAAGTGAGAAAGGGCACGTGTATGGTGACGAATGGCAACTAGACTTTGGGTGGTGAACTTGATGTAGTCTATACAGAAGGCGAAATATAATGATATACAACTGAAATTTATATAATGTTATAAACCAGTGTTATCTTAATAAAAAATTAATAAGTGTCTATATGTCTTCCAAAAAATAAATAAATAAATAAAATAGAAACATTGGATTGGCTCAGTGTGCTTTAGTGTAATTTGGTTCTATCTACTCAGAGTTAAATGTTTCATGCATATTTATGGCACATAATTACCATATCTAGAGCTATAACTACCATAAATAATATCTCCAATATGTGAAGATATCATTTCAGTGAAATATTGTCTATCAATGAGAAGTTGGAAGTGATTAAATTCCATAAAGTGGAACTGATTAAGTAAATATTAATATACTCATACTTCAAATAATATATTGCATGAAAAGAATAGATATATGTACTGTCAGAACATGGAAAGACATTAGTGATATTACTAGAAAGAAGCAGATTATATCAATACACTATGATCAAATTTATTTATGACACACAAAGTTACAAATGCATAAAATCTCCCAAAAAGCACACATTAAACTGTTGCCAACTTCCATCTGGGATGTGGGGAAAAATGGAGTCTGGTCAAGGAAGGGCTTTTCTCATTTTTTTCTTTATACTTCTCTACTGTTTACATTTTTAAAATTTACTATTTTAAATTGAGGAAAAATTCACCCATTTTAAAGTGTGCACTCCAGTGGTTTTTACTATATTCACAATGTAGCACAACCGTCACCAGTATCTGATTCCAGATTACTTTCACCATACCCACACACTTTCCTCTTCCCAACCCCTGCCAACCACTAATCTCACTTCTGTCTCTATGGATTTGCCTGTAGTGGACATTTTGTATAAACAGAATTATACAACGTGTGACCTCTTATGTCTGGCTTCTTCCATTTAGCATAGTATCTCCAAAGTTCATTCATGTTGAGTACCCATCAGTACTTCATTTCTTTTCATTGTAGAATAAAATTCCGTTGTGTGGATATACTCCCTTTTATTTATCCATTTGTTAGTTGATGGATATTTGGGTTGTTTCCACTCTTTGGCTGTTATGAATAATGCTGCCATGAACATTCACACGCAAGTTTCTGTGTGAGCACATGTTTTCAATTCTCTTGAGTATATACCTAGGAGTAGAATTGCTGGGTCATATGGGGACTCCATATTTAACTTTGAAGGCACTGTCAAACTGTCACCAAACCCATTGCACCATTTTATACTCTCACCAGGTTCCAGCATATTTAACAACACTTCTTATTTTTTGTTTTTGTTTTTTAATTATAACTATCCTAGTGGACGTGAGGTGGTATTTCATTGTGGTTTTGATTTGCTTTTCCCTAATAACTAATGATATTGAGCATGTTTGCATGTGCTTATTGGTTATTTGTATATCTTCTTTGGACAAAGATCTATTCAAATATTTAGCACATTTTTAAATTTTAATTTTGGTAAAATACAAATAACATAAAATTTACCATTTAACCTTATTTAAATGTACAGCTCAGTGGTATTAAGCACATTCACATTGTTGTGCTACCATCGCCAGTATCCACCCACAGAACTCTTTTTATTTTGCAAAACCAAAACCAGTACCTATTGAACAGTGACTGCCATTCCTTCCTCCTCCCCAGCCTCTGGGAAGCATCCCACATTTTGTTTATCCATTCCTCTGTTGATGGACACTTGATCTGCTTCCACATTCTGGCTATTGTCAATAACGCTGCTATGAACATGAGTCTGTACATATCCAAAAGTGGAATTGCTAAATCATACGGTAATTCTATTTTTAATATTTTTGAGGAAACTCCATACTGTTTTCCACAGCAGCTGCACCATTTTACATTCCCACCAACTGTGCACAGGTGTTCCGATTTCTCCACATCCTCACTAACTAATTTTCTGGTTTGTTTGTTTGTTTGTTTGATAGTAGTCATCCTAATGGGTGTGAGGTGGTATCTCCTTCTGGTTTTGGTTGTCATATCCCTAAGGATTAAAGATGTTGAGCATCCTTTCATGTGGTTATTGGCCATTTGTATATCTTCTTGGGAGAAATGTCTATTCGAGTCCTTTGTCTATTTAAAACTTGGGTTGTCGGGGCCTGCCCTGTGGCCGAGTGGTTAAGTTCACGCGCTCCGCTGCAGGCGGCCCAGTGTTTCGTTGGTTCAGTCCTGGGCGCAGACAAGGCACTGCTCATCAAACCACGCTGAGGCAGCGTCCCACATGCCACAACTAGAAGGACCCACAATGAAGAATATACAACTATGTACTGGGGGCTTTGGGGAGAAAAAGGAAAAATAAAATCTTAAAAAAAAAATTGGGTTGTTTACGTTTTTGTTGTTGAGTTGCAGGTGTTCTTTATATGCTCTCAACATTAACTTCTTAACAGACATATAATCTGCACATGTTTTCTGCTATTCTGTTGGTTGCCCTTTGACTCTTCTCATTGTACCCTTTGATGCACAGGAGTTTTAATTTTGGTGTAGTCCAATTTACCTATTTTTCCTTTTGTTGCCTCTGCCTTTTGTACATTTTAAAATTTGGCTACTTGTCCTTTTGTTGTTGAATTATAAGAGCTCTTTATAGAGTCTGAATATTAAATTCTTATCAGATGTATGATTTTCACATACTTTCTTGCATTCTGTAAGTTGTCTCTTCATGCTCTTGATAGTATTTTTCAACACATGAAAGTTTTAAATTTTGATCAAGCTCTTTTATCTATTTTTTTCATTTGGTAGTTTGTGCTTTTGGTGTCGTATCTAAGAAACAATTGCCTAATCTAACGTCATAAAGATTTACACCTGTTTCCTTCTAAGAGTTTTATATTATAACTCTTCGTTTAAGTCTTTGATTTATTAGGGGTTTCTTTTTGTGTTCGGTGTGAGATAGGGGTCTAACTTTATTCTTTAGCACGTGGACATCCAGTTGTTTCACCAACATTTGTGGAAAAGACTATTCTTTCCCTCAACAAATGGCTTTGGCCCTCTTGTCAAAAATCAGTTGACCATAAATGTGAGACTCCGCCTGCATAAAATACATGACTTCCCACCTCTCACTTTATGCATCAGCAATGCTGGGCTGAGGAGAGTGCCTGGACACAGTATCTGCAGCTGTGGCCCCCACACCTGTGGGAGTGCTGCTCCCTTCTTAGAACGCCCTCTCTCTGCCCTATCTCGAGCTCGAGGCAATCACTCACCCATTTCCTCCATACACATTAAAGACATTTTAAACTCTGCTAACTGAGAAAATATATATGTCAACACACATATACCACTCACGAATATACATACCTTCGCTTTCATCATTTAATTAAACGTATGTGAAAAGCTAATAAAATCAGAGAAGGTAGACTATAAAACAAAGTCATTTTTCAAATTTTTTCAATCAGCTTCTTGAAGAGTTGGTCAAAGAAGCATAAGGAGGGCATCCATTTACATTCCAGTTCAGGAATGCTCAGGAAGATGTAGGATGAAATCAGGAAGATGAGGAAGATTCAGTGAGATTGGAAGTGTCTTAAAACTAAAGATTGTGGTCAGTAAAGTGGTGGAGAACTTCCGGGTGGGACTGCCAAAGGACGGGGAGGAATTCTACCTGAAAGCTGAGGATGCTGAAGCACTTCCGCTCTTGCCTGATGATTTTGGCTTTATCTGTTTCCCTCTCATCAATTTGTCTATCTGATGCTTTCTAACAAGTAAAATAGATCCTTTCCCACCACGCTCAGTTTACGTTTTGCCTTTTCTGCCCTCTTCTCACTCCAGTAGAAACTTATTTTCCCTATGATCTTCTCTTCCTTCTATTCACTTTTCAAAACCTGCTGTGGGAAATGAGCTAACAAGCTAAATCTATGGTATACTAACTGGTAAGTCTTAGTTCAGTAGCTTCCTCAAGGATTTGTATTTTAACAGAGGACAAGGAGCCTCATAATAAAAGAACACATCTCCAATCGTGGCATTTCCAATATTATCAGGCAGGAAGAGAATATGATTTTCAAGAAGAGCAAGCATTCCTGGTGATCTTCAATCCATCTGGTGACCAGCTGTTCTGCCTTCATCCAAGGCTGATGCGGCTCGTGTTCCCAAGCATCATTACCTGCAGTAAATCTCCCTTCCTAAAATAAATCCAGGACCCAGCTATGTCTTTGTCCTTCTCTGACATCTGAGGACTGGCACAGTCTGAAAGGAGTCTATGCCCTGTGGCTCCAAATGCCAAATGTCTAAAAGCAAATTCTAGCAGCCCCTGGAAATCCATATATATATATATAGAAATACATATATATGTATATGGAAATACATATATATGGAGATATATATATTTAATAATAGTTGCAGAATCAAAATGAATGAGAACATTTCCCTTGGTGGTATCCACTGTGTTAATCAAACCTCATCTGAAACAATTTATCCGCAACTCCAGTCACCGGGAAGGAATTTAAATTCAGTAGTTATTCAGAATCAAAGAATAAACACAAGCATGTGTCTTTGGCATAAGAGAAAGCCTGGGGACATGGGGACAGGATGTGGCTGCAAAATGAATATTTCCCCCCCAGCCACTGGTTTTGTGAAGGCTTTGGTAAGAAAAGATTAAGAGGTCATTTTCCTCTGAGAGCCTACATGAAAGAATTTTGAACTTAAATAGCTGCCAAAGGTACTAAAAATTTGGGGATGCTTCAGTTTGTAAGGTTTTATTAGTGTGGTAAGATCAGGTTTATAGATAATCCACACTTTAAGAAAGCAAGTTAATAATCCAATACCCTATACCATTGCATTGAATTGTTATGACTCTTTGATATGATCATAGCAAATAATAACGAAAAAATATTCCTAGAGAACTTTGTACTAAGTTTCAGGACAGTAAATAAAGACGGTTATAGAACGATAATAACCCTAAGGAATAAGTACCTAGGTTTATAGTCTGTGCATTTGCGTAACTTACTGAAATCTAAAGTAGGGAAGATGAGGAGGGAACAGATTAGGAAGCAGGGTAGACAGGGAGAAGGAAAATTCTCTTTTGGACATGTTCAGTTTGAGCTGCCTACATGAAATTCAAAAGGGAGGTCAAGTACAGAGTTGATTATACAAATTTAGAATGCTGTAGAAATTTTGTCAAGAGATATAAATGTAGGAGTCGTCAGCATATAAATAGTATTAAAGTCATGGGAGAAAATGTAGACAAAAACAAAGACCCAAGGCAAAGGCCTGGAGTGTCATTGCCATGTACACATACAGCATAAAGGCCTGGAGTTTCATTGCCATGTACACATACAGCATAAAGTGAAGGGGCAACAAGACCTATTTCGCTCGTGAGGGGTTTCCAGCATTGTCCAAATTAATAGATTCATGGATCAATTGGCTCTTCAGGACCACCCAAAGTAGGTGATTGAAAAGAGTTTAGCTAAAGGGTGTTTACAACGTGTGATCAGGGTAAGATCAACAACAAGGGATGGCAGAGCTCCTGGGATTACACCACCACTACCAGCCAGCCCTGCCTCGCCTCAGCCTGCAGAGGACATCAGCACACTGGCCCCTGTGTCTTCTGTTGACCAAACCCAATGGAAACCACTGCACCAGGCATTCCTGAGAAAGTCCTAGAATCAACCCCCAGGCGCAGGGCAGAGTAGATGAAGGTAAGACTGAGAATATGCAGCACATCTCATCAACATAAATAGTTAGTGTGGACCCACATCAGGGGTTCAGTCTACTTTCAGTTTTCTACCAATAACCCAGCATTTATACACATTTCAGATTTTGCCATTCAAATAGGAAACTTTTCAAACTGGACCAGAACCGTCTAGGTCAGTTTTCCGTGTCATGATCTTTATCTATAAAGTCTTATTTGTACTATACCTTTAATATTTTATTGAAGTTTCCATTCTTCATTTTGTAAAATGATTGGAAATTTGAAATATGAAGACTCATACTATTAATATGAAACATAAGTCTTACAATTTTATACATCAAAATGAAAATGGAAATCGTCAGATGCGCTAATTAGAAGCCAACTTAGGCTTCAAACAGAAGGGCAGTGTGAAGAAAAGGAATAAAATTAAAGAATTTGTATGAGATGCACAGAAATAATGCCAATAATATATGTCTCAAAGGAAATATGTAATTAGGGATTTTAGAATAATTTTGGGTTTTGAGCAAACAAATTTGCTTCCCTGTATCATTTGACCTTTAGAAATTTTTTCAAGAAAATATTCCCTATGAAATTCAGTAGGAGTGTATCCTATTATTTTGAGGAAGTTTGATAATTATTGACTTTTCAAAGTTCTTTTGAGGCGGTCTGTTTTTTTGAGGAAGATTAGCCCTGAGCTAACTGCTGCCAATCCTCCTCTTTTTGCTGAGGAAAACTGGCCCTGAGCTAACATCCGTGCCCATCTTCCTCTACTTTGTATGTGGGACGCCTACCACAGCATGGCGTGCCAAGTGGTGCCATGTCCGCACCCAGGATCCGAACCCGTGAATCCCAGGCTGCCAGAGTGGAACGTGTGCGCTTAACCGCTGCGCCACCGGGCCAGCCCCGAGGTGGTCTTAGCTCACATGGGCGTGTACACCTAGACCAGCACTGTCCAATAGAACTTGCTGCCATGATAGAAATGTTCTAGATCTGTGCTGCCCCGTATGCTCACCATGAGCTGCAGGTGGTTATTCAGCACTTGAAGTGTGACTAGCACAAATGAGGTACTGAATTTTTAAATATTATTTATTTTTATTAATTTAAATTTAAATAGCCACTTGTGGCTGGTGGCTACCATAGTGGACAGTGGAAGAATTTATGCATTTTGGGAATTTATCCAACACACGCTGGCATTACATTTTCCAATTTACACATATGAACACCCACAAGTAGATAGTCAGATGAGACATAAAACTGAGGTCCTAATTACTGATACTTGTAGATATGATTCACTTCTAAAGTTATAATCATTCAACAAATAATTATTGAACTCCGACTACACACCCAGAACTGGGATGAACAGGTAACTACGTGGACACAGTTCTTGATCCTAATGTTGTCACTCATGTGACAACCTGAGCAGGTGCTTATTTTCAGTTCGATGTGACAGAGCGTTAATAAATAGCTCCATGTGACGTGGTGAGAGTTGTGATGGGAGAACAGAATGCCAAGGAGGCCCAGCCTCGTCTGGGGAGAGCAGGAATCTTTGGTTGCAGCTCAGGGTGAACACACCCTGGTTTGCCAGGACAGTCCTGGATCACATCCGCTATAGCGACATAATCAATATACTTGTGCCTTTCCACTCTCAGACGTGTCCCACTTTGGGCCATAAATTACATGGTCAGCCCAGATATGCCGATTGGATGTCTTCCTTCCCCTGGAAAAGGGCAAGCTTATTAAGGGCCTAGATAATGTTTTCTACTTCTTTCTATTCCCTAGCACCCCCTAGTGCAGCTCTGGGGATGTCAGGAGCCATAACCCCTTAGGCAAGAGTATAATACTGATGTCGTGCCTCCTATGTGCCCGGTAATTACATCCACATCACTCCCACATCTAAGTCAGGCAGCATCATCCCTTTTAAAGATGAGGCATGGGAAGCGGAGAGGTTAAGCACTTGCTCAGGTTCTGCCAGGGGGTGCCTGGCACAGCTGGACTCTGTCCCCAGCACCCTATGCTGCCTCTCACGTCCATTTCCACCAGACAATGTGGTGTTTACTCTGCACTGTCGTATCATGTGGAGCTTCATGCACAGGAGTGTCTAGAGGTTCCGAGGGGTCATCAGTCTTTTCTGCGCTCATCACTGGCTCTCCCTCAGGCCCTGTTCCTCAGGATGGTGCGTCCTATCCTGCCTTGTGGTCAGGGACTGGAGACTCCCATGGGCTAATTTTAAGTTCAATGTCAAATGCCTGGGAAAAGCCCAGGAAACCATGAGGGACTCCCAAGGTCCAGAGACTAGACAGAGCTACTCCCACAACCCCTCTGCCTTTTGCTCCCTACCAGTGGTCCCTTAGCACCCAAGGGGTTACTTCCATCCTGACCTTATTTCTCACAAAGTGGTTCTAATGCTTATACTCCAAACGGTTACAGGCCCTTCCATGATACGCAGTATTTGTTTTTTAAAAAGATTTTTTTAACTCTAATTTAAATTTAATCAGCCGTATGGCCTGGTGGCCGCCATATTGGGCAGTGAACATTTAGCCAGTCTCACTAGTCGTGATGACTAGTCCTAAGAAAATCTTACATATTTTTATGGAAAGAAGTTAACAACTAATAAGTCAGTCTTACTCTACTAGTGTGCCGAGCGCTGTCATAGAGGTGATCTCATTTAGAACTCGCCAATCCTCATGATAAAGAAAGTGAGGTTTGTTAATCACCCAGCTAGTCGTGATGGACACAGGATTTGAACTGGATGTGTATTTTTAGAAGCTCAGGTCTCTTGTTCTGGTTTCTGGGAGCTGCAGTGCAGTGTCGTAATTAAAGGCTACATTCTAAGCGTAGCTTTGGGGTCAGGCGGATCTTGGTTCAAGTTCCAGTTCTGCAAGTAATTTGCTTGTGACCTTGGGTCAGTTACCTAACCTCCCTAACGCATGCTTTCTTCTTTTTCCAAGTGGAGGTCATCATAGTAGCTCCATTACATATCATATATATTATACAATATTCTATGTGTATTTCATGGTATAATATCATATGCACAGACTAAGTAACAATTAATACAACTAATATTAATGTCGTTACTTATAATAACATTGTAAGTAACATGTAAGTAAAAATTCATTTCAGATCATGGTTTAATTTCATCACTAAAGCAGGATCCCAGAGCCCTCTAACCGGTCACGCTTTCTGGGACTTGTTTGAGCTAATAATTAAGATGAGAGCGTAATACTTTATCTCTTGTTTTTTAAATCTCAGACAAGGGGAAGATAAAAGCCTCCTATTTAGTCTAGCATTTTTTTTTCAATTATTTTAAATGGATGGTTTAGAGATTATCTGGTTTTGCCTGTCATCATAATGATCAAAGAGGGTGAGAAGATTTTAACAACTATCTGATGTGGAGGCGAACATTTTCCTGCGAGCCAGCCCCTGGCCAGTCCTGAGGAGATGACCTTTTGAGTTTCTCAAAGCAAGAGGTCATCAGGGTCATAGCAGTCACCAGGGTCCACTTAAAACTCTGTGACCTCAGAGTCCTAGAATCGTTCCCAGTTTTCCAGTTCTTTCCCAGTGGAGCAATATTGAAGGCAGGAAAAGCAATCATACTTTAAAGATCAGTCTTTCAATCCCTCTGCCCCAAGAGCCAGAGATACAGGCACATAATTTTTTAAAAAATATTTGGCCCTGTGTTACTGCTCTATCAAATATCAGACGCTGCCCATATTTCAAATTGATTCTAGTATTTTTTCCAGAGGAGTGTATCACAGTTAGCCAGGTACATATTCATAATGGTATAAATTAATCTTGTTGACTATTATACTAAATTCTGGGGAATTGCTGACTGTTCTTCAGAAAGCCAAGAATTTTTTTCATATGAAGATTTCTAAACTCAAGCCAGATTTTTCATGGTTCATGTCAGGCAGTTATGGTCATGGGACAAGGATCAAATAACCTATGAAGCCTTTAGGCAGGTCGACAACATTCATAACTTTGATGCAACTACGGGGACTGTGGGATGTTGGCAGGTTGGTGAGGGAAAGGCTCTGTGCTACATGGTTTAAAAACTCAAATTTCCCTTTGTTCGTCTCAAAATGATCGGCTGGCTCATGCGAGAAGTCCGGTGGGCTATAGGAATGACAAAGACTTCAAAAATCTTGTTGATTCAGAGGAAAGCAATGTTCTGCCACCTTCGTAGAGATATGGCTTAACTTTGTGGAACGTGGATGTTAAGATCCTTATTTAACATTAGCAGCAGAATTATGGGTGATGTGTGAGGTGGGGCCAAGCAGGACAGAGCCATAGGGTCTGAGCCCCCTCATACCTTGGGAGTGAAGGGAATGGCCCTTTCATTCTCCACCCAGAGTGTCCCCCTCCTTCTCTCCACACGGGGCAGGCGAGAGTGCAGGGGAAGCCTGGGGTTCGACCAGGGTGCGTGTTCAGTGCTCTTAGATCCAGTTCCTGCTTCAGCTCCCCAACACCTTTTCTTAGGGGAAACATTATTCTTTTCTACACAGTGAAGGCAACATCTTAATTTAAAACCAATGTTTGTGTAGTTCTGACTCAACTAGTATGTTTCTTCATGGAGCTTGAGACCTAAGGAGTAAGTGGTCTGTGGCAATGACAAAATGACTGATAGCAAAGAAAGATCTGCTACTAACACAAGTAGTAGTCCAGGGAGCGGAGGAAGTTCTGCAGGTGGGATTTAAATTTAACACACTTCAATCTGACGTTTTTAACTTACTGCTGAGAACGGTTCCAGTCATTTACCAGAAAAGTCAGAAAGACAGGAATGAAAAAAACAAACAGCATTTGGCAAGATGGATTATCAACTGGAATGCAGGCCTTTAGCAACCTTTAGTAATAGATCAGAACGACCCATGAAGTGTCAGTTTCTCAGAGCCGACTCTTCATGGCAAAATTGGTCAAGTTCTTTCAAGCTGTACCCAAATATAGGATGACTATGCCAACTATAATCGGCTTCTGAAACTGCCTTGTTAAAAGATGAAGGTGTTCCTGGTGATGGTGAGGAAGATATCATTTTGGAAAGAAATCACAAAAGTATAAAAGGAATACAGCAGCATTATCATATTGCAAATACTTGTGCTATTTTTTACTAGCTGGTTTTGGAATACTTTCAGTTGGCATGATTTGGGATATGGCACAGAACTGAGAAGTTGCAATGGTTTGAGATTTTTGGAGACATTGGGAAGGAGTGAATATACTTTGTGTGTGGGATGAACATGGATCTTTGAGGGCCAGATGGTGGACCATAGTAGACAGAATAATGACCCCACAAAGATGTCCATGTTCTGATCCCCAGAGCCTATAAATATGTTAACTCACATGGCAAAAAGGGCTGTGTAGATGTGACTAATTAAGGATTCTGAAATAGGAAGATTATCCTGAATTATCTGGATGGGCCCAATGGAATTACAAGGATCTTTATAAGAGAGAAGCAGAAGGTCAGAACAATAGAGGAGATGCGATGACAGAAGCAGAGGTCAAAGAGAGACAGGCCAAGATGAGACAGAGCCAGAGAGAGAGAGAAAGAATGAGTCAAGGAACGTAGACAGCCCCGAGAAACTGGAAAAGGCAAAGAAACAGGTTTTCCCCTAGAACCTCCAGAAAGAATGCAACCCTGCTGACACCCTGTTTTCTAGAACTTCTGATCTCTGGAACCGCAGATCATAAATATGTGCCACTTTAAGCCACTAAATTTGTTTACCAACAACAATAGGAAACTAATACAGAAGTGTTAAAAAGAAAAAGTAATAGAAGTTTTTGTTTTCATCCTGCACTTCTTGGTCTCAAGGGAACTCACTGCGGGAGAACGGCTTGATGAACCCAAAGGTTGTTAGCACCCATTTGGAATTTTTTTGGTCCAGGACTTAATACTAAGGTGCTAAAGTTCCACTGCTTTTGGTGATTCCTTAACGTTTTATTCCTTTACATGATTCACTTGATGAAAAGCAGCCACACTTCTTCAACTGTAATCTTCATAACAATATGCTTATTTGTTGTTTTGTTACAGGTTTCATCCTATAAGACTTGTTGTGGATTTCTGACTGGATGGCCCATTACTCCTGGAGACTAGGCAAGAACTCTGATCATTTCTCCATCTCCCAGCTAAGGGAATTGGTTGATCTGCTTGGGTCAGCTTTATCAGCCTTAAGTTTTCTGTGGTTTATTAGAGATAGAGAGGATGATGCTGGAGACTAAAAAAGCCTTACTATCCTCAGATGATCAAGGAGAAAAACTTTGTTTCCTCTCTAAAAAATGTAAGACAATAGTTTGCCTTTTCCTGGTGTGTTTGGTTGGCCCTGATTAAGTTAAATGGCTTTCACTTTAAAAAAAAAAAAAAACCAAGAATTTTGTATTGAACAAGAAGGAAGAGTATTTATGCTGCCTTTCATAGAATAAATAATGACTTGACATTGACATAGCTACAAGCTCAATCTATGGAATTAATTAAATAGGAAAAGATATAGAATGTTTGCAATGACTAATTCTAAAACCATGTATGTAGCAGAAATGTACTTTATTATTGTTTAACTGGTAATGCAAAGTTAGAGGAAATAAAGCTCGAGTCCAGTTCTTCTTGTCTCACAGATGTGTTGCACTGTAAAGCAAGCTATAAAATGGAAGAGACCCAACCAAGCTTTTCTCAGTATGTATGTATCAAGATTTGTTATCCATTAACCAGTTCATGAACACTTGAAGGCAATTTGTATTATCCTTTTAACGTCTGTAGGGACTGTAGTGATAGCTCTTTCTCAATCTGGTTATTGATCAATTGTTTCTTCTCTCTTTTCCTTGATTAGTCTAGGTAAGTATAGACATCAGTTATATTAGTCTTTCAAAGAAACATTTGTTTCATTGATTGCTCTCTATTCTTTGATTTTTATTTTATTGATTTATGTTCTTATATTACTTCCTTCTACTTACTTTTCTTTTAATCTACTATTCTTTTTAAAAATGTTTTAAATTGCATTTTTAGCATTTTAGATAAGCGATTTTAGATCTTTTCCTTTTCTGCCCTAGGTCTGCCCTGGGAGGATGACAAGTGCATAGATTTGGGATCTGGTGCCCATGGCAGGACAAGAGATAACAGTATTAGGTGCTGGTACAGCCCAATTTTTGGGTCTCTGAAAATACTAAATAAATAGAAACTTACCTCCCTGCCTATGGTCTGAAAACACTGAGAAATAGGGTGAAAGAATCAGCAGCTGGAAAACCACAATATCTCCTAAGTTGAAGGATGTAACTTACTTGGAGTCCACATGGGCCTGACAACTCTGAATTATGCAGAGAACACCCATTCTGGTATCACGGGACCAGGGCAGGAGTCTCGGGGTTTCTGCTCATGTAAGATTGTCAGTATGGAGGAACAGAGGAAAATTCCTTCTTCTTGTAGAAAGCTTATTTCTAAAAGAAAAAAAAAAGAGCTGGGCTAAATAAGCTCTTTTTAATATTCTTAAATCTGCTAATGTTTTAAATCACTCTGCCTCCCCTGTGCTGAAGTGGGTAAAAGGGTAGAAGGAAACTAGAAGTGTTATACTAACTGAGTTCCCTTGACATGGGAAAGAAACATCGGAGATGGAGAAGAAGCACTCCACCTTAACAATCAGGACTAGACAGGATAGCCAAACTGCAGCAGAGGTCACTGAGACAAAGGATAGCAAGAAAATCAGATACCCCTACCTTTTTGCCAAGATAATATAAGCACCAGCCTCACTTCCCACTCCCAGGAGAAAGTGTCATGATGGGAGATGGATAGCAGCCTGAATTGGGCCAGAATTTGGTGCAAGAGTCAGTTTCAAAACCAGATGATACTGCAACCTGGCAAGGAACTGTTTTGCTATCAACATCAACAGGGGCTAAAGTTAGTTTCAGTTATATAGAAAGACGAAAAGCACACTATTACATATCTCACAGTGAGTTTAAATCTTAACCCCTGACTTTGCAGATATCAACACAAGCACTCTTTAATTTCAAACAAAGGCACTATAAAACAGGAAAGCCAAACAAAACTTACCCCTTGGTACCCTGTTACTTTTAATGAAGCTAGTTTTATACAAGTAAACTCTTCTAATCTGGGTATTATTACATATTATTCAACACTAAATATCCCAGTCAAAAGAAAGATAGACTTGCTTCATTAAATGTCAGACTCAAAGTAGAAATCTGATGAGTTAAGACTATGAAAGATGCAGCATTCTGCAAGCAACATGTTTCATTCTAAGCTGTATTAGTAATGTATACTGCAGCCAGAGTCCCTCTTTAAGAGTGAGGCACCCGTCGCCCAGGTGCTGCGAATATTGCCTGCTGGCCACTCACAATTGCATTCCTCCCTGGGAACTATCTTCAGGCACAGGTACCACCCTACTCAAAGTTGGGATGGATCACTCACTGGCAGGCTGGCATTAAGGATACCATCTCTGGTGGTTGGTGGAATTGGCACAGCTCCCAGAATGCTCTAGTGGTACAATTGTTAATTTCTTTCACTGGCGTTGAAATGAGATGACGTAGCAATGAAAGGGACCACATCCGCTGATGCGGTATTTCTTGCACTGGAGAGGTATGAGGGAAATGGTAACTACAAGGACTACGGGATTGCACGGGTTGGGGGGAGTGGGGGTTCACTGATTTATTGAATAGAGATAATGGTAGGGCAGGGTAATTAACGGAAAATTGAAAGTAACATGTGAAAGCCACAGGACCCCCTTGGTAGTATTTAATGAAATGCTCATCTCTTGAACCCAAATGACAGACAGAGTGAAGCACCAAGCCCAAGTCTTCACCATAAGAATAGCAGAGCTTCAGAGGGTGAATTCTCAGCCGGCACGTCCCCTACAAGATGGTCAGAGCTCCAGTAGTGGAGAGGGACAGTGAGACTTGGGATGGGAATATCTGGTGGATGCAATTAGGAATTTTGAATTCCCAGATCCTCTTGCACCCATTATGCTTGCAGAAGTGGCCCACTTCTCCTTGTCGGAAGATTACTCTCCTTGCTGTTTGAGGATCATGCGGAGGCTCCAGATGAGGCAGGTTCCTTATGAGCTGATGTTTGCCCTGTCTAGGGACTGGTCCCCATCTTCTCTCAGCAACCAGACCAACAAGAAAGGTCAAATCCCAGAAGACTAATTGGGAATGTGATGGGCCTGCTAAGGAAACAGAGGAGTGAAATGCCTGAGAATCTAGAACACCAAGATGCTTTTAACAACTCCACACGGAAAGACAGAACCTTGCTTATTTCCATGTGTGACACAGGCTGCTCACAGGGAACTTCCTGCTATTTTCACACTAAAAACAGAAGGTATATTATAGCTTATGTCTAAGCCACCTCTCTTCCCCAGAAGAACAAACAGTAATAAACTTCGTAAGAAATTAGGACAGATTGGAACACAGACAAATTTCTTTGGTATTGCTCTGTTTAGTAGCCAATGAACAAAATTTATTGAAGGCAGTTTTTGAGCACCTTGCAATAAATTTCCACAAAATAAAAGTGGAAAAATGTTCCTTTATTTTAAAATATGACTCTGAATTTCTAAAGGGTGCATTCTTCATCTCTATGCAATAAATTAAACAATTACCTGGTTCCTTCTGCACCAGAAGCTAGTATACAGAAGTAAAGTGCTGAATCTTAATGGATTTGTACATATTTAAAGCTCTTCAAAATTTTTCAAGCTTGCGGCACATTGATAATGAACTGCATTGAAATAGGTCCTAGATTACCTGAGACTGGCTCTAACATCACAAATTCTTTAAACTATTTGAAATAGAAAAGCTGTGTGTGGTAAACAAAAATAAATATAAACATGTTAATTGCACACTACTTCTGTCCAATCAAAATAGTATACGTGGTAGACATATTATTCAGCTGAAAATTAAATTTTTCTTATATTAAATATTTTTAAATTGGGGGTAAGTTGGGATTAAGAACTATTCTCCTACTAGCTGCAAGACAGTAAATTGAAGCAACTTGCTGTTGTCCTGACAGATTTTATCTATTTGAGAAATAATAATTTATTTCTGATAAATTTGTTACTCTACTTTTAACAGGCTGCCCATTTTACCATCTCAACAAAACCGTTTTTTAAGAGTCATTCCAGTAAGATGTGTAAATTTTCCTCAGGTGCTCTCTAAACAACACCAAGAAAAATTAATTCATTGCATAAATACTATTATGCATAAATATAAAAAAAATCCAAATAAGGAAATCCTGAATACTCTAAAATTAAAACTAACTAATTAGTCATGATTAATCTAGGATACTTTTTCTTCTTACAGAATTTTTTCCGATGTTAACAAAGAACTTTGATAACTCCAAAATGACATTATCTAGTCTTAAGAGGAGTTTCATTTCCATCTGTCAGGTGGAATACTCAGAAAGGTGTCTTACTCACAGAGCTTCAAACTGAGGCTTGAAAGACCAAATTGTTTCCAGGAAAAGCTGAAGAGCATTTATAGGAATATAAAAATACCCAGCACCCAAAGAGGTAAATCTCACAACGCCTGGCGTCCCAGTGAGAGACGAGCAGGCCCGCGAAGCAGCGGGAAAGGCAATCTGATGAGTGGATCGATCCGTTAATACGAACAGATCGGAAATGATAGAAATGGTAGGATCAATAGAGAAGGACACCGAAATATTATTATATCTGTATTCCATATGTGAAAGAAGGTAGCGGAAGCATTGAGTATGTTAAGTCAAGGTACAGAAGACATGAAATATTCCCAATTGAAATTCTAGGTTAAAAAAAAAAATACAATGCCTGAGGTGAAAAATGCACCGAGTGGAATAAACAGCAGATTAGCCACTGCAGAAGAAAAAACACAGCACTAGAACTGTCCAAAATAACGAAACAGAAAGAAAAACACACCGACACGAAATCAATAGAGCATCAGGCAGCTGTGAGCCAACTTCAGGTGTCCTGTTGAAGTCTGTGAGGGACGGCACAGAAAAAAATGTTTCCAAAAATCGCTTAAAATTTTCAAGATTTCATGAAAACTGTAAACCTACAGATCCAAGGAGTTCAATGAAACTTAAGACACGCGATGAAAATTAGACCCCACACGTTATAATCAAATGGCTTAAAACCAGTGATAAAAAAACTTTAGGTTTTAAAAAGCTATATTTTTATTATAACCACACTGCATTGGAGTAAATATCTTTACTTAGAGACCTTGTACGTTTTGTATGCATGAAATAAAGTCAGCAAACATCCCCTTATATAGCAAGCACTACGTTATAAATTTAGTGGATGGAGATATGCAAACATGAACTAGATTACAGTCAGTTTGTCCCCCAAGCCATTAATTTTGGCCATTTTTATGAAAGAAACTATTATGGAAACCCTATAACTTCAAAAACCTCTCTTCCTTTAAGGTTAGAGAGCCTTTCGCACCAGTTCTGCATAAATCTGCACTAAATCCCATTGCTGTTTGGTGGCGATGTTTTTTGTGAGTTGGGGTTTTGTGTTTGCTTATTGGTTTGTTGATTTTAAGGAAAACACAAAGAAGCAAGATAGATGTTTATTGTACAAAAGTAGAATCCAAATGAACAAAAATTGAGAGTGATTGGTGAATTTAGGGAAGAAAATCAAAGTAGTAAAAAGACAGGAATACACAAGATGACTGACAAGCTGAGTTCTCCCCAGATGCTAGGGAACAGTTTCAGATGCTACTCACGTACTCATAAATCTGCATAAATATTTCTGACATTATGCGTTTAAGTAGGAAAAGGAACAGAATGCAGCTAATATGAAAACCATGATAATTGTAGCTATAGTGTAATGCATCGTATGGGGCAAGTCCTTTTTGTACATTGTAATATTGAATCCTTAATACAACCATGATGTGTGAGTTATTATAGTCCTGTTATTACAAAGTGAATACTGAGGTTTTGAGAAATTACCCTATATGCCGAAACTTAAGCCACACAGAATATGAAGTAACACCGAATATAAGGGACACAACAAAGAAGGCCATGGCCATCTTCCCAATGAGAAGATCTAAAAATTGTGTCTGGCTCATTTCCATCCTTCAGACTTCATTCTTGAAAGCCTCAAGTCCTTGGAGAGTCTCCCTGATAAGCCTATATTTGTTAGTTCTTCCCAACACCCAGAGGAATTTTTTATCAGAGTTCTCCACAATTTGGAATTATTTCTGTATATGTTTATTTGCTGATTGTCTCAATAGGCTTAAGCCTCATGAAGAAAGAGACAGTGCTTTCCTCATTTATCACTCACCACTGTATACCAGTACTGCTACTACTACTAATATGAACAATAACAATATCGTAGTACTAGGTTCAGTACTACATAAGTACTTCTGTATCCATGGGGTCCAGAAGGAAGATGGTGGATGGAGCGGAAGACTTTCCGTTTTTGTCACTTTGATAAAAACAACAGTAAAATAAGAAAGTCAAAATATATTTACTGTGATAAGATGAGCAACACATTTTAAATTAAAAACAATTTAAATTACCATCCCAGCCTGCTCTTTAGCAGTCTTTCCATTAGAAATAGACTATTTCAATAGAAACAGCCACTTGCATTAGAAGTAGCCATTTTCAATATGTGAAGCTCTGTTTGTAGTTCAAGGAAATCTTGTTGGCTACGCGATGTTGCAAAAGAGAAATGTAACTAAATAAACCTCCACTTCATGTTTTCTAAGAAGTCTGTGTAGTGTTTTGAAAGTAATTAAAATTCTTGTGGCTTTTGGATACTTGATATCATCAAGCCAACAATCTCCTCACCCTTATTCTCCTAATTCTCTCCTTCCAATATTCATTCTGGCCACCAACTGGCTTATGGTTTTATTTAATGAAGTGTAGAGCTCCATAAGGATTTAACATAAAACACATGGTAATGCGCACACCCAGAAGCAATTAAATCATGGGATGTTCAGAATGCACCCCATTCTCTCCACCTTAAGGTTCCAAAAACGTCAGTTAGTCACACTCATCTAAGACAAGTGGACCGAGTGCTTCGAGTGGGACATTTTCAGAAAAACGATCACAGAAGAGTTTTCTTAAAGTAATGGATTTCTGCAAAGAAGACGAACAACAGTAGAAACAGTTTTTTTCTAACGCACAATCAATTAGGAATATTAACCCTAGTTTTAAAAAGAAGATGGAATAAAATCAGTCAGTTCCTTCTGCAATTCTCCCAAGGCCATTACTTCTCCTGTACTTTGTGACAGCCTCGTAGCCCAAAGGAATTTTATTCCTTAACGTCTAACTTACTTAGATAAAATGGAGTGGTAGGGAAAATACTTGATTTTTATCCCCAAACCCTGGTTTTGATTCTTTGTTCTCTTGCAAACTTAAGGTAATTTTTGTTTATGGGATTTTATGGAATTAAATCAAATAAAAACCCACCAGGGATATGTGGGATCTTATCAAGACCCGCCACGGCTTATTGCCGAGATCATTCTATTAAATTCCTGGCCAATCTGCTCTTTTGTTGCTGGTCCCAGCTGGTATCTCAGCTCAGGCCAACTGAGATGTTAGACTTCTCTGTTTGCCACCAAGACACCTCTGTTTTAGAGAAAGCACCTAGATCTGGGGTTTTCCCTTGCTCCCCACCAAATCAAGTAAACCTCTCTGGCAAAGAAGCTGCCAGTACTCACTGCTTGCCTGGCCCTGTCGTGGAAGAGTCCCCATGAATAATGATCTGGAGAGAGATGGAAAGGGAAAGGCAGAAGGCCCTGGCTAAAATGTCAGAAACGCCTGTTGTTCTTACCAAAGCTTCAGTAATTTCTCCTTGAACAAAGCTTCTCAATTGCTTTATGCCTTTGGTCATTTTCCAGAATCCTGCAATGGCTATTTTTGACCATTTTATCCATTTTTGTCATTACTTTTTGGGGAGAAAATTTGCCACGCTCTTCAATCCACTGTACTGGAAGTCCACTGTCAACCTGTGTAGTTTCAAGCCACTGAGATGTGAGGATTATTTATTACCTAGCCTGTCCTGACTGATATAGCGGGTGTTTCTCTCTCTCTCTTTCTCTACCTCTCTCTCTCTCTCTCTCTCTCTGCCAAGTCAGTCACAAATATTTAAAACATTCAAAATTTAATCCCCACTTCCAGTTTCACCTCCAACATGTACAGAACTTACAGGTCATTACTCTCTTTTTCACCACTAAAAATAGATGAACTGAAAGTCAATGAATTGTATTAGACCCATCGTAAAAGTGATGTCACAGGGCAAACCACGACCCCAACACCTGGAGAGACAAGGAAATACAAAGAACCACAGCCAATGTCAGTTTACCTAAAGCAGAAGCTTCAGAACCAATACCTGGTACAGGACAATTAAATGGTGATTTAGATAAATTGCTGGAGGCTGAGTGTAGACTAGCTTGAGAATTAAAAGCTCCTGAGTGGTCTAGCTTTAGGGGGGCCCTTAACATTCATGAATTCTGCCTCCAGCAACTCTACCAAGTTACCATGATGAAGATCAGAGAAAAATCCCCTCTTGTTTCAGGCAAGGGGAGGGGAAAACATAACCATTAAAAAGTGTACTCAGGTATTTTTAAATATGTCAGAGCTTCCTCTGTAACAAAACCTGTCCTGGAAGGGGAACCGCTAGAACATCATCTGACCCTCAGGAAGAGCAACTAACCAGCTCCATTCCCCTCCAAGTTGTCTGCGTCATCTAAGGGGAGGGGGAAAAGGATGAGAAGTGCTTCTGAAGGTCACGGCCCAGGAACCCAGACCATAGAAAAAATGTTTTAGTCATAAGGTTATAGAACACTTCTTCTCCCAACACCTTTCCACCACATCAGGAGGGCCCCACTGTAATAAAGGTGGGTTGCAGAGGAAAGAGCTACAGGACACAGACTCTATTTAAGAGATTCTCAGGGAAACCCTAGAAGGAGACAAAAAAGAGGACACTAGAGGAAATTGAAGACTTGGGTATCCACAGCTACAGAAGATATTATACAGAGTCCAACCCCTGTGGTGTGAGGACTGAAATTAGCATTCACATGGGCTGCCTTGACACCTGGGAAAATCAGTAGGGCCTCCAATGGCCTGACCGCAAGTCCCTGTCCCCACTGGACTCTGATGGGTAAGGTTCCCTTGCTACACAGCCCTCTTTGTCACAGGACTGGTTGAGTCTCTGTTTATCCCTGAGTAGTGAGCTTTTGGTTCCCTGCCAGTCTATGGAATTGTTCAAACAAGTCAGTCACATCATCGTGTGAAAACGAGGGGTCATCCATCCTCTCCCTACTACAAAGCCTGCCTCCCACAGCTCCTGCTTCTTCACTCTGTTCTCAGATGCAGGCTCCATATGGCCCTGCATGGCATTCATTGTCCTCCTTCCCCAGGATGTGAGAATCTGTGACAAACTGCTGTGGATCTCATCTGTCCGGTGTCAGGTGTCATGTGTTCAGCCATTCCCATAACCCTAGGACAGGAATACTTCCTCACCAAAGGGGTGAAAAGCAGGCTATCAAAATAATACCTGGCCGGATTAACATAAACCTCACATTGAAGGTATATTTGCTTCAGTTTCTACACCCAGTACATCAGTCTGACTTTCAACAAAAAATTACAAAGTGAGAAAAACTACAGTCTGAAGAAACAAAGCAGGCATCAGAACCAGACTCAGATAATGACACAGATTTAGGAATTATCAGATAGGGAATTCAAAATAACTATGATTAATATGCTAAGGGCTCCATGGAAAAAGTAGACAACATATGAGAACAGACATGTAACATAAGCAGAGACATCAAAACTCTAAGAAATCATCAGAAGAAAATGCTATAAATCAAAAAAATTGTAACAGAAATGAAGAAATCTTTTGATGGCTCATCAGTACATTGGACACAGCCAAAGAAAGAATCAGTGAATTAGAAGATGTGTCAATAGAAATTTCCCAAAATGACATGCAGAAAAAAAAAAGTAGAATGAAAAAAAGAAACAAAATATCCAAGAACTGTGAGACAATTACAAAAAAGTATAGCATATACTAAACAGCAATACCAGAAGAAGAAAGACAGAAAGGAGCAGAGGAAATGTTTGCAGTAATAATGACAGACAACAGTTAATGACTGACACCAAATTGCAGATCCAGGAAGCTCAGAGAAGATCAAGAAGGATAAATATTAAAAAATCTACACCTAAGCCTATCATATTAAAACTGCCGAAAATCAAAGACAAAGAGAAAACCTTGAAAAAACCCAGGGCAGGGGTGAGAGGTGAGCATGGCCATCACCTCTAAGGAGTAAGGATAAGAATTACATCAGGCTTCTCTTCAGAAATCATGCGAGCAAGAAGAGATTGGGATGAATTATTTAAAGAGTTGAAAGAGTAAATACTGCCAACCTCAAATTCTGTATCCAGCAAAATTATCCTACTAAAGTGAAGGAAAAAGACTTTCTCAAGTGAAAACAAAAACATAAACCAAAAAAACTGAGAAAATTTGTTGCCAATAGACCTTCTTTGATAGAAATGTTAAAGAAGTTCTTCAGAGAAAAGAAAATGATATGTCGGGAACTCAGATCTATGTAAAAATGGAAATGTCTGAGAAGAAATAAATGAAAGTAAAATAAAATATTTTGTTTTTCTTATTTTTAATTCATCTAATAGGTAACTATTTGTTAAAGGTACTAATACACCAACATATTGGGTGATCGTATCATATGAAGACATGGAATGAATGACAGTGATGCTACACGTAACAAGTAGAGGAATTGAGTTTACTTTGTTATGAGGTATGTACACTACTCATCAGGTGGTCTAGTGTTATTTGAAAGTGGATTCATATTAGTTATAAATGTATATTGCAAATTATTGCAACCACTACAAAATTGTTTAAAAAGAAGAATGCAAGACAAAAGTATAATTGGTACATAAAGAGAGAGAAAATGGAATCATGGAAAATACTCAGTTAAAATCACAAAAGGCAGAAACAAGAAGAGAAGTTTAAAAAAAGAAAGAACAAGTGCAGCCAATAGCAAACAATTACAGACATGGTAGATATTAATCATACTGTATCAATAATCACTTTAAACATGAATGATCTAAATACATCTACCAAAATCAGAGATTGCCAGAGTGAAAAAAAAACCCAAATAACTATATATTGTCTACGTAAAATGGACTTAATATATAAAAACACATGTAGAGTAAAACTAAGGTGATGAAGATATACCATGCTAACTCTAATCAAAAGAAAGCTGGGGTGCCGGCCCCATGGCCGAGTGGTTAAGTTCGCGTGCTCTGCTTCAGTGGCTCAGGGTTTCCCTGGTTTGGATCCTGGGTGCAGACATGGCACTGCTCATCAGGCCACGATGAGGTGGTGTCCCCCGTGCCACAACTAGAAGGACCCACAACTAAAATATACAACTATGTACCAGGGGGCTTTGGGGAGAAAAAGGAAAAATAAAATCTTTAAAAAAAAAAAAGAAAGCTTGGATAGTTATGTTAATTTCAGATAAAGGTTAAGCACAAGGAACATTATCATGGATAAAAGGAACATTACATAACGATAAAGGGATCAATTCTCAAAGAAGACAAAACAATTCTCAATGTGTACATACCTAACAACAAAGCATCAAAACACATGAGGCAAAACTGATGAGATTTCAGGGAGAAATAGACAAAAGAACTAAAGACACCTTATTCAAGAAGATATGTAAATGCAAAATAAGCACATAAAAAGATGCTCAGTATCAAATGTCCCTAGGGAATTGCAAATTAAAATAGCAATGAGATTCCACTACATACCTATTAGAATGGCTAAAAAACCCCCCCAAACCTGACAATATCAAATACTGGTGATATTGCTGGTAGAAATACAAAATGCTACAGCCACTTTGGAAGACAGTGTGGCAGTTTGTTACAAAGCTAAACATATACTTACCATACGACCAACACCACACTCCTAGATGCTGATCCACATGAGCCAAAAAGTTATATCCACACAAAATTCTGCACAGCAGTGTTTATAGCAGCTTTATTCATAATTGCCAAAAACTGGAAGCAACCAAAATATTCTTCAATAGGCAAACAGATAAACAAACAGTGGTACATCCATAAAATGGAATATTATTCAGTGTTAAAAAGAAATAAATTATCAAGCCATGAAAAGACATGGAGGAACCTTGAGTGTATATTGCTAAGTGGAATAAGCATGTCTGAAAAGGCTACATACTGTATGATTCCATCTATATGACATCCCGGAAAAGGGAAAGCTATAGAGACAGCAAAACATTAGTGGCTGAAGATTTGGGGGAAATTGGGAAGGCAAGAATAGGTGAATCACAGGGAATTTTTTAGCACAATAAAACTATTCTCTATAATTTTGTAATGGTGGATACATGATTATGAATTTTTCAAAACCTGTAGAATTGTACAACACAAAGAGTGAACCCAAATGCAAACTATGGACTTTAGTTTACAATATATTAATGTTGGTTCATTAATTATAAGAAAAACGCCACACTAATGCAAGAAGTTAAGGGAACTCTATATTACATGCACAATTTTTCAGTAAATCTAAAACTATTCTAAAAAGTAAAGTCTATTAATTTGAACAAAAACTTAATTCTCCCTGCATCCTGAAATAAAATTACTCACAGTGTACTTAACACAATAAACAGGCATAACATCTGTCAATCTACTCATGGCAAATGTGGAGAAGATACAGATGACTCCCAAGGAAGAAAATGTCTTGCTCTGTAACTAGTTATACAGCACATAAGTCTTCTCACTTGTACCCAGGTCAACTTCTGTTAAAACAAGTAAATAAAATTTGTAACTTTAAGAATCATCATAAAACACTGACAAAGAAGCCTTCCAGTTCATGTCATAGAAGGGCAACCAAGGCAGCCAGGATCTGAGGGGCTAAGATCCCAGAGGGAAGGGAAATGCACTGAGATTAGTTCAAGCTTCTGTTACTACTCCTTTCAAGACATTTGTCTATTGGTAAGCAGAAAAGGTTTAAGGACTGAGAAGACAGCCCTTAAAAAAGGTGGAGGACATGCATAAAAAGATAGGAAATTTCATTTGAGAGGTGGAAATGATAAGAATTGTCAAATGGAAATTCTTGAAAATAAAAAAAGATACAGTGTTAAAGATGAAGAATCTCTTCAGCCCATTCATCAGTACTCTTGACACAGTTAAGGAAAGAATCAGTGAACTTAAAAATTAGGTCAAAATGGAGAGCAACTACATCTCTCATACATTGCTAGACGGAATGTAAAATAGTACAGCCACTGTGGAAAACAGTTTACTTATTAAAACTTGGCAGTTTATTACCAAATTAAATATGCACCATGTGACCCAGAAATCATACTATTGGACACTTATCCCAGAGAAATGAAAATTTATTTTCTCACAAAAACCTATGCACAAATGTTCACAGCAGCTTCATTTACAATTGCAAAATACTGAAACCAATCCACACATATTTCAGAGGGTGAATGGTTGAACAACCTAAATATGCGCATGCAATGGAGTACTATCAAGAGGAAAAACCTGTTCATTCATATAACAACCTGGCACCATGTTACTGAAGAAAGTCAGTCTCAGAAGTTTGCGTATTATATGATTCTATTTGTAAAATATTGTCAAAATAACAAAGCTACAGAGGTGGAGAACAGATTAGCAGGTACCAGGGGATAGGGACAAGGGGTGGAGGAGAGGGTGAGTGTCAATGTAAATAAATACCTTAAGGGACTTCTTTTAAGATGATAAAACAGTCTTGATTGTGGTGGTGAAGGGAACATAAACCTGTACATGGGATAAAGTTGCATAGAACTACACACACATACACACATGCACGTGCACACACAGACACACACAAATGACTGCGGATTTTAAAATGGTGAAAATTGAATAAGCCCAGTTAACAGTAATGTACCAATGTCAGTTTCCTGGTTTTAATATTGTACTTTAGATATTACCCCTGGGAATGAGAGACGAAGGGTACACAGGAAACCTTTTACTATTTTTTACAACTTCCTGTAACTCTATAATTATTTTTTAAGTTAAAAAGTAGACCAGTAAAATCGTTCAGACTGAAAAACAAAGAGAAATAACAGTAAGAAAAAGAAACTAGAACAGACCATCCAAGACAACATCAAACAGTCTAATGTGTGGAACTGAAATACCACACAGATGAGGGAGAAATGACGGGGGCAGAAGACATATTTTAATAAATGCTGGCCAATGATAAAACTCTGAATAAAATGGGTATAGAAGGAAAATACTTCAAGATAATAAAGGCCACGTATGACAAAACCACAGCTAATGTCATACGCAACAGAGGAAAAGCTGGAAGCTATCCCTCTAAGAACAGGAACCAGACAGGAATGCCCACTTTTGCAACTCTTATTTAACAGAGTACTGGAAGTCCTAGCCAGAGCAATCAGGCAAGAAAAAGAAATAAAAGCAATCCAAATTGGAAAGGAAGAAGTGAAAATGTCACTGTTTGCAGATGACATGATTCCATATATAGAAAACCCTAAGGAATCCACCAAAAAACTTTTAGAAATAATACATGAATACAGCAGAGTTACAGGATAGAAAATCAACATACAAACATCAGTTGCACTTCCAGGGGCTGGCCCAGTGGCGCAGTGGTTAAGTTCGCACATTCTGCTTTGGCAGCCTGGGGTTTGCTGGTTCAGATCCCGGGTGCGGACCTATGCACCACTTGTCAAGCCATGCTGTAGCAGGTGTCTTACACATAAAGTAGAGGAAGATGGGCACGGATGTTAGCTCAGGGCCAGTCTTCCCCAGCAAAAAGAAGAGGATTGTCAGCAGATGTTAGCTCAGGGCCAATCTTCCTAAAAAAAAAATCAGTTGCATTTCTATACACTGACAATGAAGTAGCAGAAGGGGAAATTAAGAATACAATCTCATTTGCGATTGCAACAAAAATAATAAAATACCCAGGAATAAATTTAACCAAAGAAGTGAAAGACCTGTACACTGAAAACTATAAAACATCATTGAAAAAAATTGAAGAAGACACAAAGAAATGGAAAGATATTCCACGGTCTTGCATTGGAAGAGTTAACATAGCTAAAATGTTCATACTTCCTAAAGCAATCTACAGATTCAATGTAATCCCTATCAAAGTTCCAACAACATTTTTCACAGAAATGGAACAAAGAATCCTAAAATTTATCTGGAACAACAAAAGACCCCAAATAACCAAAGGAATCTTGAGAAAAAAGAACCAAGCTAGAGGTACCACACTCCCTGATTTCAAAATATACTACGAAGCTATAGTAATCAAAACAGCATGGTACTGGCACAAAGACAGACACACAGATCAATGGAACAGAATTGAGAGCCCAGAAATCAACCCACACATCTATGGACAGCTAATTTTCAACAAGGGAGCCAAGAATATATAAGGGAGAAAGGAAAGTCCCTTCAATAAATGACGCTGAGAAAACTGGACAGCCACATGCAAAGAATGAAAATAGACTATTATCTTACACCATACACAAAAATTAACTCAAAATAGATTAAAGACTTGAATGTAAGATCTGAAACCATTAAACTTCTAGAAGAAAATACAGGCAGTACACTCTTCAACATCAGTCTTAGCAGCATATTTTCAGATACCATATGTGGCTGGGCAAGGGAAACAATAGAAAAAATAAACAAATGGGACTACATCAAACTAAAAACCTTCTGCACGGCAAAGGAAACCAGCAACAAAATGAAAAGACAACCTAACAATTGGGACAAGATATTTGCAAACCATATATCAGATAAGGGGTTAACATCCAAAATATGTAAAGAACTCATTCATCTCAACAACAAAAAAACTAACAACTCAATTAAAAAATGGACAAAAGATCTGAACATTTTTCCAAATAAGATATACAGATGGCCAACAGGCACATGCAAAGATGTTCAACTTCACTAACTATTAGGGAAACACAAATCAAATCTAGAACGAGATATCACCTCACATCTGTCAGAATGGCTATAATTAACAAGACAAGAAATAACAAGTGTTGGAGAAGATGGGGAGAAAAGGGAACTATCATACACTGCTGGTGGAAATGCAAACTGGTGCAGACACTATGGAAAACAGTATGGTGACTGCTCAAAAAATTAAGACTAGAACTACCATACGATCCATCTATTCCACTGCTGAGTATTTATCCAAAGAACATGAAAACACAAATGCATAAAAATATATGCCCCCCATGTTAATCACAGCATTATTCACAATATCCAAGACTTTGAAACAACCTAAGCGCCTGTCAAGGGACAAATGGATGAAGAATATATAGAACAATGGAATACTACTCAGCCATAAAAAAGATGAAATCTTGCCATTTGCAACAACATGGATAGACTTTGAAGGTATTACACTAAGCAAAATAAGTTGGAGGGAGAAAATCAAATACTGTATGATCTCACTCATAAATAGAAGATAACAACAACAAAGAAACACATAGATACAGAGATTAGATTGGTGGGAAAAGGGGAAGGTGGGGGAAGGAGGGCAGAAGGGGTGACTGGGCACATGCATATGGTGATGGATGGTAATTAGTCTTTGGGTGGTGTACATGATGTAATCTACAAAGAAATCAAAATATAATAATATACACCTGAAATTTATATAATGTTATAAACCAATGTTACCTCAATAAAAATTAATACATAAGAAATAATTGCCAAAAATAATGAAAGATGACAAACCATAGATCCAAGAATCTCAGAGAAACACAGATATAATAAATACCCCCATTAAAAAAACAAAATAAAACAAAACCCTACACACATAGTTAAATGGTTGCAATCCAAAGATAAAGAGAAAATTTTGAAGTCAGCCAAGGAAAAACGACACATTTCATATAAAAAAACAAGGATAAGTTGGGCCAGCTCTGGTGGCCTAGTGGTAAAGTTCAGCATGCTCTGCTTCAGCAGCCCAGGTTTGATTCCCAGGCACAGACCTACACCACTCTGTTAGTGACCATGCTGTGCTGGAAGCCCACATACTAAAAACTAGAGTAAGATTGGCACGATGTTAGTTGAGGGTGAATCTTCCTCAGCAAAAAAAACAAAAAATCAAACAAAAAAACCCTCAAGGCTAAGAAATACGTCTGATTTCTGGTCAGAAACTATGCGAGCCAGAAGACAATGGATTGACATCTTTAACGTACTAAGAGAAAAAGTTGTCAATGCAGAAGTCTATAGTAAGAAAAAATTTCTTTAGGAAATGAAGATGAAAGGTTTTCCAGGCAAACACAAGCTGAGAGAATTCATTACCAGCAGACCTGGGCTACAAAAAATTTAAGGGAAATTCTTAGATAGAAGAGATATTGGATACAGAAACTTGGATCAACACAAAGAAATGAAGAACTCAGTAAATAGAAAACTTGTTAATTATAAAAGACTTTTTTTCATATTTTAATGGCTTTAAAATTAATTGGTCCAACCAGGATACAATAAGCTCACTATTGTTTACCTCTCCCATTGATTAAAACTAAAGACTCTGGTCAAAATACAAAACACAGCTTTCTTAGCCCTGAAAAGTAAACAGTAGCAGACTAGGGAGCAAGTCAAATCTTGAAGAACAATTAATGTAGCAGATGTGCTACCTGGGTTTTTTCTTTCTTCCTTCTTTTCTCTCTTCTTTGACCAGAAGGCACAGGCTAAATTGGGGTGACCCATTTGCTGGTCAGCAGAAATTGAGAGAAAATCTTGCCTTTTGGCCAGAGTACTATAAAGAAAAAATGTCCCAGGAAGACAGTGGGAAGAACACCTGTGGTTTTCTCTCTTCTGACTCTCGTGGACTGGCCTGAGGACAGCCTCAGTCACAGAACTATAGAGCTATGGTTGGGCAGCAGCACAAGATCTTAGAACCCTAGAGAAAACGTGTTCTTCTGGATAAAGAAAATCAGAAAGGTGCCCCTGTTGTGCGAGGACTGGAGTGGGGGTGGGGGTAATGCTGGTTATTTTGTTCTTCCCTTTCTCTCTCACCACGTCCCCTAAAAAGTGGGCTCAGTCACATGAAACTGCATGAGAACAGAGGAAGACAAAACAGAAAAATCCATCTTTCTGGCCAGAGGAACTAGACAAAGGGACCCAAGAGTAAGAAGGAAATTCCCAAACGGGGAAAGTTGGAGAAGGGGATCCCGGATTCTTTGTATCAACAGACTACACTCTACAAATGCAGAACACACCCAAAGAAGCATAACACAGGCTTTGAAAAATGAAATATAATATAAACTTCCCAATTCCTGTACTAGTCCCCGAGTCCACTGCCCAAGTTCCAGACTCACCCCTGAATGGTACGTGAAAAGAGCAGCCTTGAACAGCATAGCAAAACCTTTGAAAAATAACTGACTTTGGAATGTCCTCCCACAGAAGGTGAGACAGAAGTAGTGGTCTACACCTAATGGAGTTGATGCTCTGCTAAATGAAACAAACAAATCAATATTCTGCAGAAGACTTTAACAGGATAGGGTCTCAAAACATAATACCCAAAATCTCCACTACACAATCAAAATTTACTCAACACACCGAGAACCAAGAAAGTCTAAACAATTTTCAAAGGCAAAGACCATCCACAGACGTTAACCTTGAAATGACCCAAATGTTGGAATAACCAGATAAAGACTTTAAAGCAACTATTATAAACACACTCTTGAAATAAGTGAAAAGATTGAAAGATCAAAGGAAATATCAGAACCAGAAAAAGCTATATCTTAAGTTTAAAAATTCACTGGATGGGCTCAACAGCCCAGGTGCGTTATAATCAAATTCCTGGAAATCAAAGATCAATGATCTTCAAAACTGTCAGAGGAAAACAAAATATTACAGATAGGAAAACAAGAATTCAAATGACTGCAGATTTCTCATCAGAAACCACAAAGGCCAGGAGATATCTGTAAAATGCTTAAAGTAAAGAACTTTCAACCCAGAATTCTATATCCAGCAAATTATTCTTTAAGAATAAAGGTGAAATAAAGACATACATTTACAAAAATTAGGACAAAGAGTATTCACTGCCAGCAGACCCACCCTAAATGAATTTTTTCACAGTAAAGGAAACTATATCAGAAGGAAACTTGGAAATTCAGGAATGAAGAAGGAGCAATGGAAAAGGTAAACTCTAGGTCAATGTAATAGACTATTTTCTTATCTTACATTCTTTAAAATATGTCTGACTGCTCAAAGGAAAAGTCCTTCACCTCCTTAGTTAAATTTATTCCTAGGTACTTTATTCTTTTCATTGAGATTGTAAATGGAATTGTATTCTTGAGTTGTCTTTCTGTAAGTTCATTATTAGAGTACAGAAATGCAACTGATTTTTGTAAGTTGATTTTGTACCCCACAACTTTACTGTAGTTGTTAATTATTTCTAGTAGTTTTCTGATGGATTCTTTAGGGTTTTCTATATATAAGATCATGTCATCTGCAAGCAGTGAGAGTTTCACTTCTTCACTCCCTATTTGGATTTCTTTTATTTCTTTCTCTTGCCTAATTGCTCAGTCAAAACTCCAGTATTATGTTGAATAAGAGTGGTGAGAGTGGGCATCCTTGTCTTGTTCCTGTTCTCAGAGGGATGGCGCTCAGTTTTTGCCCATTGAGTATGATGTTGTCTGTGGGTTTGTCATATATGGCCTTTGTTATGTTGAGGTAATTTCCTTCTATCCCCATTTTGTTAAGAGTTTTTTTTTAATCATAAATGGCTGCTAGAGCTTGTCAAATATAACATCTATTTGAGCTGATCATGTGGTTTTTATTCCTCATTTTGTTAATGTGGTGTATCACATTGATTTGCAGATGCTGAACCATCCCTTGTGTCCCTTGTATAAATCCCACTTGATTGTGATGTATGATCTTTTTGATGTATTGCTGCATTTGGGTTGCCAGTATTTTGTTGAGGATTTTTGCATCTATGTTCATCAGTGATATTGGCCTGTAGTTTTCCTTTTTTGTGCTGTCCTTGTCAGGCTTTGGTATCAGAGTGATGTTGGCCTCATAGAATATGTTAAAGCATTCCATCTTCCCTAATTTTTTGGAATAGCTTGAGAAGGACTAGTATTAAATCCTCTCTGAAAGTTTGGTAGAATTCCCCAGGGAAGCCATCTGGTCCTGGGATTTTATTCTTTGGGATGCTTTTGATTACTGTTTCAGTCTCTTTACTTGTGATTGGTCTATTCAGATTCTCTATTTCTTCTTGATTCAGCTTTGGGAGGTTGTAAGAGTCTAAGAATTTATCCATTTCCTCTAGATTGTCCATTTTGTTGGCATATTGTTTTTCATAGTATTCTCTTATAAACTGTTGTATTTCTGTGGTATCCATTGTTATTTCTCCTCTTTCATTTCTAATTTTATTTATCTGAGATTTCTCTCTTTTTTCTTTGTAAGTCTGGCTGGGGGTTTGTCTACTTTATTTATCTTCTCAAAGAACCAGCTCTTTGTTTCACTGATCCTTTCTACTGCATTTTTGTTTCAACAGCATTTATTTCTGCTCTGATTTTTATTATTTCTCTCCTTCTGCTGGCTTTGGGCTTTGTTTGTTCTTTTTCTAATTCAATTAGGTGTCATTTCAGATTGCCTATTTGGGATTTTTCTTGTTTGTTGAGGTGAGCCTGTATTGCGATGAATTTCCCTCTTAATACAGCTTTTGCTGCATCCCATATGAGTTGGTATGGCATGTTTTCATTTTCATTTGTCTCCAGATATTTTTTGATTTCTCCTTTAATTTCTTCAATGATCCATTGCTTGTTCAATAGCATGTTGTTTAGTCTCCACATCTCTGTCCCTTTAAATATACTAACATACAGAGGTTAAAAGGAAAAGGATGGAAAAAGATATATCATGCAAATACTACACTAATATCATTTATGGTAGGCTTCAGAACAATAAAAATACCCAGGATAAAGAGGGACAGTGCATAAAGACAAAAGGATCAGTTCACCAAGAAGATAGAACAATCATAAACGTGTGTGCACCTAACAATAGTGACTCAAAATAGTTTCAAATAAAACAACAATTACAACAAAGATAATTGTCTAAAAAAACACAATACAATGTATTTTGTATTTATAATGTGTAAATCTAAACTATATGACAATAGCATAACAAATGGGGGGAATTTTCTGTTGTAAGGTTTTTACACTATACATGAAATGACATTATATTACTCTATTATTGGAAGATAGATTGTAAGTTAAAATACATACAAAAAGAGGTATATTTAATATTGCCACTATTGGGGATAATATGAAATTGTAAAAAATACTCAATTAATCCAAAACAAAGCAGAAAAGAAGGGAAAAGGGGAAGAGATCAGATGTGACAAATGGAAAACAACTAGCAAGATGGCAATTAAATGCAAATATTTTAAACATCTCAATTAAAAGGTAGATTTTGTCAGATTGGATAGAAAAAAACCCCCAATTATATGTTATCTACAAAATTCCACTTTAAAAGACATGGCTAGATTAAAAATAAAGTTAAAATTTTTTCTCTCATTAAGGGATATTATGAAAATTAACAAGCAAGACATAGTCTAGGAGAAAATATTCATTAGATACACTGTGAATTTTTCTGACAAAGAACTTCTATCCAGAATGTATTTAAAAACTGCAAGTCATGTTTTTCAAAAGATGAATAGCTCAGTCACACAAATGGGTAAAAATCTCGGACAGATACCCCACAAAGAAGCGAATAGTTAATAAGCGTAAGAAAAGACCTTCAGGGGACAGCTCCGTGGGCGAGTTCGCGCGCACCGCTGCGGCGGCCCAGGGTTCGGATCCTGGGCGCAGACAGGGTACCGCTTGTCAGGCCACATTGAGGCAGCGTCCTACCTCCCACAACTAGAAGGACTTGCAACTAAGATATACAACTATGTACAGGGGGGATTTGGGGGAGATAAAGCAGAAAAAAAAAAAAAAGAAAAGACCTTCAATATCATTAATCTTTAGTGAAATGAAAATTAAAAATACTACCTGCTCATGAGAATGGACAAAACAAAAAAGATTGACAATACCAAGTGCACAAAGATGTGAAAAAAGTGGAATTCTCACACGTGCCTGGTGGGAATTAAAGTTATACAACCTATGTCTATCTATTTATCTAGCATTTTTGTTATTTCAGTCAAGCTAATTCCTCATACAACTGAAAATAAGAGGCTTTCTACGATGTTTTTTAAAATTCCAACTGTGGGGGCCGGCCCCATGGCTGAGTGGTTAAATTTGCGCACTCCGCTGCGGTGGCCCAGGGTTTCACCGGTTCAGATCCTGGGCTCGGACATGGCACAGCTCGTCAGGCCACGTTGAGGTGGTGTCCCACATGCCACAACTAGAGGGACCTGCAACTAGGATATAGAACTATGTACCGGGGGAATTTGGGGAGATAAAGTAGAAATAAAAAAAAAGATTGGCAACAGCTGTTAGTGAGCTCAGGTGTCAATCTTAAAAAAAAATTCCAACTGTGTATTGTCATGTATTCCTTTCTGTTCCTATGTTTAATCTATGTATTTTATCTTTTACTTTGGCCAGCCTTGATAGAAGTTTGCATCTATATTTTCATTTCATTAATTTCTACTTTTATTATTATTTATGTCCTCCTACTATTTTTGGAATTAGTCTTTTGTTCTAAGTTCTTGAGTTTTATTCTTAACTCAATAAATTTTAATTGTTGCATATAATATATAAATTATATATCTTACAACATATAATACATATTATAGAGGGATCTTGGATCCTTACCCTTTGGAATATTAATAACTGACTCCAGAGGAAAGATAAGCTGAGCACCCAATAAGAGTTTTATCCCTTTGAAATGTAAACACCTGGAAAAATAGCTCTCTAGATCCCTCAGGGGCTCTCGGGGCTGTTCAGTCACCCTTTCTGGTTTCCCAGGTCCCCACCCAGGATTGCAACCTTTTGTCCCTCTCAGAGAGATAGAAAAAAGTTTATTAGCCTTCGGCTGAGAGCAAATTAGCTTTGCTTTCAAGGAGACAGCTGCAGATGCAATACTCAAGGCATGTGAAAAGTAAAACATCTGAGGGACGAAGTGAAAGGTTCTCTAGCTTCACGGTATGTCGATTTCAGTGATTCAAAGGCCAGAACTTTGCAGGAAGGAGAGAAAGCCAGGGAAGATTTGTTTCCCTGTGCGTACATTTTAAGGCTATAAATTTCCCTCTATTGGATAATTTAACCGTGTTTTACAAATGTTGCCTTGGGATTTACATTCTTTTCTAGATAGTTTCTAACTCCTTTTCTTTTCTTTCTCTCCCCCCTTCTTTCTTTTTTTCTTTTTCTTTTGTTCCTTCTTTCTTTCTTTGTACCTTGAATTATTTTCACGTGCTCTTATTTTCCAAACATTTTGAGGGGAGGTATGGATTTCTTTGGCTATTGGTTTTATTCTTAACTTCATATTATATTGCACGTGGTCAAATAACCTAATTAGAAGCTGATATCAGTTCTTTGGTTGGTGTTTTTTGAGTCTAGTCTAGCTTGTGGTTCTGTTCCACAAATATTTTTATTATTGTGGTAAAATACATACAGCACTCCTCCAAAAACTTGCCTTGTTACCATTTTAAAGTGTACAATTCACTGGCATTAGTAAAGTTTTATATTCTCTAATTGTTAGTTGCAGGCTTATTACATGTTTACTAAATCAACATTATTTTGTTGTCCAAATCATCTATATCCTTATATTAACTTTTCGTTGCTTTTCTACCTATTATTGAAAGAGGTACAAATTTTCTCATTGTAATTTCATAACATTTTACTTGCAATTATGTAGTTTATGCACCATATATTTTATACTGTGTTGTAAGATCCACAATTATTTTATCTGCCTAGCAAATTACTCATCTTTTAATATGTAATTATCCCAGTTAATCCTTACCAATTCTTGCCTTAAAATTTATTTCATTTTATGTGCTGTTGTTACCAGGATCAAGTGGCGAGACCTAAGAAAACGGAGCAGACGGCCATGCGAAAATAGCTATAAACCTCAGGGGTGAAGAGGGAATTCTGTGGGATGAAAAACAAAGGCAAATTTTTGTATGACTCAATTCTCTGTGGGATCGTGTGCTCTCCTTTCTCTGTGGTCAGTTGACTTTCCTCTGAAGATATGCGATATGCTGCTACTCCATGTGGCTCTGAGTCATCCTCTGAGAAGTGACCTGGGGGACTTGGCAATTCATGATACCTGATATTTGTTTTTCTCTCTCTCATATCTGTGTTATTTTCAGCCTCAGGGAAGTTTGATGCATGACGTGTTTGTTGCCTCAGTCATTAACCTCTCAAATAGCTCTACTCCTTGTTTTGTTTCTTGGCCATGGCGGTTGGGTGTGGAAGCCATGCTCTTTTTGATGGCACATTGTATTTTTAAAGCAGTCAACATTCACTGAGATTTGCCCACACAGTATTCCCCGGAGGCAGGGAAAGCCCTGCTGTTCATATTTATTTTGGTTGAATTAGAACAAAAATAAAATTGGATGGTGAACAAATAGGCCTTGATCATGGAGGCAATGAGAATGAAATAAAAATTGCTATGAAATACTATACACCCACATCTTTTCACTTTTAAAAAATAAACTAAAAGGCTGAATTCTTACCAATATTGCCCCATTCCCATTTAGTCAAGCACTCTTTGTCTATTTTACACGTCAGAAAAAAACACCTGTTTATTTCCGTCAATAAAACTTTAGATGCCATTCCCACTGCTCTTTATGTGAAGCAACCTCTACCACTTTGCCCAACAAAAAGATGTCCACAGTGTCTCTATTGTAGTTCACAAACGACTTCTACCTCCTTCACCCATCACACTCCTATTCCCCCTTTCATGGGATATTTCAATATATTGCCTTTTTAAAGAAAAGACGGTCTATGCTCCTGAAAGCTGGTCAATTCTATAAAACATCCCCTCTTAACATCATTGGCTATTGACACTCTGTGGCATCTTTGGATGTAATGAGATGAACATCAGCGTCTGCCTCTCCATCTATTTCCTGCATGTTTATTCTTTTGTAAAAGGTTTCCCACCAAATACGGTATTTCCCACATCTACCCTACAGTCTCTCAGATTCACTGCACAAATAGATTTTTGGGAAAGCTTTCTTTTGGATCAATTGATTCTTTTTTGTTTGTTTTTATTGTGGAAAAATACACACAACGTAAAATTTACCATCTTAACCATTATTAGGTGTACAATTCAGTGGTATTAAGTACTTTCACTTTGTTGTGCAATCAGCATCACTATCCATCTCCAGTGCTCTTTTCATCTTGCAAAACTAAAACTCTGTACTCATCAAACATTGACTTCCCGCTTCTGCTTCCTCTCATCCCCTGGGAACTGCTGTTCTCCTTTCTGTCTCTGTGAGTTTGACTACTCTTGGTCCCTCATGTATGTGGAATGGTACAGTAGTTGTCCTTTTGTGACTGGCTTATTTCACTAACATGATGTCCTCCAGGTTCATCCACGTTGAAGCATGTGTCAGGATTTCCTTTCTTTTTAAGGCTGAATGGTATTCAGTTGTGTATAGACCACATTTTTTTTTTTTTTTTAGGAAGATTAGCACTGAACTAACATTTGTGCCCATCTTCTTCTGCTTTATGTGTGGCATGCCTGCCACAGCACGGCTTGATAAGTAGGTCCACGCCCAGGATCCAAACTGGCGAACTCCCAGCTGCCAACTGGAGTGCATGAACTTAACTGCTACGCCACTGGGCCGGCCCCTGTATATACCACATTTTGTTTATCCATTCATCCATTGATGGGCACTTGGATTACTTCCATCTTTTAGCTATTAGATCAAATAATTCCTGTTAAAAAACGAAAAACTTCAAGCAATACGGAAAAGTAAAAGGAGGAAGGTAAAGCCATTCATTTTTTCACAGCACGAAAGTAATCATTATCATTTTCATGAAAGACCTTCCAGTCATTTTTCTCTCTCTTTATATACACATATAGATATAGACATAAACAGTTTTACGTTTTTACATAAGGTTGTACTAAATGTGTTGTTTAATAGCCTAATTTTTTAACTGACCAATATGCCATAAATCTTGTTTCCACGTCAAAAGTTACTATCTACATTGTCATCTTCATAATTGGGTCATAGTCCATTAAACGATCGTGCAATAGTTTACTTAACCCATTCCCTAGAAACGGAAACATAGTATGATCTTTTTTCACATAGTGTGAACAAGGCAGTGATGAGAATACTAGGGA